>NC_090925.1:643172372-643478704 GCF_040938575.1 Ambystoma mexicanum | reverse complement strand
ATATATGCAATCAGAATAGAAAGATCATAATAGAAATATGTAACCTTTATTGACAGAAAATATTGCTCCTCTAGCTCATAGCAAACATGCACATAGTAGGCTAAAAGTAGAAATAAACAGATTAACCGATTTAGAAACACGTCACAAAAAGCAGGTTTCAGTACAAAAGTATAATACGAGCCTGACAAACATCGACCACATCGAGGCGAGTTAAGGCTGAGGTTTGTCCAAGGCACCGTGTAAGGAGGGCCTGGTTCACGAAACATGTTTCTCGCAAACTGAAGGATGAGCAGGTGCATGAAATGGAAGATGAGCGGCATTGATACGCGGGTTGTATGCAAGTGGGTGCTCACTTTTATATCTGTATCTATTCGTGTTATGTCCCATAACGCATTAAGCAGACCTACAATACGCAGAGCAGTCCTGTTTCCAGGCGCTTTACAGTATAGATGAGATGTCATCAGACGGTTGGTCAGGAGGAAGCAGAACCATGAACAGGGGAACGTATATCCTAACATGTACAGCACATGCATCCTTTACTGACCGATTGATAGTACATATTTATTCACAGCGGCGCATGTGCAGTAGGGATCAGGGAAGGTGACACTGAGTGGTTAGGTTAGAGAGAAGGGAAAATGAGTAGGGTCAGTGCAGGTGTTCCTTCAAGGGCAAGGGGTGCTGTTTGAGGGCAAATTTGAATACTGGAATGGTAGTGATGCTCTTGGTACTGGGAACAACCAAGTTGGCGGTGCCACAATGGTGACGCAATGAAAGAAGAGGCAGTGCAAGGGGGACTCTAAGGTTAAGTGAAGGGTACTGGTGAGTCCCAGCAAACAAATGTAGGCAGGTGGAGATGGGGGCACAGATTCGTTTGACGCCCAGAGATTCATATAAAGCCCTCAGATTCATTTGAAGGCTAACAGAAGACTAAGTGGAGAGATTTGTAGCGGGCGCACCGAGAGCCAGGAGGTGGGCAGAGTTTGGGTAGGAACAGGGTGGTAATAGAGAATCCGAGTGGACATATTCACAACTTTGTTTAGTGGGCAAAGGGGCACAGAAGAAGGCCCTGGATGAGGCTGCAGCAGTAATCCAGTCTGCTGAGCCAGGAGGAGTGATGAGTTAGGGCAGCGTGGAAGGCAGGTTGGTGGATCTTCCTAACAATTACTGGGTTCAGTCCTGCAGCAGTGGTGGCGGAGGTTACAAAGTGGTCAATCTTAAACTCACTATCAAAGAGGACCTCTCTGCTTTTGAGCTTGACAGTAGGTCTAGCAAATTCAGGGAGACAAGGTATAGGGGAGTGGACTAATGCATGAGGTTTGGAGCCACATCATTTGGTTTGTGGGAGTTCAGTGAGATACACAGCAGTGCCCTCTAGTGGCAAATAGCATAGAGACTCTTAGAAATTAATATGGCAGTTTTGCATTAGTGGAAGTAAATGTGGACCGAATGTTGGTGGGAGAAGCCAGAGGAGGAGATGGGCATTCCAAGAGAGGAGGTGTGGTGGATAAAAAAAATTGTAGTGCAAGGAAACAAGTGGTATTACATGGTAATGTAGGATGCAATACCGCAGGGTTGCTAAATACAATGGTAAAGCAATGCTGGTGATTTATCAACCCTCTTCAAGGAAAAGGTATAGTGCTGGAGGGCTGACACATCATTTAAGTGTTCTCTCAAATGACCCCCTGGTGGACTTCATGGCGCTCTAACCCCGTGACTCCAAAGTAAAAAAGTTCCCCACATTCTGGGACAGGTGTTAGAGTAGTAAATTATCCTCTCCTGCAATTTTTGGGGGTTAATGAATTACACATCTCTAGCACTTTTCAAACTTCAGTTTTATGATTATTTAAAAATTTAGTTGCGATATGTCTCCTTGATTACGTGCCCCCCCCCATGGGTACTAATGAAAGCATAAATCATTGTCTTTCCCCAGGCTTCCCTCCCCTCTCCCCTCTCCCTATCACTTTTCTAAAAGCAAATTCACAGTAGGCTGCTCCAAAATGCAGAAGTAGCTGCTGTCATGATCCACTGACTAGGATTAATTTCTGTTTCTTGTTTTGCTTATTGTATAGCGTTGTATTACCACATAGTGTCCTTAACTCTAAGCCTTGTTTGAGCCTAAGTCTAACTAGGGAGGTGGACTGAGTAAAGAAGATGCCCAGTGTGTTCCAAAAGGTGGGAACCAGAGCTGAAAACACAGGTCCTCCCTTACGGAAAAAGAAATGCCAAAGAATAGCAAGGCGTCTTGAGTAAGGGGTGCTTTTGGCAGAATGAAAGGAGGGCCCATTATTGAAATGGCAACTAAAGACAATGCAACGTTTTCTAAATTGCAATCTATTAAAAGTATAGCCAATGAAGCTTGACAAAAAAGGAAGTGATACAGGAAGAGCAGTGGAGGCCAAACATGAGACCTTCTGCTGAGTTCTGCATAACTGCTGAACCCATATGAATGCATTAGTATTGGCCGACCCCCAAGCCCTCACCCATAGTAATTGGCTCACAACTTGTGTAAAGTGTTGGCAATAAAAGGCCGTAGGGTTTTATTGAACAGATATGGTTATGGCAATAAACAATAATCACATATCATAATAGTATCATACTTTTGGGCACCGGGTCCTGAGTTTACCCCCTCTGGCCCGTGCCCGCCTTCTTGTGTCCCACGACTTGTTGTGGGCACCGTACAGTGCCTTGTACTTCTTTTTTGTTCTTCTCCCTTCTTTTGTAGGGTGGGAGGGTTCTGTGGTAAAGAAGCAAAAGAGGTTGGAAGACACTGAGTAAACAGTGAACCTCCTCTTTGTTTGCGTCCCCGTTCAGGGTCCACAACAGATTGCGTTTACTCAGAGCATGCTGCTCTTCTTGGTATGCAGGTAGTGGGGGCTGCTGTTGTCACAGCCCCCGGACGGATAGCCGACTGCCTGGCCCCCTAATGGGGGCAGGTCTTTGAACCGGGCCCTGCCTGACTGTTGGTTTCCTTATGGTGCTTAGCACCTTGGTGTTTGGAAGAAAGGTGAGGTGACTGTTCACACCTCACCCTTCCTTGGCTTTGTGCTTCAGAGACTGCGTGTCTCTGCAGCTGGGGGGAGGAGAGGAGCAGGCTGAGATAAGGTTGCGGCTGCCCCTCTCCCAGGCTGCTGATGGTAACAGCAGTTACCCTGCCTCGCGTTTGGGATGCCCTGCAGCATTGCACATGACTGCTGAACCCATATGCATGCATGCATGCATTAGTATTGGCCGACCCCCAAACCTTCACCCATAGTAATTGGCTCACAACTTGTGTCAAGTGTTGGCAATAAAAGGGTTTTATTGTACAGATATGGTTATGGCAATGGCAATAAACAATAATCACATATCATAATAGTATCATACTTTTGGGCACCGGGTCCTGAGGTTACCCCCTCTGGCCCGTGCCGTCACACACGGGCAGGTTGAGCGGCTACCCGTGTTCCCCCAGAAGTATGCCCTAAAGACAACCCCTGGAAGGGAGTGTGGCAGTGATTTCTCTAAAGAAAAATTCCATATCCTGATTACATAAATGGGTGCCGTCTTGGAGAAAAAGGTCTGGGTTGCCTAGTGTAATGGCTGGGTGCTTTATGAAGCCCAGTCCTCTTGTTGTACAGAATCTCTCTAGCCCCCTGTTCAGTTTTCTTCTAGAGATGTCTACAGATTAGTAGCAGTTGGCCCCTAGCCATTTCTTTCTGGGTAGGATGTCTGAGAAGCCTATTTCTGTACCCCTCCAATTGTGTGAAATGCCTGCAAGGGAGGAGCAGATTTCCTCAAATAGAATTCTTCTACCAGTGTTGACCAGGTCGTTGCCCCCTAGATGGATTATCAGGAATTCTGGAGGGTCCCTGTATGCCACTAGCTCCGCTAGCGTTTCGTGGATGTCGGCCCACCGTAGGCCTCTGTATCCCCACCATGAAGCAATGGTGTTTCCTAACGGTGGCCCTTCTTTGGTCTCTTCTGCCCATCTGCCTGTCCTGAAAACGAATGAGTGGCCGACTATCCATGCTGATCAGAGTGTGGTCCTCCCTTCGCCTGTTGTTTCTGCAGGGGAGGGGTGGAGGAAAAAGAGAGACAAAAATTGAGGGAGGAGGGCTATATCAGCTGTGGTCTGATATATCTTTTGTAACAATCTGACTTCCATCCCCCAGTGTTTTTTAGCTGTTGGGGTGCTAGGCCTCCCTGCCATGCTGCGGTGGCGGCACGAATCCTGAAGGAGTGGGTGCCGAAACCCTGAGGGTCCCACCCTGCTTTGTTAATTGCTGTCATCAGCACTCCTTTAAATTGGTAGCGGCTTAGCGCCGATGAGTCCTTGAGGATTAGGAACCTCCCCCCCACCTTGGGTCTTTGTAACTAATAGAGATTGGTGATACAAACCGGACAGTTTGTTGCTTCATCAATGCAACAAATGTTAATGGTTCTTTTGGCCCCCGTTTTTGACTGTTGCATTTCTATGCTAATGCTCTCTTGTCTCACCCTGACCTCCTTGACACCCAAACCGTTTGTGGCCTTGGTGCTGGAAGCAATGAGTTCTCCTACCCGGAAAGCCCCAAAGTAGGTTAGAAAAAATGCTGTTTTGAATAAACTTATCTCGTATGGGTGCCAGCATATGGCTTCCAGCTGGCTTGCTATCTGTACTAGTTTGCTGAAGTCAAGGGGTCAGCGCTTGTCCACTTGGGGACCCTCTATTCTGCCCCATCCTTTCATTGCATAGGAGATAAGGGCGTTCTGGGTGGGGTCTGAATCGCCCCGTATTTTTGTAAAGTATGAGATTGCCACCAGGTGTCTTTTTGCCCAATCTCTTTTGAAACCTTGTTCCCGTGCCCATTTTAAAAATACTTCTATGTCTTTAATCGTTATTAACTCTATATAGTTTAAACCTGTGGCTTTAAATACTGTTTGTAAGCACTTACTGTACTGTGCTGCGGTAGTGCTTGCCACTGCTCTCTCTGCCATTTCGTTTAAGAACCCTGAGAGGTTGTTGGCACCCGTTTTTGATGTGCCTGGTTTCTGTTGGGCATCCCGGCCTGGTCTCTCTGGCGCTGGTGTTGATGCCAATATATTGTTGGCATCCGTTTTAGAAGTGCCTGGTTTCTGTTGGGCATCCTGGCCTGAGCTCTCTGGCGCTGGCGTTGATGCCGTTATTCTTGGTTTCCCATGATTGCCCAGCATTCCGCTGGTATTGGCGTCATCTGTTCTTTGGCGTGTGGCGCTAGCTTTCGGAATCTTGACCACTGGAAGCGAGATAAAGCATCCGCAATGTTATTATCCGCCCCCAAAATGTGCTTTGCTTTGACCACAATGTTTTCTTGTAGTGTGACTGCTGTAATGGCTCGTAGGACTTTCAGTACTGAAAGGCATTTGGTAGACCTTCTGTTTATGGAGCCCACTACAGCCATGTTATCGCACCAGACCAAAAGTTCTGTGTTCGTTAGCTGTCTGCACCAGATGTGTAATGTTAGCCAGATGGGAAATATTTCTAGGAGGGTGATGTTTTTTGTCCACCCTGCCAGTTGCCATGAGTTGGGCCAGTGGCCTGCCACCCATTCTGAGTCTAGTATGGCTCCAAAACCCTTGCTCCCGGCGGCATCGGTGAATAGGACCCTGGTTGACCAAGTGTTCAAAGGCGTTCGCCAAAGTGAGGTCCCGTTGAAATCTCTAAGGAAATTTGCCCATGTTTCCAGGTCCTGTTTCACCTCCTTGCCTAGCCGGATGTGTAAGTGGGGTTTGGTGAATGTTTTGATTTTTAACTCTAGGCTTCTGGAAAATATCCTCCCTTGGGGTATGATTCTGGATGCGAAATTGAGACTACCTGCTAGGGATTGTATTTCCTTCACTGTCCCCTTGTCTTTAGTTATCAGGTTTTGTATTTTTTCCAAGAGTTCTGTTATTTTTGTTTTGGGGATTCTGCAAAAACCCTTTGCCGAGTCTATTTCGATCCCCAGGAAAATTATGGTGGTGTCTGGTTTGGTGGTTTTCTCCGTAGCCAGGGGAATTCCCCACTGGGCGGCCATATGTTCTAGTTTTGCGAGGGCCATGCCGCATTCACCAGAATTCGGTGGACCATTACCATGAAATCGTCGAAGTAATGTACTATTTTTGTCCTTGGTCTCTGTTTTTGGAAAGCCCATTGGAAAAAGGAGCTGAATTGCTCGAATAGTGCGCAGGATACTGTGCACCCCATGGGGAGGCATCTGTCTACATAGAATTTGTTATTAAAAGTGAAACCTAGCCACTGCTGTGAATCTGGGTGGACTGGCAGGAATCTGAAAGCGGATTAAATGTCCAGTTTGGCCATCAGGGCGTTCCTGCCACATTCCTGTATGAGCTTTACCGCCTCTTGGAAATGTGTGTAAGATACGGCGGATTCCGTGTGTGGGATGCCGTCATTTAAAAATCGGCCTTTGAGATAGGAAAGATGATGGATTAGCCTCATTTTCCCAGGTTCTTTTTTGGGGACCAAACCTAATGGGGATATTTAGTAGTTATTTAATGGCATGCGGTCCCAGAGACCTGCTTTCCTCCCTAGTTGCAGTTCTTTCTTGATTTTGGTTTCCACCATCAGGGGGTTGTCCTGTCAGGTTCATCTGGACGGTTTGCGACCCTGTGCCCTTAAATGGGATGGTAAAACCGTTGGTGAAACCCTGCCATAATGCCATGCTGGTTTCTTTGTCTGGGTAGTTATTGAGGGCTTCTCTAAAATTGCCCTGGTTGATGGGTGTTCTACCTGGTTCTAAAATCGGGATGTCATTCTTTCTTAGCTGGTAGTCTGGTGCAATTGCTTGCTGCATGGTCACCGTTGCAGTTTGTGCAGGTGTGTTTGTACCAGCATTCTTTGCCCCATGTACACTGGTTTCTCCAAACAAAAATTTCTGCATGGGGTGTTGGATTTGGAAGATTGGTTTTTGTTCTGTCTGTGGGCATTATTTTTAGCCGCCCATGGCTGGTTTTTCCGAAAGGGCTGCTCCCGTTTCTTGGTTTTATCGTTATCATTGGGACTGTTATATTGTGTACTTTTGTTATTTTTGGAGGAAGAATGCAGGGCCTCTTCCTCCGGGGGAGGCTCGGCGTTGAGGGTGTACAGGTCATTCTGAACCTCGTCCCACTCGATGGCTGGCCTCTCAGACATGCTTCTCCTGAATCCAATATCATATGCTAGCCATGTCTTCCCTCTCTGGGTGACTTTCACTTCCTTTATTTTATCCATATATGCCCAGATCTTCCTACAATCCTTGGGGAATTTTTCTTCGTATATTGTTGCTAGGATGGCAAAGGCTTGCAACCAGTTGTCCCACTTTTGTTCTACCTTGGCATTTCTGGCAATAGTTTTTTCTTCTACCTTTTTGGGATCTCTGAAAGCATCTTTCCCTTTGCGCTGGGCTTCTATTAGTGAAAAGATTTCTATGAACTCTTTGGCCCATATGGCTTCTTTGATTGTGGTATCAATGTTCCATGCCAGGCATCTTTTGTATCTTTTTAATATTTCAGTATGAAAAGATTTCATTTTTAGTTCTAACTGTGCGTTACAGATCATTACAATGTCTGTTGTGCTGCTGCCGGGTGTCCCTGTCAGGCCCGTGGTGTCTGCGATGGGGGTTGCCCATGCTTTTAATGCACCATCTGGGTCTGTTGCTGAAGCTGTTGGGGATATTGCAGTGGTTGCCGTGGGTGTTACTGGCACCTGTTGCATCTGTTGAGGTGGAGTTGCTAGAGGTGGCATTGCCGGGGTGTTGACTACCGTTTTTGCAGGTTCTAGTGCAATGGTAGTATTTGGAGCCCCAGGTTCCCCTGCGGGCAATGTTTGTTTCCCCCTCATTTCTAGCATTGATTGCTGTAATTCAGCTATATTCTCGCATAGTTTTGACATTTTTTTGTTACCATTTTTGGCGCCTTCTGATAGTTTTCTCTTTTATGATGGTGCTGCGCCCTCTTCTTGGCTGGGTGGCCTGGCAATTCCTTCCTTGGATAGTCCGTACATGTTTACTCTAACCCATTCCCATCCGTAGTGCTCTGCTGCTTCAATGGCTGCTAACAGCTGTGGTGATTTGGGCTTCTGTGCCGGCGTTGTGGGCGCCTGCGTTTTTCGTTTGGGCCACATGATCCTCTTTGGCCTGTTACAGGGAAGGAAAAAACGTTTTATCAAGGTTTTGGCTGGCTGTTGTAATTAGAGCGCTACTTTTGTCTTGTTATATTTGTTGCCCGTGTTGGGTAACTGGTAGCTGTTGCCACACCGTGTTCTAGAATATGTTTTCTGCCAATCCCCTCTGCCCTGAAGCTGGCTGGGCTCCGCGTTGTTTCAAGGGTAAATATTTGTTTTGGTAGGCCTGAGGGACCTATTTTCGTATGCTGTTCATATAGCCAAGAAAATGAATCTCTCTTTTATTAAAAACCACGGACGGTTCTGAGACCTGCCTCCTGTTGCCCACCGTGTGTGGTGTTTATTTAAATAAATAGTCGTCACAACATTGTTATCGTGTGTCTGTTATTTTAAATATTAGCTTAGGTGCGCCCGTGTCAACTTGTAAGAAATGATCGGCTACATTTGACCCCACTGGGATTGAACCTGCGTCAGCGGGCTCTGCGTGGATGTCAAAGCGAGCTCTTAGTTCGCCGTGCCACTTGGCTGGCTGCAACTTTCTCTGTATTTACATTAAGATTGTGTTTGTCATGCTCGGTATTCTTTGCGGCCCGGAGTCTCCGCTTGCAACATTCTTTCTTAAACGATTTTGCGATGAAAATATGCCCACGGTGCCTTCCTATTACTTGTAAATGTATCTCTTCCCCTCGTAAACACAGCGTTTAACCTTTTCCCTCTGTAGTCCCAGCGCGGCGGCTCACCTGAAAGTTTTTAGTTGAAACTGACACCGTCCGCGCCGGGCTGATCTGATGTCCTCTTCTTCCTTCGTTCGGGCTGAGTTGAAGCACGGCACGCATCCTTGATTGTTTATCTTCGTGTTTCTCCAGTGCTCGCCGCTCGCCTGCCCGTCCTGAAAAGTTCTTGAACAGTGACAATGTTCAGAAAGGAAAAACAAAGATGCTGCGGAGTACAGCGAACTTTGGAAGATTTGCTAAAGAAGCGAAAGAGGTTGGAAGACACTGAGTAAACAATGAACCTCATGTTTGTTTTGGTCCCCGTTCAGGGTCCACAAACAGACTGTGTTTATTCAGAGCATGCTGCTCTTATTTATAAGACCCAGGGAGGCCCTGAGTCCTTGTTATGCAGGTAGTGGGGGCTGCTGTTGTCACAGCCCCCGGCCGGATAGCCGACTGTCTGACCCCCTGATGGGGCAGGTCTTTGAACCTGGGCCCTGCCTGACTGTTGGTTTCCTTATGGTGCTTAGCACCTTGGTGTTTGGAAGAAGGGTGAGGTGACTGTTCACACCTCACCCTTCCTTGGCTTTGTGCTTCAGAGACTGCATGTCTCTGGAGCTGGGGGGAGGAGAGGAGCAGGCTGAGATAAGGTTGCAGCTACCCCTCTCCCAGGCTGCTGATGGTAACAGCAGTTACCCTGCCTCGCTTTTGGGATGCCCTGCAGCATTGCCCAGAATCTGAAGGGGTCTCAGGGTAGCATCGGGAAAGGAAAGCCCAAGGAGAGGGTGTTGGAAAAGTCCAGACAGGATTGCATTAGTATCAAAGGGTCCGAGATCCCAGGAGATAAAGTGAGGAAAGGAACTAGGTGACGCAGAAGGCAAAGGCAGTGCAGGCAAGAGGAAGAACCCTGACCAATCTGGGGGAGGAGGGAAAAGGGTTTGTCAAGCTTGACACCCAGGGTAAACCTGACAACCTGAGCTGGTGTGGGGCAATTACCCTGGCTGGGAGGCCAAAACTGGGTGCTGCAAGATTCAGAGTGACATCCCAAAACGGTCACCCATAACATCACTACCTCGCTTCACTTAAAAAATAAATTTAAAAAGAAGCAATCAAATTCAATAATGAGAAATATGGAAGTCTTGCTGTTTTTAGAAATCAAAATACGTGAATAATCATTTTTATAATGAATGACCTACATGAATTTTTTTTTTAAGTGTGTAGTTCATTCATGTGCCACGTGCTATTCGTCTTTTTTACACACCTCGCTGCATTTGCAAATTAACATCACGTGTGCATCATTTTGCTCATGTGCAGGGATCAAGTCGAGGGAGCCCCCCACTTTTTTCAGAAGTCCCCATATTTATTTCAAAGGTCACCTTGATATGCTAATTTCTGGTGACACCACATACAATTGATTTGCCACTGAGTTACCCCACTTTTCTTCTAGGACTTGACCCCTGCTCATGCGCCACCGCGTGCGCCTTTCTAACTGTGGAAGGGAAAGGAAATCATATGGATCACGACCTGGAGGTCCCTTTTGAACATTCCATTATTAGGTCACAGCCGGATTTGGTCTCTGAAAACCTGTACACACCACAAACTGAACTGTCTTTCAGTAAACCACACACCTAATGTCCGAAATACCCAACTTAAAGCACTAGTCCACATGGCCTAAGAAGGGTGAACGTCTGAGGTAGGCTTTTAGAGATTTTAACCTGTTCCATGTAAAATACACACTCTTTGCATTGGGCGCTCGAGGTACTCAGCTACCCCACTGACCTATAAACCCGATATTGGTTGTTGCCCCTTGATCATCTGGGAAAACCCACTATGATTAAAAAATGGAGCCCCTCGATCAGTTTCCTGTGGCATTACCTGCCCCACCACACCGCGCTCTGCAGTTGGGACGGCTGCCGAATAGAGACCCTATAACAGTAAGTTACTGTAGGAATGTCGCTGTATTTTCCCTGTGCCCTTGAAATGCATTTGAAGGCCATATAGCTCTGACTGGACATAGATACACATCTGAAACAACCCCATCCGAGCAGAAAACACTGTACCCCTGACTGCCGAATCAAAGCACCAATTGCTGCAATGTCCCTACTGGTTCACATATCTCCTTTTCCTCTGCTTAGTTCGAGACATGCCTTTGATAGTTCTTGATTTAGAATGTATGATATATGAGTGGGTACATCTACGTGAATGCAGGCAACGACCCCCAGGTGCCTCTGAACTCTGCTTGCATTGTCTGCTTCAGTTCCACATGCTCTCCTTAGTTTCCAGCTCTGCATTTGCCCCTACTTTATTAGCTGAGAGATCTGCCAACTTTCGAAAAGGTTTCCCCCTAGAGAACAGGTGTGAGGCAGACAGAGGCACAGCGCCATGTAGCACACACTTAAAGACACTGGCATGACACATTTGCTACACTGAACTCCCTACAACTAGGCTTGTAATACCCCCTTAAATGTTAATAGCATGTATATTCAAGAGATACACATAGGAAGGCGAATTGGCCCACCACTGAAGGTGGCCATGGACCTCATTCCCTTTCCATCATGATCCCTTCCCCATCCCTTGCACAGTTCTTTCGCTGATGATGTGCTTTTGGATTCAGAAGAACCGACGAGTAGAATGTGTTTTGTATATTTGTCATCACAAGTAGAAATAACTTTCTGCCACATTGACAATAATGATTCAAAATGGCTAACCAACTTAGTTGGATTGCTAATCAAATCATTGTTATTTGCAATGTCTGCTTACCAATGTTTTAATACTAATGTGTTGCTCATAGCGGGCCCAGCTGCCTACTAGGGTCACATCATGAAACTAATGTGGACAATTTTTGCACATAACCCAGAGATTCCACAAACGAGGAAAGTACTTCTGAATTGTAACTATAATAGTCATAAAGGCAGGTATACTCAATTCACAATGTAAGATATATCATGTAATAAAAGCCTCATCAACAGTCAGTCACATTCTTCTGGATAATTGCCTCTCATAACAAAATAACAGAGCAACAGATGACTTCTTTGAGGAGATCACCAGCAGTATCACTTTTGCTAGTACACCGAGTTTTCAGTCATTAAAACACTTCTTTGGGACACTAAACATTGAATGTTAAGATAGGCTTCCAAAGGTGTCCATAGTTAACCAAAATAGTAATACCCCAGTAATAATTCAACTGACAAACTCCAAAGGATAGTGGAGAGTCTGCCTGGGTGGGAGTGGAGAGACTGGGTGATGTAAGTGTAGTAGCTGGATCTGCCATTGTCCAAGGCAGTAGTTACCATTAAAACTGGGTCTTTTTGTGTGGCAAGGGTTGAAGGAAAGTGGAATGCATGCTGGCAGCATTGATGGTGGCACATAGTTGCCTTGACTTGGTACATTGTGGGTGTGATCCTAGGTTGAGAGCAAGGGCGAAAGTGTGTGAATGTGTTAGCTGGATGTGGTGGGCAATGGGGGAGTTAAGAGCAGAGTTGAAGATAAGGAAGGCCCGTTCAATGGATGAGGTCTTCTAGATGCTATGTGAAGACCCTCATGTGTGATGTCACACTGACCCCTCTCCAGCTGGGCATCTTTCAGGCAGCAGGGCATTCATGGTAGCAAGGACAGTTTCTAAGTGTCTGCATCCCTTGGCACCATTCTTTAGGCAACCGCAAGTCCTAGGGAAGCTCTTACTCAAGGTGTTGCAAAGAGACACCCGGTCCCAAACCATGTGCAAGTGTTCATGCTACCAAGGGTAAGCATTGCATAGAGGACTGGTAGGCTCAACGGTCATGAAGGCACTTCCAGAAGAGAGCACTTCAAAGTAGTGGCGTGAAACGTTACTTCTCCTCCTGAGCAGGACTCGTGTAAGAAGGGCATTCTTCAGTGCTGCAGTACTCATCAGCAAGCTTCGTTCCCTCTAAACCCCAATATGCACACACACACACACACGCACGCACATGAACGCTCATGAATCTGTGAAGGATTCTCATTTCCATATTCGTTCATCTTTCAATCTACCACCTTCTATCGCTCCCTTTAAGTTCTCTCTCCATTCTCTCTCTCTCCTCCTCTTTCACATAGTCTTTCCCCTTCAGTCTGCATTATTTACTTTCCCATTATGGGACTCTGCCCCACCACCCCGGTTCTCTCTCACTCCCTTCATTCCTGTTGTGTCTCCCTGCTTTACTCCTGCTGTCTCCCTCTTCCCCCTTCAATGCTGTTGAACTTCCATTCCTTTCCTGTCTGCACCGCTCCCTCTTATGTATGTCTCCTCTTCTGTCCCTGCCTCCTATTCAGTCCCTCATTCCGTCTCTTCCTCCTTTCCTGTTTCAATAAACCCTCTCTCCCATGAAACTAGCACCATTCTGAAAGGCACAATGCAAAGGTAGTGCTTCTCACACCACAGCTAAAGGGCATGTGTAGTTGCAAGCTCCATCTTGGCATTCTGCCTTTCAATCAGGTGCTCCTTTCATGAAGTGAACACAGCATGGAAAAGTCCACGCTGAGTTTACTTCATGAAAGTCACTCCTTACTGAAAGGCATGATGCAATGGCAGTGCTTGTCAAAACACAGCCAAAGGGGCTGTGTTATGGCAAGCGCTACCTTTGCATTCTTCCTTTCAATGAGGTGCTCCTTTCTTGAAGTGACTACAGCATAGACAAGTCCACACCGAGTTTACTTCTTGAAACTACCAAAGCAGTTGTGTTGTGATTAGCTGTGGCTTTTACTTCTACCTTTCAGTAAAGTGCTTATTTCATGAAGTAAACACAGCATGTAAGAGTCCATGCCGAGTTTCATTCTTGGAAGTAACACCTTAGTGAAAGGCAGCACTTCCCACAACACATTCGGCTAACAGCCGATCAGTATTTATTGGCTATGTTGCTGGAAGTGCTGCCTTTGCATACTGCTTTTGTCAGATGCTCCTTTTAAGAAGTAAACACAGCATCCTGCTGTGTTTACTTCTTGAAAGTAGCATCTTACTGAAAGGCTGCATGCAAAGGCAGCAACTGCCTTTGCATTGCCGCACCACTGCCGATAAATGCTGATCAGGCTTGTATTTGTTCTTCAAGTTGTTGAATTTGCAACCCCCCCACCCTCTGACCCCCTCCCCAGGCAAGGTGTCGTGCCCCACAGTTTGAAGAACACGGTCCTAGAGAATGGTGGAAGATTAAAATCTACACAAAAGCCGTGTCTAGTTTACTACAATTATACTGGCCAAAACCTATTGGTTTCATATTATAGTCAGCATATTTGCCAGTGACTAATTTCCCTGAAATGGTCTTGTGTATCAGCATCTGGGCTGGGTTTCACCTACAATTGCATTGTCCGCCCTTCCTACCAATGAAGCCCCCATTTTTGATCTCTCTGGAAAGACTAGACACCTTTTACAGAGGACAAGAAATCTCCCCGGGGGATACTTGGGAACCAGTGCTTCAAATGTGAGCCCTGTCAGTGCAATGGAGAATTCACACCAAGATAGTAATTAGCAGAGACTCTTAGAAGCGGTGTAGACGGGGTGCTGTTGAGCAGCCGGCAAGATGGCTGCCTAGCTTTCCAGCTCCGTGACCCGACGGCCAACTATCCGTCGGAATCAGCGGATTTCTTCATCATCCAGCGCTGGAGACGAGCGCATTGTGCTGCATACTGCCTGCCTCGTGCATTGACCCGTGTCCTGGTGGAAATCGGAGCTCCGGGACTGAGGGAGACCCCTTCTCCTTTGAACGACGCGCCCGGCAACTGCGGCCTGCTGAGCTTGGGGCGACTGCTGCGGACCCTGCCCCCTGAGGCCTGCCGGCCCGACGGGCTGCTATCTCTTGCTGCGCTGCAGCGGATTACTCCCGCCCTGCAGTGGTGAATGCTGGCATCCAGGCGCCGGGCCCGAGCTCCTCTCTGCCCTCCCTACTGCGCGCCCGCTCCTCGGCGCGTTTCTGGGCCGGCGCCTCCTCCTCGCCCCCTCACCCATCGCGGCCTGGTGCGCTGCACGCTACTGCGGGCTCGTGCAGCCCGTCCTCTCTGCCAACCCCTGGAGGGGTCCTGGTGTGGGGACCGCGCCACTTACCGCGACCGCCGGATCCCTGGATGCTACGCCGCGGGGGCAGCTGGAGCGCGCCCCCCGCACTGCTGTCTTCTCCCGGACCCGTCAGGAGATTTATACGTTGGATCATTGGCTCCCGTGGGGGCCGCTCCGGGGTCCTACCTCCCCGGGGGTGCATCTGTGCCCACCCCCCCCCCGCCTGGCCCCTCGGCTGAAACCACAACACGTGCCTGCACATCGCTGTAACTGAGACCTGCCTGTGGTCTCCACGCTCCGGTCCCTGGCGGCCAGGTCGACCGTGACCCTATGGGGACGGAGACCTGACATCCTGCCTGCAGGTGAGAGGTTTGGGGCCTGGGACTGCCTTATACTGTGCCCCTGGGGGGACCACTCGCCCACACTCTCTGGACACACCAGGTCCACGTGCATAGTAAACTTTCCACGGAGTGAGCGACCGCGGGCCATCAGGCCCTTCATCATTCATGCTGACTTGTTTGGGCAGCCCCCCTGTGCTTCATGATCCCGCTGCTCCTCTCGCATGGGCAGCCACTCATCTTTGCTTGGCTTGGTTCACTGCCTGGGCACCTCTGCGAGACCCTTGGATTGCGCACCGAATCACTGGAGCCCTTCGACTGTGTCCCTGGATTGCGCCGCCTCACGCCAGCTTCACTCTGCCCGCTTGTCCTACGCTGGTGCGACCCTGGGCGCTTCACCACCCTCCTCTTCTCACACTGTGCAAATACTAGCCGCGCCTAGAGGTCACCAGGTGCCCCTGACTGAGCTGCCCTTCACTGCTGGTTCTCGCTACCTGGCCCTAATCTACCTTGGAGGCATGCGCCGCTTGTCACTCGTCCTCCCAGGACGTGGCCACTTGTAGCACTTTGCCTGCCCCCCCAGGGTGGGCCTGTAGCCCTTGAATCTACCTGGTCGGAGTACTCTTCGCCCCAGACCCCACGAATTAACCGTCCCAGCGCTGACCAGGACCCGAAGACCCTCCCTGGACCAGGGGACCCCACGGGTAACATACTGCATTACCTGCCCTGCTGTTCTGGGTGTGCCTCCAAATATGTCCGGCAAGGCTCGTGGGGCTAACAAGGCCGGAGCGATGGACAAGTTTGCTAAATCACTTGCTAAACCGGATCAGGGAGGGGCGGCCCTCCCACAGGACGAACCAGATGTACCCTCATGTTCTCCTCAACCCGACCTCACGACGCTCATGGAATCTATGGCCAACAACTTTGCAGCATTTCACGAAAAATTAGATGACATAAATGCAAATGTCGCCTCACTACGTACTAAGCTGGACGAACATGGCACTAGGCTGGTCGAGGCCGAGACCAGGATTGGAACCACTGAGGATGAGGTGCACGTGCTCCAGGGCACGGTCTCCGACTTGGTGCGGGACATGACACAGGTGAAAGCGAAGTGCGATGACCTAGAGTCCAGATCCCGCAGGAACAACATCAGCATTGTGGGGGTTCCGGAGTCGGCCCTCAAGGGCAAGATGGAAATCGCAGTCGAGACCCTTCTGAGAGACCTTCTGGGGGATCCACAGCTCTCACCGTTCTTCACCATCGAGCGGGCCCACCGCTCGCTGACCCCGCGCCCCAAGCCGGGTGACTTCCCCAGACCAATTATAGCCAAGGTGCTCAGCTTCAGGGATAGAGACCACATCCTACGTCTAGCCCGCGAAAAGGGGGAACTGAGATTTGAGTCCCAGACTATTCGTATCTTTCCCGACTTCTCGGTCCAAATGGAGCGCAGGAAATTTAATGGTGTGAAAAAATTGCTTAGGGAAAGGAAAGTGGAATATGCCATGTTGTTCCCAGCAAGGCTGAAGCTCACCCACGGTAATAAACTGTACTTTTTTACGGTCCGGAGGAGGCAGTCAAATTTATTGAGTCCCATATTCCTGTCCCTGGTCCGGCAGACAATCCTGCTGACGAGGGTTGACTTGAACTGCCCTGCACTCATTACTTGAATCATTTATGGTGTCATTGCCACGTTTGCCGCTTGCAATTTCCTTGTCATTTCATGTATCCTTTTCTTGTGCATCCATTGACTGTCGTAACTTGATTTGAAAGCCTCATGAAACGCATACTGGTCACTAATATGTGATATACTTGATACGGCACCTTGTCTGGGTTCTCCCATTTCAATACCCCCTGCTTACTGTATTATATACTGGTGTTCCCTCTACTACTTAACATGGATACCGCTGCACAGTATTTCGTGTAGTCCATCGTTCAACCGCCCAATCGGGCTCACGGCAGCAGCTACCCCTGCTGCAGTTGCAACGCCGAGTTTGGCTTGTCATGTGTACTGGTTGCACCCCTGTTGGGTGCGAGGGCCGGCCTTGCCCCATTGGGTTTGGCACAGGTGCCCTGGAACTCTGGGTGGGCTCTTGGACACTGCTCCGGTTGGGGGGGCAGTGTGGGAGGGGGTGGGGACATTGTTGGGGTATTATGGCAAAAATGGCAAGACAGTGGTAGCTTCTGGTACGATGCAACGGGCCACTGAACTGATGGCCGGCACTTGTGTAACATACTTTCTCGTACACTACTTGGATCCCCCTAAAGGGCTACTGAATGGCTATTAGGCTAATAGGAATATCAGAGGGCTCAGGAACTTCACGTAGGCACGCAGGATCACTGATTATGTCCAGAGGCACGGGGTCAAAATACCCCTCTTGCAAGAAACCCATGCACTCGCTCATCTCTCGTCCTCCTTTGCCCCCTCATGGGGCTCCAACAAATACTACACAGTGTTCTATTCATAGTCCAGGGGTGTCCTCACCCTGATTCACAAGTCCTTGGAATTCTCCCTTTGCACCAGCCACATTGATGGCCAGGGTAGATACGTCATCCTCCACTGTTTCCTTGCGAATACTGAATACCTTCTGGTCAACACATATGCCCCATGCATTGATTCGCCCGATTTTTTTTGACCACATCCTTGACATCCTTCTTGGATATGTTGGGGTTCCTGTTATCTGGGGGGGGGACATGAATCTTATCCTGGACACTGACTTGGACAGATCCGGTGTTGCACCTAGAACTCTGTCCAGAGCCGCTCGTTGCCTCCATACACACATGATCACTGCTGGATTGGTAGATGCCTGGAGAGTACTCCACCCTTTGTCGAAAGAGTTCACGTTTTACTCTTCTGTTCACGACAGCCACTCCAGCCGGGCTCATGGGCAAAACGCTCACCACACAGATTCTCCCACGCACACTGTCCGATCACTCCCCGCTCACACTGGACATCGCCCTACAACCGGCCCTCCCCCATCACTCTAACTGGCGGTTTAAGTCAGATGCACTGCATGACATTATTTTCAAGGCTGACATCCTCGCAGACATCTTCTCGTACTTTGATAACAATAAGCGCCACGATACTACGGATGGGGTGAGATGGGAGGCCTTTAAGGTTTTCATCAGGGGCATATGTATCTCCAGGGAGGCTGGGGTCCTGAAGGACATTAGAAATTCTCTGCGCCGTTCTGAGTCCAGACTCAAGGAGCTTGAGCGTGAATATGCGGCCACTCCCTCTCCACCCAAGCTCGCGCAAATACGAACTTAGCTGGATGCATTTGAGTCCTTTGCTCTCAGCGAGATACAATATCTTGCCCGACCAGTTGCGGCTCAGAAATATGGTGAAGGAGAGAGGCCGGGCCGTACCCTAGCCCGCCTCGCCCGAGCCGAGGGAGGTAGAGCTCGGATTGACAGTATCGTCGACAATGGCGGAGTGCGACATTGGTCCGTTCGGCCCATTCTTGAGACCTTCGCATATTTTTATGCGACCCTTTACGCCCAACAACCAGAGCACAGCCCGCGGGACCTGGACGATCTCCTGGACCGCATCCCAATGTCCCTTATATCTCTAGCCACTAAAGAACAATTAGATGCACCCTTCACCCTTGACGAGATCACCGCTGTAATTTCCAACCTCCCTAAGGGTAAACCCCCGGCCCTGACGGCCTAACCGCTGAGTTCTATCAGGAACATGTTGCCCTCCTTGTTCCACGTCTTCACGAGGTCTGGGAGGAGTCGCTGAGTCTTTCAACCTTCCCCCGATCCCTCCGCGAGGCTGTCATCACTGTGCTCCCCAAACCGGGTAAGCCCTTGGATGAATGTGGCTCCTATAGACCTCTGTCCCTCATCAACACTGATACCAAAATCTTCGCCAAAGTCATAGCAAATAGGTTCCTCCCCATCATGAAATTCCTGATTCACCCAGACCAGAGTGGTTTTGTCCCTGCCCGTTCCACGGCATTAAACATTCGGCGACTGTTTAACGTTCTCTCTAGAATAGACCCTAAAGCCAATGCTGTGGCTGTGACGCTGGATGCCCAAAAGGCGTTCGACATGGTCTTGTGGCAATACCTTTGGGCGGTGCTGAAGAAGATGGGGATCGGCCCATACATGATGTCCTGCATTAAGTTATTGTACACTGACCCCGTGGCCAGGGTCCCGGTTAACTCCCACTTGTCGGCTCCCTCTTCTCTCCACAGGGGGACACGGCAAGGATGCCCGTTTTCTCCCTTGTTATTCGCGATGGCCATCGAGCCCATGGCGGATAGCGTCCGAAACAACCACGTGCGCAAGGGGATTTGCCTGCGGGATACCCCCGAAATTATATCATTGTATGCCGATGATGTGCTTTTATACATCAGAGACCCCTCAGTCCACCTTGACCCGATCATGCGCGAAATTATCAAAATTGGTACATTCTCGGGCTTTACCATAAATTACACTAAGTCGGAAATCTTTCCCCTCACGCCCGCAACTCCCCAACCTACATGCGAATTTCCTCTCAAGTGGGCACCTGAGGGCATCAAATACCTTGGGGTCCAGGTGTCCCTCTCAAAATCCTCGTTACTGTCCGATAACTACAGGGCTGCTGCGCAATACGCCGACGCCAGAATGGAAAGGTGGCGGAACCTCCCCCTCTCACTATCAGGGAGACTGTCCCTTATAAAAATGATTATAGTCCCGAAGCTTTTATACATATTCGCTAACGTCCCACTTTGGCCTGGGAAACAGTATTTTGCGGACCTGCATGCGGGGTGTGCCCGTTTTCTATGGCACTCTGGTGCCGTGCGCAGAAAGTGGCAACACATGACCCTACCTTATGAGAGGGGTGGCTTTAGCGCACCTGATCTCGCTCAGTATTGGATAGCCGCTCAAGCTCAGCATGCTACATATTGGTACCATCACCAGGAAGCCCCCCCCATGTTAAGCTTGAAACCCTGGCGACCGAGGAGGTGAACGTCATGTCATTGATCCTCTTTCACTCATACCGCTCGGAGGCCCCCGCTGACCCAGTGGCCTCCACTATTAGGGCGTGGCGCCAGATTCTGAAGCCCGGCCCTGGTTCCCCCGTATTACAAATGGCTTCCCCTCTGGTCGTACCCTCGCCTCAACCCCACACAAGATAAGCTCCTCATGCGACACTGGTCGGACCTGGGATACAGATCATTTTCCGACCTGTTCCCTGAAGGGAAATTCATCACCCCAGAAACGTGGAAGCCAGGGCACTCCAAGTCCTCACTGGAACTGCTACAATACTTTCGTCTCAGAGCGGCGGCCCAAGACATGTGGCCTTCATATCCTATCGAACCCCCTGAGTCCCCCGAGGTCTGCTACATCTCCAATTCCGCAGGGGCCAAGGGCATCGTGTCCGCCCTATATAAAATGTTAATGGCGCATGCTGTAGAAACCCCCCACACTGCTCGGGATGCCTGGAGCCGTGATCTGGGATTAGACATTACTGATGAAATGTGGACTAAAATGTGCATGCATACACGCAAGGTTTCTCTTAATTCCAGAGTTAGATGTGTTCAATATAAGCTACTCAATCGCTTGTACTACGCTCCCTATGCGATTGGGAGGTTCGCCCGCGACCAGTCCCACCCCTGTCAAAGATTCAGATCCACTGATGCGGACCACGCCCACATGTTCTGGTCCTGCGGGACACTGGCCTTGTTCTGGGATGCGGTGCTTGAGACCCTCTCCGAGATAGTGGGCTTTCCTGTCTGCCCTGACCCCCTGTCTCTTCTCTTTGGTCTGTGGGAGGGGGCTGAGGCGAAACGGGAGGCTAAGTTTTTGAATGTGGCGGCGAGTGTGGTCAAGAAATGCATCCTGCAATGTTGGAAGCGCAGATCGCCCCCTTCCCTAGAAATGTGGCTGAAAGCCCTCACCTGGACACAATCTTGTGAAGAAGACTATATTAGCATGTTGCCCAGTAATGCTCTGCCTAAGAACATATGGACAGAGTTGTGTAGCTGCCTGAATGGTAAGGTGGACATGGAGCTTCTATCTTCTCCCCATCTCTGGATCCGGGGACGGTGCATACCACACCATAAACGCCTGTAGTGTTATTAACCTCTGTCTGAACTATGTGTGGACTTCTGTTTAACATGCCCTTTACTATCTACGATTTAAGTATGTAATGTGTGTTGTTGCTGTAACCTGTAATGTGCCAGTTACTACTGCTTGCCAATAAAGACAAGTTTAAAAAAATAAAAATAAATAAGACGCGGTGTGGACAAGCGAGAAGGCAGAGTTAGAGTAGCCAGGAGAGAACCACCAGGCCACAGAAGGGTCCCACAATCTTAGAATGTCCATGCACATCCTGTGCCCCCTCTCCAAATTTCGTCACACTTCTGCACACCGGAAAGTGTCAGAGGTGAGACACTTTCTGTGGATTGTAGCATACTATCGGGGATTGAATCAGCAGCACCTAGTCAGGCTGATGGAACACTTACACAAACTCCTGTTTAACATGAAGGAATGGAGCTAAACGTGGTGACATCAAGAGAAGAGGCCTTCCAGGCCACCAAGCGCGACCTGTCAGCGACAGATCCTTCGCTGATTTTAAACAAAGCAGAAACATGGAGCTAGTGGCTGGGGGGTGTCCTGCTTCAGAACAGTGGCCATAACATCCACAATTCATTAGCTTGCAAGTCGAACATTCATCTCACAGAAAAAACCTTTTGCTTTATCAAAATAATAGTAATTACCATTATATGGGACTGTCAGCACTTTTATGCTACCACTCATATTGTCTGCACCAACGCCATCACAAAGGATTGGAAGAGGATCCTGCAGTCACTTTGAGGGGTGCCAGGTCCATTTAACATTGGGCATAATGCAGTGCCAATCATATTACAATGCTAAAAACATACTTTCAAGATTCAATATCGTTTGGGGGCTGAGCAGTGAGATTTGGGTTCTAAATCACAGTGGAGGAAAACGTAGGAAGGCATCTAGCAGCGGACAACAGAGGGAACCAAGAATCACAGTGGCACAAGATACGGGCGAGGGAAATGGAGGAGTGGGCAGCAGTGGGTACCCCATGTGATATAATAGTGAAGTGAAATCACAGCGTTGATAGCTCTGAGCATATTGCAATGGGACAACTAGCAGTGGATCCACGGCGGCCCAAAGGTGCTGTGCAAATCACAGAGCAGGCAACAGTGGGGAATCTAGAAGCATGTTCATGTGGGGCACCTAGATATGAGAGACAGTGGGGCATGTCCACGAGGGATTCTGAGGTAGGGCCCCTACCCAGAGGCATGTAGAAATACTGCTCTGTTTCAGAACCTGATTCTAAGACCCAGAGTTTGACAACCCTGAGCCAGGACATCATCTGCACAAACGAAAGAAACACAATAATCCCTGTGTCTGTTACACAGTATAGCAATGACTAGCATGCATTTTAAAGCTAGGGGCATGAAGGCCTTGCATAGCTACTGCATACAAGTTTGATTGCAACCATACAGGATATATTACATAGTCATCAACAATTAGCACAATATTTTCATGTAACGATCACTTTTCTTTCCGCAATATTCACCTCTGTTACGGTTAATTACAGTGATTTTCATTTCAATGTGACATTATTTGAGATGCAGGGTTGGCATGAAACCCTACATAGTAACGCATTTAGAACTACATTTTAACCCGGCTATAACAAACATTATTGCACATGATAAAAAACAAGGTATGAAGGCTGCATATTGATTATATTCATAATATACATACATAAATGAAAGAACATTTTCCAAATCAAAGATAGCAGTGCCACAAAAAAAGCAGACGCAGGGAATTGGCTGGCAGGTATGATTCAGTCTGCTTGACCTTCATGGCAAGGAAGCCATTGGAATCACTTAAATAGAAAAGGGTTCAGTGGCGTCATACCTAAACATTCTGCTTGAGTAATTTTACTCTATGAACAGTAGTTGGGTCCAGAGGGTCATTGGATGTGATATACTTGGATTTTAGTCTTTTATTCCATTCGACACACAAAAGGTTAAAGGTAAGCAGCCTTACACCAAAGAGTGATGGTAACATTTTACTCTGATGAAGGCGGCTAACACAAGGAATAAACCTTACAAGTCACACAACTTTTGTGAAGGAAAAGGAGGTCAAACAGTGGCAAAGCAACATGTGTATATATGGCTTTCTAAGAAGGCCAGTGAAGCCTCCCATTGAGATGCGTGTGTTTCAGTCGTGCAGTGTGGGTCACCCTTCACTATTGCACTGATGGCATCCTGACCTAAGTGGGGTATGCTTGTTTCATTCCTGCAGCAAGTATCACATCTCAGGTTTGCAGTAGGTGGTTTGAAAGGATACATCAGACAAGCACGTTTCTTTCTTCTTCTTTATTTAAGAGCTTATCTACGCCCCACAGGCTTCTCTCAAGTCAACTCTCTTTCTGTTACTCTGCACTTCTAAAGGTGCACATTCCAATGGAAGATGCATCTTCTTACCATTCTACCTGAAGTGCTCTACAGTCTAGTGTTCCAGCCGCAGATATTACAAAGTGCAGAATGTTACACATCTCCCTTCTTTACTGATTTTTCTCACAACAGAATACTCTTCATTCACAGGACTATGAAATAGACAATGTTAACTATATACACCGGCACAACCTATTTACAAATGGAGTTATTTACAATTTGAATGAAGTGAAAGCGAACGTGGGGAGGGTAACAACAATAGACTACGCGTGTTAATCATCAAACCTTGTCGTCCACATATCCCCAGTCCCTTCAGTGGTGGTGACAGAAATCACTCTACATATTCCCTCAAGTAAGATGGCTTGCAACATTCTCTTCTTGGTCGACCTGTATCTTTACTGCTAGATGTAGTACTAAATACCATTTTATTATTCCTTTTCCCTTGGTCGACCCGACTGCAACACACTCTATTTCTGTTCCATACTTTACCATCAGAAGTTCTGAGAGCACCATGCAGCACCTTTATCACTTTGATAGGTTCTGATCAACGCACCACACCTTCTTTCCTCTCTTGAGGCAGTTTAATACGCACCTCATCCCTCACTACAAACCTCCTCTCTTTCACAGCTTTCTGGACATCGAAACACTTCTTATTCTGTAATTGTTTCTTAATAATGTTATTTCTAAAGTTCTTTAAATCCACGCTACTCACCCCGGCTCTACAAAACCAAGGATGACACACTCTTGTATTGGCCATCCTGCCTGTGAGCATCTCAAAGATTGAAATCCCCATAGTAGAGTGAGGCGTGAACCAATACGCTACCACCTCTTCATCTGCAGCTTTCCACCAATCTCTCTGCTCAGCAATGGCCCCGCTGCTGTTATCCTTGATGATACGATTACACCTTTCTATTATCCAATTGGTTTTGAGATGATAGATAGAACTTGTCCTATGCTGAATCCCATTGCTTTTTAAAAATGTTTCCATCTCCTCTGAGACCAATTGCGCACCATTATCTGTAATTATGCTTGACAGATATCCTTCTCTCTTGAATACCTCATCTAGGAATTTAACAATGTCTCTTGTACAAACATTTTATACCCATGATGTTTCCACCCAATGAGACAACATGTCAACTAATACAATACAGTACTTTAAACCTGAATGACATTGCACTGGTCCCACAATGTCCAGACCTACACGCTGCCGTGGAATTTGAGGAATGGACATTAATGTCATTGGCTCCACCCTCGTGACAGAGGTTTTGCCAGATTCTTCACAGATATGGCCTTCTCTCACCAGCCTCTCTTATTGTACATCCATCCCCAGCCACCAATATTCTTGTTTCAACAACTGCTTAGTCTTTGTCATACCTTGATGGCCTTCATGTGCTCTAGCCAGTATTTATTTTCTCACACCTTGAGGAGGAACCAGCTTGTCTCCCCATATCAACATATCTCCTTTCCAGCGTATCTCATCAAATACTAGTCTCATGGCATCAGGTGTAGAACCACCTCTCCTTATTTTTTTGCTTTTCATTCCACATTCAGTACGTTCTTTGGTGTTCCTCAATACCTCCTCTTCTGACTTGGCTTCCCAACATTCTTCCTCCGACACCACATCCTGCTTCATTTCAGTTACCAATACTTGATCATCTATGTCTTCATCGTTTGCACCTTGTACCTCAACCCCATTGGTCAATCGAGACAATCAGCAGCTTTTTCTTTTTTTTTTACCTCTGACACATTCTCCACCTCCCATACATAATCCCGCAGGCTGGCCACCCACTTCCTAATCCTGGAGGATACCTTGTCCAGACCCTTGGTGGTAAACATTTCTTTTAAAGGTCTGAGCGAATTGTACATTTCATGCCCCACAAAAATGGGCAAAATATATCTATGGCCCATTTGACTGCCAACAACTCTTTCTGAATTGTTGAGTAATTTTTCTCTGCTTCTTTTAGCACTCGTAAAGCAAAAGTCACAGTAGATTCCTTACCCTTACACACTTGCATTAGCACACCTCCTAAACCTTGATTACTGGCATCTTTCGTTAATATAGAGCTCCTACTGGGATCAAAGCTACTGAGTGTTAGGGATTTATTCAAAGCACCCTTGATAGCCTTAAATCCAGTTTCTCAAATATGATCCCATTGGAATTTGGCACATTTCTTCTCATATTCACAGATTTTGTGGCTGCCCCCGGAATACATTTCGAGTACTACTATGCCATTCCCAAAAAGGAAATTACCTGAGCCTTATCCGTGCGACTGGGAAAACCCAAAATATTTTTCCCAAGTTCCGATTTGGGTCTTATACCATTTTCAGAAATGTCCTAAATACTGCATTGTGGTTTTATGAAACTTACACTTCTCTTTGCTAAGAGTCAAACCATGTTCCAGGAGAGTATCAAGAACATTCTTTAGTCTCTTTTCATACTTTTCCTGGATTGGGCATAAACTAGCACATCATCTTGAAAACAAAGAACTCCCCTGGATGTCACTAAACAATTGATATATCACCCTCTAAACAACCGCAGCAGCAGACACTAAGCCAAAGGGCATCTGTTTACACTGGAATAGACCCTCAGGTGTACTGAATGCCTTGACATTCCTAGAATCCAGATGAAGAACTATTTGATGTTAGGCAGATCCCAAATCTAGAGTGCTCATGATTTTGGCCTCTTTTATTGTGCCTAACATTTCCATAATGTTTGGTAATGGATGCCTATCAGGTGTAACTGAGTTATTTATCGACCTCAAATCAATACAAAGTCTTAGTCTTCCTTTGGGATTGTGTACAACCCCCAGGGGAAAACCCATTCGGAGGACTCAGTCCTCTCAATGACACCATTATTTTCCATGCTTTCAAGTTCATCTTTGACTTTCTGTCTAAGATTTATGGGAGTAGGTCTAGCCTTGTGTACTAATGAAAGACAGTCCGGTTTCATCCTAATTTTGTGCATGTAATTTTTGCAACAACCTTATCTGTCTCTAAAAACTTCATAAAATTAAACATTCATAAAATCACCAACTGAGGATACATCCCCAATCATTCCATCAACTGAATACACCATCTTTTAAGCATTGGGCTCTAACTTTATTCTTAGTCTCTTTTGATGAGACCAACTGAACAATGTAAGTGTACCTTTATCCGATGCGTATACCTTTCCTTTGGCTATTCTATCTTTAAATAGTATGGTAGCCCAAAACCAACATAGTATCTCAATTTTTTTTCCCCAACATACGCTACTGGCTTAATATCCACCTTGTTGAGATGAACTTTCTTGAGTAATTTGCCTTCAATAATTGTATTTAGCACCCGTATCTATCACCATTTCATATTCCACCCCATGAATTTTGGGGTTTTTCTGCATCAGCATCTTCATCAATAATGATATATAATTCTTCTTCCTCCACAATACAAGCACTCTCTTGAGTCATCACATAGTTTGTCAACACACTTTACATTCTGTTTTTGTTCTGCAACAGTATGTGAAATGTCCCTTCCTACTACATTTCTTACAAACAGCCCTGACAGCAGGACATTTGTCACTATTAGCAAAGGGTAACATACTATCACAATGTACATTTTGTTCTATTTTCCCGTTCTCTCTCCCGTTCTCTCTTTTCTTTGAATCTAGATGCTTTCTTTTTTTTAAATTCTCTTTCTTATCTGGTTTCTAGCTTTGTACAGCTAGAACCTCCATGACCTGTGCATCATCACTTTTCTTGGTATCACCTTCAGATGTCTTCTCTAATTCTCTAACACAATCGTGGATGTGCCCGACCGCCTTCGTAACTCTAAGTACCTCCTTAACGGGAACATTGCTTTTAGACCATAAGGCCGCACATACTTTACTATCAGCACACTCCAACATAAACTGATCACGGAGTCTCTCTTTGAGAGTGGTACCAGACTCAAAAGTACTAGCTGGACCCCTCATAGCAGTCATGTATTGCTCTAAAGACTCTTTTGTCTGTTGTTTTCTTTTAGGATGCTTATAGATTTCTCATAATGTTTGTCCAACATCAATATACATTTGTCATATTCTGACAGGCCATCAAACTTATCAGAGGATAACTGAGGAAGATTCTCAAATTGCTCCTGCCCAGAATTTCCCAGGCAATGTAACAATAAATGTTTTTTCTCTCTCTAGGAAAGTTCAGTCTGTGTACAGCCAGCACATAATTCTCAACACGCTTCTTCCACCTCTTCGAAGGAATACTAGGATCACCTTGGTTCTCCAAGAAATAATTGGGTAGTGGTACCCCTTGCATGTTTGCCAATTAACTGTGATATAATTATAAAATGTTGCACACATAAAAGTACTTCTAAAAGAGTAGTTGTGCACCACTCAGGCATATAGTCTCAAGTGTGGAAAGTACATCTGATTTACACATATAACAGGTAGTTCTGGCTGATAATCAACAGGATGGGGACGACTAAGTAGCATGTGACAGGCAGGTATGATTATATACTACCAAAGGGTTCCTTAATTGTAAATGAGTCCCATCAACCAAAATGGAATTCAGACTTAATAAATATTAATATTGGAAGGATTTCTTATCAGCAATACTCTTCCACATTTGCATGGAAGAAGTATTGCCTTATATAAAATATATGTTTTCCAATTATAAACAATTAGGATGGAAACATTTCTCACAAACAACACACATCCACAATTAAATCAGATAATGCCTCCAATTTAACAGATATTGCCTCCCAAATGATCACTTTCAATTCTGCAATATCAACACTAAGAACAAAAATTCTTGAAAATAGCCTTTATCCAGGAAATAAATGCGGACGTGAAACGCTGACTATACATGCAATAGCCAACACACCTATTAATATGCGAATTATATGTGCATTATGCAGACATTATATGCAATTGCCATCACAGTTGTACAGTGTCATGTTATTAAAATACCAAGAAAGTTGTCCCATAGAGGACCTGTATCCAAGCTTCAAAGTATACAAGGTCAGCATGCAAAGAGAATCGTGTACTTTCCAGAGGTTGCGACTAGCTCAAGTTGTTTCCCAATAATTAACAGCAAATTAGCAGAGTCCAAGTAGTAGGCACAGGCACTTTGCAAAGCTATGGCCGCTCCCCATGGACTTCCAGTCCAGGATTCCAAGTAGAGATTTTAGGAGGCGCCTGGAAATGACTGCAGTCACTGTTAAAGGAGTGCAGTCTGCCTGAGCAGGGCACTTGATCACGGACATCCAAGGTAGAATTAGTAACAGAGCATTTCCGCTTTGTTGCTTTGCACAGATCCCTTTTTCCACTCTCCACAGGTGCCAATATTAATAAAGCACAGTGCAAACGAAGCAGCCCCACTTCTACTAGCTTTTCACAGGTCCCTCTCTCCACTCTCCAAGGGTGCTGATATAAAGCACCCTCGCATGGGATTCTTCCAGTAACTGTCCACTGCAAGTGGCACACAAGGCAATTAGCAGGATTCCCAGAGTGTAGGGTCCACACGACAGGACACACGGTGCAAGGCAGGAAAATTCTTATTTGAAGTGAGAAGCACTTTTGCAGAAGTATAGCAAGCGCAGCTCAGGGTAACAGTAGGTCCTCAAGGCCAGTACTCAGTGGGTCCCCAGCATTGTCCAGTTTGTTACCATTGAAAGGATACAGCAGACAAGTGACTTTCTTTCATCTTCTTTATCTAAGAGCTTATCTACGCCCCACAGGCTTCTCTCAAGTCAGCTCTCTTTCTGTTACTCTGCGCTTCTAAAGGTGCACATTCTAATGGAAGATGCATCTTGTTACCATTCTACCGGAGGTGCTCCACATTCTAGTGTTCCAGGTTCAGCATTTACAAAGTGCAGAATGTTGCAGGGATCCTATCCTGTATGAGGTACCGCTTGCAATAGACTTGCAGGGATGGAGATCTTTCAGTACTGCAGAGGTGGTATGCTTCCCTGTATGATGTACACCTTGCAACAGTCTTGCAGGGAAGGCAATCTTTTAGTACTGCAGTGGTGAAACCCGGCACTGAAAGAGGTAACACTTACAACAATCTTGCAGGGACGGGAAATATTCAGTAGTGCTGGGGTGGTGTCGAGCACTGTGAGAGGTACCACTTGTAACAGTCTTGGAGGGATGGAGACCTTTCAGTACTGCAGAGGTGGTATCATGACGTGTATGAGGTACAACTTGCAACTGACTTGCAGGGTCGGCGACCTTTTAGCTCTGCAGAGGTGAGACCCTGCACTCTAAGAGTTACCGCTTACAACAGTCTTGCAGGGACAGAGACTATTCAGTAGGGCAAATGTGGTGTCCAGCCCTGTAAGAGCGAACATTTGCAACAGTCTTGAAGGGACGGAGACCTTTCAGTACTGCAGTGGTGGTTTCCTGCCTTGTGCGAGGCACTATTTGCAACAGTCTTGTAGGGACGGCACACTTTCAGTACTGCATAGGTGAAATCCTGCCTTGGGGGAGGTACCGCTTGCAACAATCTTGCAGGGACGGAGACCTTTCAGTACTGCAGAGATGGTATCCTGCCCAGCAAGAGGTACCACTTGCACTTGCAACAGACTTGCAGGAACTGAGACCTTTTAGTAATGCAGTGGTGGTATCCTGCCCTGTAAGAGGTACCTCGTACAACAGTCTTGCAGGGACGGAGACCTTTCAGTAATTCACACATGGTATCCTGCCCTATACAAGGTACCAATTGCAACAATCTTGCGGGGACGGCAACCTTTCAGTACTACAGAGGTGAAATCCTGCCCTGTAAGAGGTATCACTTGCTACATTCTTGCAAGGGCGGAGAACATTTAGTACTACAGTGGTTGTATCCTGCCCTGTAAGCGGTACCACTTACTACATTCTTGCAAGGACGGGGAACTTTCAGTACTATAGCGGTGGCATCTTGCCCTGTAGGAGGTACTGCTTGCAACAGTCTTGCAGCAACGGAGACCTTTCAGTACTGCAGAGGTGGTATCCTGCCCTATACTAGTTACCGCTTGCAATGGTCTTGCTGTGAGAGCAACCTTTCAGTACTGCAGAGGTGGTGTCCTGCCCTATACTAGTTACCACTTGCAACGGTCTTGCTGTGAGAGCAACCTTTCAGTACTGCAGAGGTGGTGTCTTGAGTGAGATGCATTTCTGTCAGTCCTGCTGCTAAAAATCACATTGCAGTGTCTGGGCATGTCTCACAAACTCTGAAATCACACTGTGGGGCAGACAAGCTATTCACCCGTTGTCACGAAGAGGCGCACCATGATATGCAGAGTGGACACGCCCATTGATGCCATTGTGCTCATTTTTGTGAATATGGCCCACTGCACAACAGAGCAAACTCTAGACTTTGCATACCCTGAAATTTGAAAAAGACAGATGTTGCATGTGTCTCAAATAAAGTCTAATGCAAACTGTGATGGTCTGATCCCGTATATGAAACAAATTCACGCATTGTAAAGTTATTCTAAAATAAATTATCAGATGCAGTCTCTTTGTGTGCATTGTACCATAGCTCATTAAAAGTAGGTCATTCTTGTCCTCGAGTTTTCACCGGATTGCTAGTAGTGTAATAATCATGACCAAATTACCTGTGTATTGCAGAATTCGAAGGTAATGTAACTATTACCAACACCTTCGATCATAGATAATTCGATAATGTACGGGTAAAGTACCCCCTACCGTACGTTATAAGGTAGTTCCGTGACGAAACAGTGGAAGAAGGCTGAAGATCAAAAACTCTGAGGTGACTTGCAATATCCTTTGTACGCACAGTATGGGATATTTAATGTCTTATAGCACAAGGCCACACACTCGCATTCCCTTTAATAACCAGCCTCCAGCGTATTGCACTATAAGAGATCTTCCAGTTGCTGAAACATATAATCAATTTGGAATCGTCATGGAATAATAAAACTAACACGCAGCCTTTAATGTATTGCTGAAAAATAGTTTAAGCATTTTCATAAAATGCATCTAAAAACCGTTTTCATTTTGTGCTTTACAATAAGTAATAACATGCAGATTCTTGCTCGCATGTGTTAAACTCCAGCACTGCACACAAAAAAACATACTACCATATACAGATCCTTTTCAGTTAATAGCTACAAAGAGTAACAAATAGTTATTTAAAATGAAAGGCATTAGTCGTTAATTAGTGTTGCAGTGCCAGCTGGAATTCTGCTCTGTGCTGGCTTAAGCAGCAGTCATTTTGATATTTATTTATTTTTGCATTTATAAAGCGTTCTAAACCCAGGGGCATCAAGGCGCTAGTTACAGGATTCAAACAGCAAGTGCTGGCTACAGTATGAAACAGTAATCATTTGGTTGATAGTCACAGGTGGGTAAATCAGACCAGGGAAGGGCCCTGGAAGAATAGCAGTGTCTTAAGGTGTTTTCGAAAAGACCAATACTATTGTTCTGGACACCCTTGTTTTAATCCTTTGTTTGTTCTGATTAATTCCGTTAAAGTACCGGCTTGATCTAATTTGATTCGGATTGATGTTCCTGAGTAGAGGTCATGGATTGCTTCCAGAATAGGTGTTGGACACTTCCGGCGAGACAATTTCTCCCATATTTTTGGACGTTCAATTGAGTCAAAAGCTTCACTTAAATCTAGGAAGGCTATGTAAAAAAAATATTCCCTTCGTTCTTTCCGTTTGTGCCTTCAATATGTTAAGCGATGTGCCTATGCCCTTAACGAAACCACTCTGACATTCGTCTAGTTGGTTACATTCTTCGCTCCACTGATTCAACTTATTTGCTACTGATGAGGCAAATATCTTACCCACCACGTCGAGTAGTGCCATGGGCCTATAATTGTTAGGCTCAGATCTTAAGCCCTTTTTATAAATGGGTACTATTATTGTGTTTTCCAGCTTTTTTTTTTTGATTATATGATTAAATAATAATACAAGAATTTCAGCCCATTGTTCCAGATTTTGTCTCAACAGAGCGTTTGTTAACTCATCCTGGCTGGGCGCTCTTGACTTATTTAGCTTCTGTATAGCCTCACACTAGACCTCTTTACTCATTTTTAACAGTTCCCAATTCATACTAGGTTGTTCTTAAGCATCATTATTTTTTGCCATGTCATCGTAAAATTTACAACAATAATTTGTCCACTTCTCAGCCGGTATTGGATTTGTCAAGATTCCTTATTGTCTTTCTGTTGTTGTATAACCTGGTTTCACTGTCCTTTTGTAATAGCATTTTTTGATGATTCTTTAGCCAATTTCGATATTTTTGTTTTATCTGTATGGCTTTCCAAACCACATTTCTTTTTTGTAGATTTTTCAGGTACCTCAGTTTGTGTCTTCTTATTTTCTTCATTGCCATTATTTTAATATCAAACCTGTGTTTATGTTGAATTATTGTTTTATTTGCTCCTTTCTTTACTTCAAACCCCATTAAAAATGTTGTGTAATCAACTGTTTTACTTTGCACACCTTCATGCTTTTCTTTTATTAGGGCCTCCAAATTGCCTTTCAATTTGTTGATCTTTTATTTATTTAACTTTAGATGATTTCTCCCTGGGGCCACAGTGAGGTGCAATGATTTCACCTGTGTCTTTTGCTCTCTCTCACACCGCCATGTTATTTGCAAAAGATTGTGGTCACTTTCTATCTTTTCTATCACTTCCATTCTTATTTGATGTTTTGGTATATTTTCTGACACATAGACATAATCTAAGATTTGGCCTGTTTTCTTTCCTTTCCATGTTATTTCTCCAGGTTTCTCATTGTCCGTATTGTCGTTTACTAGATAGAAGTTTCTTGGCACCATCATTTTTTTCCAACTCCTACCTCTTTGCTTCATAGCTATTGTCCTGATTGGCTCATCTTCCGTTTAATATCCATCTTCTGGCCAGCAGTTTACATTCAGATCTCTGCATATAATGAACTGCGGATTCACCCACTTCTCTCTCTGTTCATCTATCAGTGCTAACATTTGTTCTGGGAAGTCTTCAAGCTCCTTTTTTACTGGATTCCAGTACAAGTTTGGATTATGAGCAGGTTAGTTTCCTTTTTTTCCTCTGTCCTTGATGTTTTTGCAACTAACATTTGGATATAAGCATTGGTATTCCGTGTTTCAATTATGTCAAACTGCATTGTGTTTTTAATTGCAGTGAGCAAGCCTAACATGGATCTCCCTTTTGGGCCCTTTATCCCTGGGTTCAAGTGTGTTGCATAACCTTCTATCACTGGTGGTTCCCTTATCCAGGTTTCTTGCATGCATATACAATCATATGCCATATTTGTCCCCGCCCTTGATTGATATAAATGACTGAACCTCTGTGTATTCCAACTTCCTAGTGTTAAAACATCATTTTTCCCAGCCGATCAGGTCTATATTTTTTTCATCTTCATCTCTACCAATCCTGCCAACCATTTCCATTGATCTTCAGTTCCGTCCTCTTCTATCTTTGCGGTTCTTTTACAATCATAAGTGTCTTTTCTCATATCTTTTTGATTTCCCTCATGACACTTCAATTTTTTCGCTTTGTCATTTGCATTCCACTCATCGTAATTTTTATTTCTCCTGTCCCATCTTAGTTTGTTGTTTCTTTCTTGAATTACAGCTACTGGCACTTTCTCTTTTTTCATTTACATGAGATTGAAGCCTAATGTCCTTAATTTAAATGAATATTTTAACAGCAATAATTTGATCATTGGACTAAGGTGGATGATTACTTTGTCCATATGATCATCTTGTGGGAATTCTATTGTCACCAAGTCATTGGTGGTCAGTGGTCTCCACTTCGGAATGTGATGAAGTAGTCTTATGAGGTTAGCCCGATTCATTATAAGGCCATTGTCCGCTGTCATCCATCTTTCTAGCATTAAACAAGGATCATCCACATCTATTTCTTCAGGGTGGTTTAGCTCAACCTTATCTGGCCGTGTGGATATCACATTCTTCTTTATTATTCTGAGCAGATTACTTTTCTTGTTCTGCTGCTTTCTTGTTTCCTTGCTCTTTTCCTCCCTCTCTGTCATTTCTTTTCTCAGTATGTATTTCTTTTCTTGTAGCCTGCCTCTTTGGCGATGATAGCTTTTTATATTCTGGTTTAATTATTTTTATTTGTAGTTTTTGTGCGTCGTCACCTTGCACGTCAGCTTTTCTTTTGGGGAATTATGTGTTTCACTTTTTTTTTTAGTTCCACCGGCAGTTCAGTTTGTTATCTCAGGGGACTTTACTTTAATCTTCAACCCAACGGCCTCTGGCCCAATTGGTCTACCAGTCCACTCTGGTTTCCTATTGATATGTGTTTCATCTTTGCTGTCGGATGATTCAGGTTCGCAAGACGATTCTTCTTCACATAAAAATGAGGATTCATCTAGGTGTTCTGATAACGTAATTGAGTACGTTGAGCGGTCCAATAAGTCAATTTGTTCCTCCATTGTGTGTGGATCCTCCAATTGCAAGATTCCTTCCAATTTCCTTGTTGCAACCTCCACTTTTTTATTTTCCTGCGGCTACTTATTGGCCATCCAATATTTTTAATGAAGCTTTTGCTTCCATTGGTTTTTACCTTTCGGTCTCCTGCCGTATTTTTGGTTTTCTTTCTTGAATGTCCTTTTTCTTTGTTCAAGTTTTTGTTTTTAGTTTGTATTGTATCGTCCCCCTCTTGCTGTTTCCTTCTCCGTCCTCCTATCTTTTTCAAAGATTGGACACATCTTTTTCTCCATCTCTTCCTGGTTCAACTGGGCTTTTTCTTGTTCTCTCAGTATTGACTCATCCTCATCAAATGACTGTCTGTTGTGTTCTCTTCTGTTTAGCGGTAACAAGCTGTTGTTCGAACTTTGGGTTTGTGCATCCTTCGATGCCGTTTTTTTGGGTAATATTATCTTCTCCTGCATCTTCGTGCTCCGATTTTAGAATTCTCACTGTGACCTCCCATAATTTCTGCCTTCTTGTTGTCTATTCTTAAGTTTTACTTGCCTTGTGCCGTTTGTACCTGTAGTTGTTCAGGTACTGTCACGCCCTTCTTTAAAAGTTGTGCGTTTGTGTCCACAGCTCCAAACTGCCTCTATTGTCTTCTTGTTTCTTTTTCTTTAATTATTGGTGCTAATAATTCTTGCAATAATAATGCTACATTGGCAGAACTATTGTGAAGCTCTTTTTTGAATTCCCGTCACAAATCCTTCCACATGTAGAATTTTGAGTATAGTAGTGCCAGCACTGCTGTATTATCGCTCATGCGCTCACCAATGTACTCATACAGTTTAATAAATGGTGCTAGCACCGTAGTTATTGTCATTATTGTTGTAAAATCGTTTTCCTTGACGTTGTGGACTTATGTCTGTTTGTTTTTCTTGCTCCAGCTCTGTTTGCGTTTCAATTGTGGTGTATATTTTGCCTATTGTGTTCACCACTTTAACGTCCTTGACTACTCTGCCACCTTGTATTTGTAGTTCTTTCTGTTCAGTAATTGTTTTCTCAGATACAGCTTGCAGAGAGCCTGCCCAATTCCATTTAAATGGCCTTGCAATCGCTTTTTCTTGCCTTGCAGCTCTTTCTGTGATTGTGAGGTTTTTTCCGGCTCTATCGACATTGATGTTTCTAATAATAATTTGTCTGTTATTTCAGACTGCTTGATCTTTTCATTAGCAGTGCTAGAAATGGGTCTCCATGCAAATGCTTTGATCGATCTTTCCTGAGCGAGGAGTGTTAATTTTCTTCCAGCCGTGTGATGTCCTAATGTGTTATTACTGGGCAAGTGCATTGTTCTTAGATCCATTGGCATCCATGTGTTATTTCTTTTTGCATTTTCAACTACCACCTTCCCATCTTGACCAGATATGTTGTATTTTCGCTTCTGTTGCTGCCCTAATCCTTGCTTTTGCTTTTCCTCAGCCACTTCATTTGTGAATTTGTTCTTTCCGGTAGCACACAGTTAGCTGGCACGACTTCTAGAAAATGTTCGTCAGGGCTTACTTGTAGTGTATTGATATGGGATTCTGTGTGGGCTGCAAAAACTACCGTCGCTTTGACTGCTGTTGGGTGCCTGCCCGACTTAGAGGCATCCATCCTCAGCGGAGTTGGAGGTCTGGTACTAGATGTATTCCTAGGTTTTTCACTGCTGTTTAAATTGAATTATTCTCCTTGTTCACCCTCCCAGTCTCCTTCAAAGTCAATTTCAATTGTGTCCTTTGCATTCGTTATTTTGGGCAAAACGTCAGCAATATTTTCCTTTGTAGCTGTGCTTACCTTATTTTGTTGTCCCACAGCGTCACATGCACAGCCCGTGATTTCCGGCATTTCCACGGATTCCACGGTATCATTAGGTCTTTGTTCCGCATTTGTCTGAGTAACCGCTTGTTCTATTTTTCTTCTTGCAGTAGTCTCTGCCTGCGTTGTTTTCCTTATCTTTTATCCGACTCCTGACTTCAGGCGTGTCTGCAGGCGGGTGGGTATATCCTTGAAGCGGCTCACTGGAACTTTTTCCTAGTCACTGCCTCGAGTATTCGCCGATGCTTAATTGGGATCTGCCCCTTCCCCAACCGGCCAAACAGAAGCGTCTTGCCCTTTCGTCTGAGGGCTTACGCAAGGGCATTGTGGGCGTGTTTTTATGCATGCCTGGTACTTCCGGCAACACGCCCATACACATTTAAAGAGACACTTCTCGTCAGTGCTCCGTGTTCCGTGCTGCAGTGTGTAAATGCTACAGCAGCTTGAGTCTTTGGAGAAAAAAAAAAGTTATGCAGCTTCTGATAGTGATAAATACCGTAGTACGACAGAACTCCAACTCACACCAGCCAAACAGAAGTACCTCGCCCTTTCGTCTCAGGGCTTACATATAACTTCCCATTGATTAGTCATTTTGCATAAAACATACGCATCCATAACCGAGCATGTGTGATATTTAAAAAAGATGGGATAGAGCCAAATCTTCCTCAAGTGGACATAAGCTGGACGCATCAACAGGAAATGCATATCGGTTTCAACTTCTGTAAAGGAAACTGGACAGAATTTTTACGAATCATGAGACCATTTTGTTAGTTTGCAACAGGTAGAACATTTAATTTTGTATTTGTATTTGTATTTAGTTTATTTATAAAGCGCAGCCAGGACCTGGGGCATATGGGCGCGTAAGGTAGAGCTGGTTACAGGGGAGCAGTTAAATAGAGTTACGTTACAGGAAGGTTACAGTTACATAAGTGTGCAATCAAAACAATACGGTTGGCCAGGTTCCAAAATGGTTACAGGTAGGAACTGGCATAATAAGCAAGTGCATGTGCAAAAGTTAAGCTGTCAGGAGTCCGTGTTATGGAGCCAACACTTCGTGCTATGTTTGAACCGGTTGAATGAAGGTTCTGCGCGTAGATGTGGGGGGATGGTGTTCCATAGTTTGGAAGCTTGTACTGGGAAGCTAGCTCCACCCGAGTTGAGGAGTTTAAATCTTGGTATGGTCAAGGTGTTAGTTTGGGCTGCTCTAAGAGGTCTCAAGGCGGAGTGTGGTGTGAAGTGGTTAGTGAGGTATGCTGGAGCAAGGTTAGCCCTGACTTTGTGTGTGAGGGCAAGCGTTTTCAGTGATATTCTGTGCTTGACAGGGAGCCAGCGTAGGTTACGTCTGGTCTCAGATATGTGTGCTTTTTTGGGGATGTTCAGGGCAGCTCTGATTGCATTGTTTTGGACTACTTGTAGTTTATTCATATTTTTATGGCTGGTGCCCAAGTAAAGGGCGTTGCAGTAGTCTATTTTGGAGAGGACTAGAGCTCTCGCTAGAGTGATACAGTTAGGTGCGGAGATGAATGGTCTGCATGCAGTGATAAGCTTGCAGGTGTAGGCAGCTGATGACGCTACTGCGTTAGTTTGTTTAGAGAGGGATAAGGTAGCATCAATGTAAATACCAAGAGTTTTAGTGTTATTAGAGACTGAGATGAGATTGCCATCTATGGTAAATGCTTTGAATGAAGGATTGAGATTTTTAAGTTTGGCATGAGTGCCCAAGATAATCAGCTCGGTTTTATCGTCATTAAGACACAAGCCATGGTGTGCCATCCATGCTTGTATAACGGAGTAGATTTCATTGAGGGTCGTGCTGTCTATTTCGTAGTCACCCGTGATAGGAAAGAGTATCTGGGTGTCGTCCGTGTAGTTGGTATACGTGACACCCAGATAGTCTAGGATATCGAAAAGGGGTTTCGTGAATATATTATAAAGTGTCGGGGACACGCATGAGCCTTGCGGGACACCACAAGGTACTTGGGCCGGCTCGGCGGAATCTGTGGGAGAGAAGACCCTCATAGTTCTGTTCGCCAGGAAGGAGCTGATCCATGCCGTGGCTGCATCTGAAAAGTGGGCTGCAGATTTCAGGTGTTGGCAAAGTGTTTGATGGTTAACCAAATCAAACGCTGCTGACAGGTCAAGCAATAAAAGGAGTGCAAGTTTGCCATGGTCTTTCAAGGTTTGGATCTGGGTGGTAAGGTCAATAAGTGCAGTTTCCGTACCGTGTCTTGGTCGGAAGCCTGATTGCCTGAGCCCTAGGAGATTGTTGGCTTCTAGATAAGCCTGTATTTGTAGGTAGGCTGCTCTGTCCAGTATTTTTAATAGGAAAGGTACCGTCGTTATTGGTCTGTAATTAGACGGGTTAGCTGGGTCAAGCGTAGGTTTTTTAAGGAGTGGAATGACCCAAGCGTCTTTAAGATTGTCAGGAACTATTCCAGATTTGAAAGAGGCATTGATGAGAGTGGTAATGAATGGCGCCAGATCGTGTGCAGCTGCTTTAACAATCGGGGCAGGGCAGGCATCGCCTTGGCAATTTGAAGGTTTCAGTTTCCTGATGATGTTTTCTACTTGCCACATTGAAAGGGGTGAGAAGCTGAAAGGTTTGCAAGTCGTTTGGAAGGTTGGAGGTATGTTAGGCAGTTGTTTATGGTTAGGGTCTGCAGATAGCACACATTTTTTTGCGTTAATTTTGGATTGTAGGCAAGCTATTTTATCTAATAAGGCTTTCTGGATGTTGCTACACCATAGTGCGTCAGTAATACCTTTGTCAGTCGGGGCAATAGGGGATTCTAATTCTTTGAGTATTTTGAAGAGTTCTATAGTATTGGATTCCGCTTGTGTAATCCTTTTGTTATAGGAGTCTTTTTTGGCTAGGAGTATGGCTTCTTTGTAGCTAGAGGATACTAAGGTTAGTTCAGATTTGTTCGGAACTGTGGGATGTTTTTTCCAGAGTGCCTCAGCGGTTCTTTTGGCTTTACGTAGTTCTCTTAACTGTGGCGTGAACCATGTGTTAAGGTGATGCTGTGGTTTCAGTTTCCGCAGTTTTAGCGGGGCAATGGAGTCCAGAGCTTTAAGTATAGCTTGGTTGTAGGTGTCCACTAGAGCTGTAGGGTCTGCATCTGAATCAATATTATTCAATATGGGGAGTAGAATAGGTAGGAGTTTGTCAGGAGTAATGTCTTTCTTGTTTCTCGTGCAGATGGCAGGGGCGATGGTAGGCGCTAAGTGAGTAATGTTAGCTTTGATAGTAAAGGTTAGTTTGTGGTGGTCTGACGAGATGCATGGGTCATTAGATAGGAGGTCAATAGAGCAATTGATGTGTGAAAGCCAGTCTAGAGTTCTACCTTTGATATGGGTAGATTTGTGGATGATGTGCGTGTGACCCAAATCAGATAATGTATTGGCTAAGTCAAGGGCATTGGTGTCTTTAGGATCGTTGAGACCGAGGTTAAAGTTCCCAAGTAAGATGGTTTGCGAGTTATGAGAGGTGGGTTTACTCCTGGTTATCTTGTCTGATTCGGTATCAATAATCCTTCTAACACGGTAGTTAGTGCGATACAGGTTCGCTTTTATTACTAACCTGTATCGCACTAACTACCGTGTTAGAAGGATTATTGATACCGAATCAGACAAGATAACCAGGAGTAAACCCACCTCTCATACGCACCAAATTGGGGTCCTGGCTAAACCCCTAACCACTCCTGTGATCTTGCGACACCAGAACAAACCTTCCAACCTATAAATGGTGCTTAGCATGGGCAGGTTCCAATCCTAGAGCCAACCAGACCCTTGGTTTGCGAGTTAGGTTTGGTGTTTATGGATATAAGTGATGCAATGTCCTCTGTGAAAGAGGCGATGGGTCCTGGTGGTCGATAAATGAGGTGCACTGAGGCCGTGTGGTTGGGTGAGAGGGGTAGCTTGATTGACAAGGATTCGGCAGACGGGATTTGCGCATCTTGGATGATTTTGATGTCGAAGGTATTTCTGTATATGAAGGCAAGTCCGCCTCCCTTTGTTTGAGTGGTGTTTCTGTCAGATCTTATAATGGCATAATCATTAGGTATTGCGAGGGCCAGAGATGGGCCGGATGCGGCATTGAGCCAGGTTTCAGTGACTGCGAGGACATCAAGGTTTTCATAGGTTATAAAGTCAGCAATGTCGAGAGCATGGGCAGGAAGAGACCTGGCATTCACTAGTGCTGCTTTGATGAGTTTATCTTTTTTGAAGTTTTTTTCAGATGTTGGCGGTGGATTGTGGGCTAGATTGTTGATGTCAAAGGGGGGAGCAGCATGATTATGGGCAAGATGCGAGTGTTTTATGGTACGGGCTCTAAGTCTGGAGTTACTGCTTAAGATACTAGGGTGGTGAGAGTACGGGGAGGTAGGTGGACTGGTTCGGTATACATATTATACATAATCTACATTTTATGTATAATGCTCTACTATGCTTGGACAAATGTCATTAATATCGGATTCAGGGGCGATTGCGATTTTGAATGGTAGATTGCTTGGGCCGCTTGTTAAATTGTGAGGATCACAGCTTAAAGTCTCCAAGTACAGAACATCACGTTTTGACTTGAGTTCCCTCACTATCGCTTCCGTAACTGCAAGATTTTCAATGAAACATGCAACAGCCCTATTATTTGCAGTAAGCTATATAGGTGCCAATACCACTTCCATGATTTATCATTGGTTGAGTCAGGAACATATTTGAGCATCTTATTATAGAATCTTTGATTTTTTGATTTGTTTAAACATTGCCAAAAGTAAAGAGGTTTACTGAGGGCCAGCGAGTGCTCAGATACCAGTCTCCATCAATAATGGACTGGGTGTACTGATTGGAAGATTAAGGGCCTCATTACGACCCAGGCGGTAAGGGGTAAATGGCGCCGTAAAAGGTGGCGGCGCCGTTAACCCCTTACCGCCTAATTACGAGGTCCCTTCGCGGGTCCCTACCTTAACGGCTGGTTTTACCAGCTGTTAAGGATTGGACCCGCAAAGGGACCTTGGAGGTAATTACGGTACCGCAATTTGCGGTACCATAACTACCGCCTTCCCCATTTCCATTGAGCCCTATGGGGGCAAAAATAGGAATGGGGAAGAGCCAATGGTGAATGGGGAATTACCGCCCCGCCAACCTTGGAATGGGGCGGTAATTCCGCCATTCACCATGGTGGAATCGGTAAAATACCGGCGGCAACCATGGTGCTACTAGCGCCATGGTTACCGCACGGGTCGTAATGAGGCCCTAAGTGTTTTCTTTATAAATGTATTTTTGGCTATAGATAAGTGGGGAGTATCATCATATCCTCAAAGTTCACTGCTGCGTACGGCAGTGGATCATGCTTGAGCTGAATACTCATCCAGCAAAGTTTATGGGAGTGAATTCACTGGTATTGGTTAGGTTTTGGTTGGGTCCCTACCTAAATGGCGCTGATACACATGGTTATAAGGATATGTTGTCATTCACTATTCAACATAATTTGGTATAAAATCCACACATTTATTTCTGAAACCATTGTTAATTCTTATTTTTAATTGTTGATTTGATCACCATAGGTGCAGGCACGTGTTTCGACTAACAGAGGGTCTTTATCAAGCCTACAACCATCTATAGGTGATCTATTTAGATATTGGGCATCTTATCAAACCATCATTGTGAAGGGTGCAGAGTGACAGGTGATTAAGTGCAACAAGTTCTATTTAGATATTGGGCATCTTATCAAACCATCATTGTGAAGGGTGCAGAGTGACAGGTGATTAAGTGCAACAAGTGAGGCCGTTACATTTACATAAATAACGAAGTAATCACAGCGTTATTATCCGGTGACGATCAGTATAAGTTACGTAGATGTCAACATGTATTATAAACATAAATGAAAGGGGGAGAAGATTTGTGGAGAGAGAATGTTACACCAGGGGAAAGAAGAGAAAGGTAGGCATGAGAGACACTCTATTCCAAGGTGAGCGTAATATAATTACCCTCATGCCCACCCTGCTCAACCATACAATCAGTCAAACACACAGGCAACAACACCGCTAACTCTTCTCTCCTTTCTCTTCTTTCCCAAGCCAAATCCCTTTTTGAAGCCAGCCTGAAGTAAATAATCCCCTCGTCCTCTACCCAGTTCTCAAGGTGGGCTAAAAGCAATGTCCCATAAACCTTGGAGAAGCCATCAATCATACTAATGGATCTAGAGTTTCCCAGTATCTGCCTTTCACCAGTTTAGTTTGGGCTTTTAGGTGTCGCTTGCAAAGTCCAAGATGTGGGGAATGAAAGAGAGAGAGGAGTCGAAGATAACTCCCAGGTTTCTGGTTTCAGAGGAACGAGTGGGGGCAGAGACTATAAAGTGTGGCCAGAGTGTCGGGAGAAAAGAGGGAACAGGAGTTCCGATAGGAAGGGTCTCAGTCCTACTGGTATTGAGACAGACATAATTGGAGGTGCACCAAGAATGGATGGTGGATAGGCAATCAGGAATGACAGAGGAAGTTGGAAGAGATGCAGAGGGTAGTCTGAAGAAGATTTGGGTGTCTTCTGCGTAACACTGGAAGTGCGGGGAGAAGGTGGAGATAAGGTGAGCAAGAGGGGCGAGAGAGGTGTTAAAGAGCCAAGATGAAAGGATAGATCCCTGGGGGATGCCACAATTGGAGATAGAGGTGATATGATATGATAAGTCATTTATAACTCATCACTTTCCCCAATGTTTCTAGGCATGACAAGACAAGCGAGGGAAGACAGAGGGAGAACAAGACAAATGGCCTCATCACGAGTTGGGTGGTTGCCCTTAAATGCGATGGTAATGCTATTACTGCTGCATTTAAGGGTATGCCCAAACATGAGTCTGCCAGCATTTACCCCCAGCTCCAAACTGGTGGTAAATGCGCTGGAAAAATTTCCATTTTCAGGGGGCAATTAGTGCAGCGATTATTACTGTGCACTATTTGTGCCGAAAATGCCCCATTGAATCTAATGGACACAATGGAGAATGTGGAATACCCATTACCCCCCAACCCTTGATCCGGTGCTAATATCGTTGGACCAGGTGGCAGTAATGCAGAATAGGATTAAATGTCTGAATAAAAATGACCGACCTCACCAAAAGACCTAAAACACACACCACGAAAAGGTTGGTGTGTGTTGAGGTGTTTTGGTGAGGTCAGTTAAAACATTTTTTTTAAAAAAGGCTGCAGGGGTGTCTCCCGCAACACCCCGCTCACTAGATTGTACAGTATAGTGAGCGGGGGTTGCAGGGGACACCCCTGCAGCTCTCCCAACAGAAAATAAAAAAAGGACAGGGGCTGCAGGGTTGTCCCCTGCAACACCCCGCTCACTACACTGTACAGTATAGTGAGCCGCGGTTGCGGGGGACACCCCTGCAGCACACCTGAGAGAAGGAAAAAAAAGGTCCCTGCGGCACCGGTTCCCGATCACAGAAGTGAAAGGGAACCGGCACCGCAGGGACACAGCGCGAAGGAAGGAAATGTAAGTAGGGCGGTGGGGGTATGTTGGGGGTGTGTTGTCGGTGTGTTGTGGGTGGGGGTGTATGCATGTATGGTTTTGTATTGGATGTTTGCATGGGAAATGTACAAACATTTTTAGTGCATACATTTCCCATGCAAACATTTCCGTCGCAGATTTTTCCGCCAGGGAAATTTCACGCCGATCCAGTAACGCTATTAGCCGCAGGCGGTATCCCGGCGGTAACACCGCCGGGATACCACCAAACTCGTGATGAGGCCTAAACAATCTTACTATGCCTTGTGTCTTTCAGATGGTGCAAGTGCAAGAACGAGAAGTGCAAGGGGAAAGGGAGGGTGGAAGTGCAAGGGAGAGGGGAGGGGAAAGCAGGGCAACAATGCTCTGAGTAACTGCAGCCAGGGCAGTGCAGCCAGGGCAGTGCAGCTCTGGGTAGTGCAAGGAGAACAAGGGACTGTAGGGTTACAGTTACAGCCCCTAAGTGTGTGGTAGGCCTGGAGGCAGTGCAAGGGTGACTAATCAAGAAAAAGCCTAGTACCCAGTGAGACTCTGAGGGTAGCCAAGCAACCAGTCGGTACAGCAGATAGGTAGGTCATGTAAGTCAGTGGGGAAATGAGACAGAGAAAGCAGAGGAGAAGAGGAACATTTTGAGCTGCTTCTGGAATTTCAGGTGGTCCGGCTCAAGTTTGAGAGGGGCAGGGAGCCCATGCCAGAGGGAGGCACCTTCAGAGGAGAGAAATCTACCCCCCACTCGCTGCCTGGAGAAGCGTCTAATCCTTAGCGAGTTGGAGGTAGCAGAGCGAAGGGCTCGAGAAGGAAGGTATTTTGGAAGAGAGCATTGAATGTAGTTCAGACTGGTATGTAAACTTTCCATTGAAAAATGTTCCATCAAGGGTTTTTCCATCAAATTTTTCCAACGATAAAATGTTCATCAAATGAATATTTTTGTGAGGTAAAGGATTCATTTTTGTTTGGGGTGTGTTTTTAAGGGTTAAAAACAGGTGTTTTGAGGGGGGACCCCCCCAAAATAAATAAATGCATTCGATGCACATTTTTTCGTTGGAAAAAGTTTGATGGAAAGACATGTAACCATGCGGGCCCCGCCCCCAGAAAGCCTTGTGGACAATGCAAAGGGTCTTGAACTTCATCCTTGCAGTCACCAGGAGCCAGTGGGGAGATTTCAGGGCTGGAACTATACGGTCCCTGGGCTTTAGGCCAAGTATAAGTCTTGCAGTCCTGTTCTGGATTAGTTGCAGGGGGCGGAGAGTAGAGGAAGGCAGATTGAGAAAGTGGCTGTTGCAGTAGTCCAGCCTACAGAGAACCAGGGTTCTGTAGACAGCGAGCTTCTGAGGGAAAGTGAGAAAGGGAAGAGTCCCTTTGAGGAGGTGTAGCTGGTAGTGAGACTTCTTGTCGATTTCCGAGATGTGAGGAGAGAAAGAGAGAGTGAGTTGAAGATGACACCAAGGTTTTTTGCCTCACAGGAAAGCGAAGGAAGAGGGCCCAAGCAGGAAAAGGGGTCTCAATGAGAAGGATCTCTTTCTTACTGGCATTAAGACAGAGATCGTTGGAGGTGCAACAATACTGAATCATGGATAGACAGTCAGGAATGAGCGAGAGAGGAGAGGTGGCTGAGGGGAGCCTGAAGGAGAGCTGTGTGTCATCCGCATGACACTGAATGTTAGAGGAAAAGGTAGAGGTCAGGTGGGCCAAAGGGGCCAAGTAGAAGTTGAAAAACCAGGATGAGAGGATAGAGCCCTGGGGAATGCCACAGGTAGAGAGAGAGAGATGGCTGAGAGAAAGGGGGCGATCCAAGAGGAAGGAGGTCAGCCACTCCGGGGCCTGATCTGTGATGCCGCGGTTATCACTGAGTGGATTGATCAGGATGGCGTGGTTGACCGTGTTGAAAGCAGAGGAAAGATCAAGGAGGATGAAGACAAAAAGAATGCTGGAATCAAGGTTAGAGAAAAGATCTTCATGGGTGTTCAGGAGAGCGGTTTCCATGCCACTGTCAGCTCTGAAGCCAGACTGATGGTCGTGGAGACAACCAACGGATTCAGTGTGGAGAGTAAGCTGGGAGATGGGCAACTTTTCCAAGAGTTTGCCCAGGAAAGGGGTGATAGAGATTGGGCAATAGGTTGCCGGGGAGGTAGGATTGGCAGACAGCTTCTTGAGGAGGGGGAGCACAAGGGAGTGCTTAAGGGGAGAGGGGAAAGTTCCAGCGGCGAAAGAGTGATTACAGAAATCGGCCAAGGCTGGAGCTATGGTGTCAATATGGTCCTTGATGTTTCTGGAGGAGCAGGGGAGCACCTGTTCGGATGGCACTTTCATAGATCAGACTTGTCTAGAAACCTTGTCAGGTGTTGTCATAGAGAAAGAGGAGAAAGGAGGAGGCGAGGGAGAGATGGCCAAAGGGGGGTCGAGAGAGGAAGAGGGAGAAGGGTGGACATAGAGGACAGGATGTCCTGAGTCTAAGTGGAGAAGTGAGAGGCCAGACCCGTACAGAGGGCCTGGGAGGGGACAGGATAGGTAGAGACTGCAACAGGAATGGCCAGTTCCTTGCAGATTTTAAAGAGTTTGACCATGTTGTTAGAGGCCACAGAGACACAGCCTTGAATGTTTGCTCTCTTCTTGAACAGGACAGGGAGTCTGTGTTGCCTTTGAAGCCAGTTTTTCAGGATGGCGAGGTTGGAATCATACCAAGAGTTGCACTTGGAGGTAGGCTTCAGCTGGATTCTCATGACAGGGGCAAGGATGCCCAGGGTGTTGGAAATAGAAAGATGCAGATTAGGCATGGCTGTGTCAGGATACGAGCTAGCTGCAGGAGTAGGAGGAGCAGAGAAAGTAGAGGCAAAGGCATCCACTCACACATGCTTCATGGGCTGAATGACCGAGAGTGTAGGTGGCAGGGCTGGAGGGCGGGGGGGATTTGCCTGAGGGATAGAGAGTTTCAGCTGAGAGGAGAGTAGAAAGTGGTCAGCCCAAGAGAGAGGACTGATGAGAGGGTTAGAGAGGGGGGTGTCTGAGGTGATGAGAACATCCAAAGTATCTCTGACAGAGTGTGTCGGGCCAGAGGGCAGAATGGAAAGAGAGAGAGTGTTGCAGAGGTTGTGAAAAAGCCCTGAGGAGGGATTAGAAGCATCCAGGTGGATATTGCAATCTCTGAGGAGGAGAAGTTGAGAAATAGAGGCAAGGAGAGAAGAGGAGAGGTCGGCCCATTCAGAGAAGAAGAGGACGACCTGGCCAGGTGGCCTGTAGATGGTGGCCACAGTTATAGAGAGACCAGGAGACCAAGCATTCTAAGGAGGAGTAGGCCTGCATAGGGATGACAGAGGTTGGGAGCCTGGCCTCTGGTTGAGGAGAAAGAACCATGGATAACCTGGGAGGGACAGTTAGTGAGGAAGGAGGTCAACCAGTTCAGTGCCCCGATCCGAGAAACCAAGGGTATCATTAAGCCGCTTTATAAGGATGGAGTGGTTGACCATGTCAAAAGCAGAGGAGAGATTGAGTAGAATGAGAACAGCATGTGAGTTACAGTCAAGAGATGCAAGCAATTCTTCACGGGCGTTCAGGAGAGCAGTTTCTGTGCCTCAGGATACTCAGAATCCAGATTGATGGTTGTGCAGGCAACCAACAAGCTCAGTATGCTGCATCAGTTGGGAGAATGCCAACTTCCCCAGAAGTTTCCCTTGGAAGGGAGTGATAGAGATGTGGCGGTAGTTAGTCGGACATGAGGGGTCGGCAGAAGGCTTTTTCAAGAGGGGGTGCACAAGGGAGTGCTTGAGGGATGAGGGGAAAGACCCAGTAGCAAGAGAGTGATTACAGAAATCAGCCAATTCAGGGGCAAGGGAGCTATATAGAGCAGTCTACTCTAGTGACCTTGTCCAATGTGATAGGAGTGAAGGAGGAAAGAGTGGATGAGGGAGGAGGGGCCTAGGGTCACAGGGGCTGATTGGCAGTTCCTTTCCCATTTTAACAAGTTCAGACATGTTGTTAGAAGCTCCAGAGACACAGGCCTGGATGTGAGCCCTCTTCTCTGAGCAAATCAAGAGACGATATTGCATTTGGAGAAGGCAACATGCCAGTTTATCAGAGGATGAGTTTGAGGTCTTCCACTTCCATTCAGCAGCTCTGCACTTGTGTTTCTGGGCTGCTAGATTATAATTGTACCAAGTGTTACACTTGGTGACATGGTTCAGGTGGATTCTCATGACAGGGGCAAGAATATCAAGAGTGTTAGTGATAGTTAGATGGAGATTGTTGAGAGCAGAGTCAATAGTTGAGTCAGCAGTGGTTGGAGGGGGGGTGAAGGTGGAAGCGAAGGCAGCAACGGACACTTGTTTCATTGATGCATGTCCGCAAACAGGCTGGCATAGTAGAGGGAAGTTCAGTCAGAGGACCGAGAGGACCCAGGTGGAGGAGAGGAGTGATTGGTCAGAGCAGGAGAGCCAGACGGAGAGAGGGGTGGAGAGCACAAGATCAGTTTGATTGAAGGCAATTAGAGTGTGTCCAGCAGAATGGGTAGGACCAGAGGGGTGAATAGAGAGGGAGAGAGAGGTGCAGAGGTCACATAAGAGTGTGGAGGCATTGAATGAAGAATCAAGGTGGATGTTAAAGTCACCCTGAAGGAGGAGTTTAGAGGTAGCAGTCTGGAGAGAGGAGGAGAAATTGGCCCAATCTGAAAGAAAAGAGGGGTTAGAACCCAGGGGCCTGTAGATAGTGGCAATGGTCAAAGAGGAAGTAGGAGAGATGCCAAGCTTGCAGACCAGGCTTACAAAGAAGGAGTAGGGCTGGGTGGGTATGAGGGAATAAGGGACCCACTCAGGGAATATCAAAGCTACTCCACCGCCAGTACGGTTGAGACGAGGCTTAGAGATGATCTTGTAGCCAACAGGGAGAAGGGAGTCAAAAGCATTGACTGAGCTGGCATCAAACCACATCTTGGTGAGAGCAAGGACGTCAAGGTCAAAGTCTTCGAGGAGAAGGCAGATGTCGGAAGAATGTTTGATAGCTGCACGAGCATTAAGTGTGGCTAATTGAAGCCGGTCATCACATTTGAAGGTTTTCCGAGGTGGGATACAGGGGGATGGTACACCCATCGGGGGAGGAGAAGGTGGTGTGGGGGAGAGAAAGGACAGAGGGGAACCATGAGAGGGAAGGAAGTTGATAAAAGCAGGTAGTTGCCGGTCAAACAGGAGAAGGTTAGGTTGAGGTCTCTGAGCCATGATAGTGCCATTGTGATAGACATTAATGATACACCTGGATGATGGGAAACCCACCAAGAGTACTTCCCATCTAGTGCCACCATTAATGGGTGAGGAAGAGAAAGGGGAGAGAGTAGAGAACCTGTGAAGAGTCCAGAGGTCTGGAGAAAAGACAGAAAAGAGGGTATCATTGACAATCTGTCTGGAAGTAGTGCTGACATAGGCGTATGAAAGCGATGCATAATTGGATTGTCAAGCTGGAAGGAGATTGTGCTGTTATTGGATTTCAGGCGATTATTAAAGAGAGAATTGTATTCCTACAATGTACTTGCATCCCCACCCACAACCTGCCCCTTTGTTGCTCTTTCATATTCCCCATCTCCTGCTTTCTTTCTAATCCACTCTCCTCTCCCTATCTTCTCCTCTCTCTTTCTTGTGTTCTCTTGCTCTCTCTGCTCACTCTGCACTTCTGTGACTTCTTCTTATAAATATGAATTATTATATAATTGCTCAGGTTTTTAATCAGAGTCCTGCAAATACAGGGAATGAACGTTTCAAAATGCAAACAACCAAAGCAACTCGTATATATTTATTATTTTATTCATGGCATCTTTGTGTAGAGAGCAACCAGCACAGGGTGAGAGTGTGTAATCAAGGGTCGAAGTGTAAATAAAGTAGTGCCCCATTCCATACCCACCCATACTCATCCTCATCCTCACCCCCACCCACAATTCAAACCCCATACTTTTTATCCACTCCACCCTCAAACACTGTGCAGTTCAATAGCACTATCAAGACTGAAGAAAACACAGTGACTGGCCGCCATTCGTTTTGGTCATTGTCCCCCTCAACATGCAGCTTTAAGCAGCCTCCCATTTCCAATCACCCACCATTTGCACCTCTTAAGGGACATGGCCATGACTATAGCCACACACACCCCTCCTGTTGCCTGTACAGAAAGGTGAGCCTGCATCATTTCATGGATAATTGCAGAAAAAAAATCATATGGCTGCTCAGGAATAAATCAATACATTGCCAGTGAGAGAGCTTAGTTAGAAGTGACACAGCAATATTCCCAGCAGAGCACAGGTTTGAATCCCCAGTAGGGGAAACGTAAAAAAAAATGCAAAATATGCCCTTCACTGCTGTCCTGGAACAGTGCTCCGGGTACATAAGGTAAGGGAATGATGAAGGACTTTGTTGAACAGTAAGGGAACCTTGTACCCTTTAGCTCACGCCCACTTCAACCTCTGTTTGTAATGAAGTCTTGCCTCTGGTGAACATTTAGCTATGCCACCCACACCCAGGGCTTTCTCACTGCTCCGAATTGCCATAACATGTGCTATTTTGAAAGACAAATTGGGCCTCATTGTAAGTCTGGCAGTAACCAGTGATTAATCCATTATTCGAGGGAATTGTGTCCTCCGACGTATTCCACATCTGTGACAGTAATGACCACAGCTCTGCGGTTTCGGAAAAAATGTTGGCGTAGGCGTCCTGCGTCGATGAGGTCGATACGCTGTCCCTTGTGGGCCTCTGTCGAGAGTCGACTTCACCGGATGTTATATATAGGATGCACGGCGCCCGTAGCCTCAGTTCTGTTTTTTCCACAAACATGTTTGCTTCGGAATCTCAGCGCACTCGGTTCTTCTACTTTGATTGCGTTGTCTTCGTCTTCTTCTACCCCGAAGTCCGGCTTTAAAAAGTGTCGGGACTGCGGTTCCAAAATGTCCAACACGGACCCGCACGACGTCTGCCTCTGGTGCCTCAGCGAAAGCCACGCCACCGACGACTGTGATGACCACCAGTCCCTGACATCGAAAACCTTGCGGGAGCGGAAGAAGAAATTATCGGTAGGTAGGCTATCTAAAACCCATAAGTCAAAATCTGCTGGGCTTTCGACCGACGACTCGAGGTGCGACTCGCGTCGGCGTAAGTCCAGGGGGTCTCAGTCTCAGAGTGGTTCCTGCCATTCCTCTGTAACTTCTAGGCATTCTCGGAAGCGCCGTCACCAGAAGGCGGGTGGCTTAACCCACCAAGTGTTCATCGCCAGCCGAATGGGACACATTCCGCCAGCAGATGATGACGTTTTTTCAATCGCAAGGCACCGTTCCGTCCGCGCCTTCGAGAGAAGCCGGCAAGGAATGAGCTAGAGCTACCACTCGCACGCCTTCGGGTTGGGGTGGTCGGCGCGGTCATCGGGAGCCGTCGAGGTCCCGATCAGACAAGGTTGATCGCCATAGCCATGACAGGTCCAGGTCCCGGTCCTCGATGCCATAGAGACCGTCGGAGCCTATGAGGCCTTCCAAGAAGGCATTGACGGCGTCGGCGCAGTGTCCGTCGAGGTACTCTCTCGAGGCTCCGGCTTTGAAGAAGTCGTCAACGCCATCGCGCCGAGGCCATTGAAGGACACTCTCAGGGCTCCGGCTTCGAAGCAGTTGTCGAAGTCATCGGCACCTCGGTCGACATCAACGCCGATTCCATCGGTACCCTCGATGCCTTTTGAGGAGAATTTGCCGGAGGTGCCCAGGGGGACGGTGGAAACTCCGAGGAAGGCTCTCTGTAAATCTGTGAGGCCTGTTTTTGAGCCCTTTTCTGCTCCCCCATCCAGATTGGATTTATTCCAACCTTTGGATTATATTTCAGAGGTGGAAGAAGGGTCGGCTGATGAGAGGGTTGTGCCTCCTGAGGTTCCTGATGACCTGTTGTCTGGTCACAGTCAAATGGAAGACCTACGTCAGTCCTTACATGACGCCAGTGGTTTTGATACCTCTCCGGAGGTTGAGTTTGGCAGGCCTGAGCCTGGTACACATGCCAAATCCTCATATAAGCGCCTCATGTTGAGGATGACTGAGTACCTGTGGTGGTCTGCTCCATCTGTTGATTTTCTGCAGGATGATCTGACGGATATCCTGGACCAAGGTCCACCCACTGACCCGGTGTTGCCATTTCATATGGCCTTGCAAAGAAGGGTGGCGGCGGCTTAGACTTCTCTAGAGAGACTACCGGCAGGGAATAAGTCACTTCCAAAAAAATACCATCCAGCCAGTGGTGACCCCTGCTGCTTGTCAACGCACCCTACTCCAGAGAGTTTGGTGGTGCAGGTGGCTATGGCCCCAGCGAAGCAGGCTGCATACCCTACCATCCCTCCTGATAGGGACAGCAAGCGCTTTGATGGTTGGGCGAAGAAGGTATTTTCTTCTGGGGGTATGGCTTTGAAGGCAGCCAACTCTGTTTGTGCCTTTGCAAGATTCACTCACACTCTGTGGAATTGTGCATCGTTGGCGGCTGAGCATATTCCCGAAGGGGATGAACGGGATGATTTTCTAGCCCTCTTGCAAGACGGCAAGGATGCCATGTGTGAATCCGTTCAGTCGGGTCTGGAGATGGCAGACTGTGTCAGGCGGTCCATGGCTGCGAGCACCATGATACGCAGGTTTGCGTGGTTGCGGAAGTCGGGGTTTGCTCCTGATGTGCAATCCCGGCTTCTCAACATGCCCTTTGATGGTGTCCATCTTTTTGGCAGCAAGGCTGACGACAGCCTTGAGAGGTTGCAGACCTCCAAAGCTGCAGCAAAGTCTTTGAGCGCTGCAGTACGTCAACCTCCGTCTTTTCGTCCTAGGGGACAGCAATGGAGGGGAGGTTCCTTTCGGTACTACTCTTCCTTTGGTAGATCGAGAGGAGCTGCCAGTCAAAGGGGCCACTGTAGGAGTACCAGAGGTGGAAAGCAAGGTACTCGAGGTGCCAAAGCCGCTCGGGCAGTTGCCTCTTTGTCCTCAGGCACTGCCGCAGCCGCGACTGTTCAGTCATGAGGCCATGTCCCATGGTTCGCCAGTTGGGGGCAGACTTGCGCAGCATCTTGGAGAATGGCGTGCCATTACTTCAGATGTGTGGGTTCTGGAGATCATAACCCACGGCTACTGTCTGCCCTTCCAGCAGAGGCCTCACGACAATCACCCGGGGAAGCTCTCTTTGAAGCATCCGGGTCCGCTCATTGCGCAGGAAATCCTATCCCTGCTAGAGAAAGGCACCATAGAACTGGTGCCTGTAGCGGAGAGGAACAAGGGATGGTATTCCCCTTATTTTTTTATCCCAAAAAAAGACAGGGGATTGAGACCCATCATGGACTTGCGTTGGCTGAACAAGCTCCTCAGGAAGGAGAAGTTCAAGATGGTAACACTTTCTCAAGTCCTCCAGGCCCTTCAAATGCAGGATTGGATGGTGTCTCTAGGATGCTTACTTTCATGTGCCGATTCATCTAATGCACAGGAAGTACCTGAGGTTCGCGGTTGGCGACTCGCATTTTCAGTTTCGGGTCCTGCCGTTCGGATTGACCTCCGCCCCGAGGGTCTTCACCAAGCTGATGGTGGTGGTGGTGGCAGCGTATCTCAGGAAAGGGGTGATGCATGTCTACCCCTACCTGGACGATTGGTTGATCAGGGCGCATTCTCCCGAGAAAGCCCTGGATCATCTGTCCGTCACCTGCCACTCCCTTCACTAGCTGGGCTTCTCCCTCAATTTAAAGAAGTCCCATTTGACACCTACCCAGCAGCTCCAGTACATCGGAGCAGTGCTCGACATATCCCTGGGGCTGTGTTCACCTCCCCAGGTGAGGGCTCATCACATTCTGCAGATGGTGGACAAGTTTCAACGTGCCCAGAGTCTCCCGGCGTTTGAGTTCTTGCAGTTGGTCGGCCTCATGGCATCCTGCATTTTCCTGGTGCCAGAGGCCAGGCTGTGGATGAGATCTCTGCAGTGGGCTCTCAAGATGCACTGGTCGCAGTTCTCCAGCAGGATGTCGGATCACGTTCATATTCCACTCTCGGTCGCAGAGGATCTTCTGTGGTGGGCCGTCGATGACAATCTAATGAAGGGTGCTCCGTTTTGGCAACCTTGACCGGAGGGGACGATCGTGACGGACGCATCCCTCACGGGTTGGGGAGCTCATGCCAACGAGTTGACAGCCAGCGGCCGTTGGTCTCCATCGGAGTCCAGACTCCACATCAATCTGTTAGAGCTGCAGGCTGTCAGGCTAGCCCTGAAGGCTTTTCTGCCAACTGTGTGGGGGAAGAATGTCCTAATTATGACGGAGAATACAGTGGCCATGCACTACCTCAACAAAAAAGGGGGGGCAGGGACACTCCCGTTGTGCAGGGAGGCGATGCAACTCTGGTTCTGGGCCATCCAGCAGGATATTTCAATCTCTGCAGTTCATCTGGCCGGAGACGAAAACGCGGCGGCGGACACTCTGAGCAGGCAGAGCACGGTCTCTCATGCGTGGGAGCTGGCTCAGGAAGTTCTGTTGGAGATCTTCGCCCTTTGGGGAACCCCACAAGTGGATCTCTTTGCCACCAGTGTCAACCAGAAGTGCGAAAGATTCTGCTCACAGGAATTTCCTCCAAGAAGAACCTTAGGGGACGCGTTCGTAGTGGAGTGGTCCTTCCCACTTCTGTATGCGTTTCCTCCAGTCCCTGTCATTACACAAGTGTTGCAGAGGTTTCAGAGGTTTGGTTCCTGGATGATTCTCATTGCTCTGGCATGGGCCAGGAGAGTGTGGTACCCGGACCTTCTAGACATGCCCATCTGCCCTCCACGCCATCTTCCCTACCGAAAAGATCTGCTCTCACGGGAGGGGGGTTGGGTTCTCCATCCAGAGGTCAAGTCTCTCAGCCTTCATGCTTGGTATCTGAAAGGCTGAGGTATAAGGATTGGGACCTCCCCGAAGACGTGATTCCCTGTACCGTTGCCGTTGGAGAAAGTTCTACGACTGGTGCAGGGTACAGAATGTGGATCCTTTCCAATGTTCCATTCCTTTGGTTTTGTCTTTTTTGCTTTCTTTAGCCCACAAGGGCCTGCAAGTGGGCACCATTAAGGGTTACCTGGTGGCGCTGTCTATATTTATGCGCTCGTCTGAGGAATGTTCTTATTTTAAGATTCCTTTGATTTCGCAGTTTCTAAAAGGGCTCACTAATGTGTTTCCGCCATCACCTTTCCAGGTGCCTGGGATGGAATTGGAATTTGGTTTTAAAGTTCCTGATGGGAGCTCCGTTTAAGCCCTTACATTCTTGTCCGTTGTGACTGTTATCCTTTAAAACTGTTCATGGTTCATGTGGCTACCTGTTCTCGGGATAGTTGATTCATGGAGGATGCAGTGGCATTTGCAATATCCTCCACTACTGTGATAATTGGGTGAGACAGTCTCTATTTATATTAATCCAGGAGCTTGTTTAAGATATCCCACCCCGCAACAACATTTTCACAGGCAGTACTTCTTCTGGGACAGGACTGGGCTGTAAAAGCAGGCATATGATGGACTGCAGGCAATATATACCCCATGTAACTACTCCCTCCCCAATTAGTAGGTAGCCAGGGATAAGCATTGTCCCCACAAATAAAATATTTTCTGGAATACATAGCGTACCTAGACTGGGAAAATGAAAAATTACAATCAAAGGCAAATGTAACATTATTGATCAGTACACTGGAATTAGTGGGCAGATAATAATGACATTATCTAGTTCCCATGAACAGAGGAACTGTGTTTGTGTAGCATACAAGACCAATTGCTGGGGAGGAAAGTTGGAGTGCTGTTGGCTTAGTGCATACTTGGTCCGGGTGGGAAAATTCAAAGGACCAGTACAGCTCAAGTGGAAATGAGTGTCCCTATGGGGACTTGGGCCTTGGGACTGGGTAACCAATTTGAGATCCAAACAGACATGCCCTCACTGAAAGGGAATGGGTGTGATAGGGAACCTGGAGGATAAGTCATGTGGCAAATGAGCACAGACCCAGCAGTTGGTAAGTTTAAAAGTACAGGCTTACTGCTGGGAGAGATGCAAGTAAGTGTTTTCACTGTGAACCCAGGCATGTGCAGAGGGACCGTCATTTTCATGAGAGGTGCTGCGAAAAGCAGCAGTCAATGTGAAGTAATAATATGTCAATATTCTTACAATAACGATGATAACTGAACTATAACCAGATATAGTGTACGATATGTCAATCGTCGAATGTCGAAGTTCACGAATCAGGTTGTGACACCAGCACAACATTTTATGGCTTGAAGACAAAGTTCGATTTAGTTCATCAAGGCAGGTAAGGTGCGAGACGCAAGTAAAATAAGTTCGCCAGACCAAAAGCTCCAGTTCAAAGTTTATAGGTTCTGTGAAATTGCAGAAAAGTACATATCAAATTTATAAAAGTTCCACCAGGAATCATCCAACCTGAGTGGAATTCATCGTCATTTAGGGGACAGATCCAGTGGCGAGTGACTTGGCCAGTTGCCACTTTGATGAAAACTATTGACTCTCAGGAACTCTTCCATGGGATCGCAACGCATACATTGCGGTGGTTGCGTTTTGAGGTCCAGTGGAGTCAGACACTGAAGATGGTACTCCAACAGTGATGTCTGAATCAGGGTCATTTCTTCTGAAACTTTGACCCCCTGAGGAAGGAGCCTTAACAATAGCTCTCAAAGAGACCTCATTGTGTGGAAAAGTTTCTGTAGCGGTGGATCCTGAGTCAGCACATGAGCATATTGGCAGATCGAGGGCTGTGCCCTAGCCTTCTGGCACTGGCCATTCCGTTCCAGCAACAATGGAAGAGTCTGACATTGGCAAACGATTGGCGACATCACTGGTGTTGTAGTCGGTGGTCGCGGTGGAACTGGAGCCAAGCTGAGGAAGATCGGTCGTCACAGGGGGGTTGTCGTCAACTGGGGTGGCGATTTTGCAACAGTGCACCATTTGGATCCAAGCTGGGATTCCAGAGCACGTCAGTGCAGAGTTTGTGGTGAAGAGGGCCTGGAATGGGCCATGGCACCTATGCTGGAGTGCAGATATTTGCTAGTGGACCGTCACAAGTACCCAGTGTCCTTCCTGTAGAAGATGACAGGGTTCAGTAGCCGGTTCAGGCAGGGCTTCATGGACCTGAGCATGGAGTGATCTCACAGTTTTAATCAACCTGCAACAATATTGGAGCAGTGTATCATCCTCTAACAGAAGACTTTGAATGGAGAAACTGCTGGGGGCGCAGTTCGCATTCTCATGGGGCAAATAGTGAAGATTTCATGGGCAGACAGTTTGTGTTTATGCTGTGGATTATTGAGCATAGCAAACAGAACCAGGTGCAATGTTTCGGGCCATTTCAACTGTGTTTCCTTACAAACTTATTCAGCCTTAACTTAAAATCCCCATTCCAATGTTTTACATGTGTGCTAGATTGCAGGTGAAAAACACAAGGGAACTGTAGAGTTATTCCTAAAGCTTTGCACACTTCTCTAATAACTTTACCAGTGAAATGGGTACATTGTCTCTGTCTATACTGAGGGGCAGTCCAAACAGAGGCATAAACACTGCTAACAAAGTTTTAGCCACAGTGACAGCATCTGCTTTTCTACATGGGTATGTCTCCACTCTCCCAGAAAATTAATCAACCATACAAGATTCACACAGGCAGAGTACCTCATAAAGTCTTTCTGTACGTGCAAGAATGAAACTTCAGGTACAGGATGGGCAGACATCTTCATGGGTACCGCTCTCCCAACAATATATGTTAAACATATGACCCAATCGTCACAATAACCCTGTGCCATAAGGCTAAACCAGGGGGCCATCCAATCTTGACGCAATAAAGTGATCATAGCATTTCTACCTGAATGGGTTAGGCAGTGAGCTTCACGGAACAGGTAGGAGGGGAGTACCTCAGGTGCCACTCATTCTGCAACGGGACACTATTGTGGCCCGTGGCTGGCGGCATAGGTACAGCTCATAACTGACTGCTCTGCCATGTCTAATACGGAAATGTTAGTGATACTTGCCAGTGTTGGTCAGATCGCAGATGACTGCTGGTTCACATCCTATATGCCAGATTATGCTACCCACAATACAGAGCAGTACGTCAGCTTATTTCAGAGACCTGGATAGGTAAGGGTAAGAGATAAGTCAGATAACTGGTAGAAACAAAGCCTGCTACAGCTCCCATATTTGGAAAGAGAAGAGTGTTAAATATAAAGCTGGGTTGCAACTGAGTTGCATGTTTAGGGTTTCAAGTATCAAAGTATAGGTTTTAGATAAGACAACCACAGGACTCTCATCCATATATCTTCCTCACACTCATAGAGCATTCACTGTAGTCCCTAATCCATACTACACTATCCTGACCGAAGCAGCGGCCGCATGTTCTGTCAGTAGGGAGCATTGATGTGCTGCTTTTACATTTTTTATTCTGATCTGCGATGGCCAACCGATTTTACTTTTTCTTATTCAAATAAACAGTTCTTTAAGCAGGGTAATTTCCCTCCTGTATTCCTGCATAATCACAACAGATTTCACACTTCAGATTTCAAATTTTCCGATTTCAGAGACAAACATTTACCCCAACCCGTTTCAAACAATACAAGACATAACAATACACTTACACAACTACATGTGTTCACCAACCCTTGATTTTTGGTGGATTCTATCTTCTGCATCTGCTCTGCTCGCCCACCCAGAGTCTCTGGACAGATCTCCCCAACTCTCTCCTCTGACAAAATTCTTTCTGGGTCCCACGGTGGTCAATGGGAGGTACGCACAGCGACCGTTGGACTTGGCCGCAGGGCTGTGGGCATCCGACGTAGAAGGCACCAAGCTTGGAGTGGAAAAATGAATACTGACTATTCCGCTGGATTGGTGAACAATTAGTAGAAAGCGAACAACAGCACAAAACAAACAGCACAAAAAAAGCCAACGACAATACGAGACTTTGTCAAAAGTGAGAACCCCCTCCGTCCGTGCACCGTTCTCTTATACCCAAAGGAACACATGCATTTCAATGGAAGGGCTGGTCCAGACTGAGCCAGGAATCATACTGAAACAATGCTGCAATCAGGGAACAAAGCCCCACTATGCAAGCCTTTGATACCCGCTGCGTTCTTACATGTTAGACAGTGTTATCAGGGAGGACAGCATAACGTGATACATTTAGTGAAGTTGAATATACTCAAAGATTCACACACTCTCTGAACCAGGTGAGAACGCTTACAGTATGATGACTTCCATCTGCTAATGCCGCTTTACATATGCCAAAAGGGAAACGTGTCAGGCGAGACAGATGTGAAGGCGATCATAGCTAGACTCTAGGTGAAGAGCCTTCATTGCAAATTCATGTACAGTAAAGCCTAAAGCCTCACCTCACACAAGCAAGAAACAGTTGTTTATCCATAGCAGTTTTCAGTATCTCCTCGCTATTATAATGCAGCAGTATGCAAGGGGAGTATATAAAATGTTAAAATCTGGATATCTTTGAAGGGAGGCGAGGAAGCAGGGAATGGGGCATTCCATTTCGTGATTCGTCTTGCTTCATGCCCCAACCCATGATAATGATAAGCACCGCTCATAGTGTAAGGAAGTCAACTAGTGTGGCATTTCATGTGTGCAGCACTGAGGTTTTAGAAGCCAGCATAAAGAATTCAGCTCATGCTGAGGTTTCTCAGCGACTGCCCTGACGCTCATTCTTGCGAAATGTTACGTAAAGAATTAAGGTGATAATGCTCCATACACCGTGGACCCATGCTTGTCTAGCTAATCCCCTAATCCTAATTTAATTAGAACAGCCCAGGATTAGCCTGGAGGTCGTACGCTCCGGGCTGACGAGGCATAATTGCCAGCATTACCAGTGAGTGTCGGAAGGGTGCTACTCTTGGCGCACAGTTCTACTCATTACTACTGTGGTTTCTGCCAAGTCTATTACCTAGGAGGAGACCCACCCAGCTGCCACGTGTTCTAGGATACCAGCATGGCCCGTCCCAGAGGATCAGATGCACTATAAGTATTTCTCCCAAGCCACTGGGTCCTCCGGGCTCATATCTCGTCTAACGCCTGGCCATTTCTTACAATTACTTTTCTCTGTGCTATTGCAGATCATGTCATGACTAACTATTGCACACATTTCTTTCCAGAGTGAAAAATGACAAGATATCAAGGTGGGTAAAGGGGTCATGAGAAGCACGTGTTACAAACACATTTCCTTTTCTGAGTTTTTCTGGGAGTGTCAAGATTTTAAAGGCAGGTGATTGGCAGATATGGTTGGGATTCATGGCTAGCCTAAGCCTTGTTTTAAAAGCATGGTAGTGCACCAGTGCTGCCCTAACTGTGGATTGGGGCGGGCCTGTAGAATTCCATATGCACTCTAGGGAGGCATTACATGATTGTCATACTTTGGGTACTTATATGTGTATACCTATATTAGATGTCGTATATATGGCACTTAACCCAGACTGCTTCTTCTAGAACCAATATTCTCCCATTGCCTCTCCCCTCCATCCCCTATGTCTTGCTGATCTGCTTATTTTGTGCTTGTGCTCTGAGGTCACTGGTGGAATGTACTGCATTACATGCATGAACATAATTAAAACCCTGGAGGTAGAGGTAAGGGGGCCACCCAGCCAATCAGGAAGTTCGGAACGCTGGCTTTACCTTAACCTGCACTCTGAGCTTCCACAGAAGGAGGAAGTACTCTTGCGCACCAGCCACCCCCACCACCCCTTCACCCCCAAATTCCACCTCCATCGCCCAGTCCCGCCCCAATTACCTGCAGCTGCCTAATCCCTCGTCGGCGCCAGGACTACTTGTAGTGCCCTTTTCGCTTGTCCATGGTGGCCATCTTGTTTTGTAGTTTTATTTTAAGTTGAGAAACGGCAAGCACGCCATTTCTCACCTTAAAATAAAACCGATTAGCACCCTGGAAAACATGCCAGGGTGCTAATAGCAATACACACCTCCGTGCATGGGCATTACCGTGTCTGGTAATGCACTGGGGCTCATATTAGGGCCCTCACTTGGGCCTATAACTTAGGCCCCGGGGCATTAGCCAACCCAGTATTGCCCCCCCGCACGTCCAGGTTTATTGCTTATTTAGCACATGGGAGATGGTATCACAGGGCCTCCCAGCCAATCTTGGAAGGAGGGCTTTACATCATTTTAATGCCCATGTTCCAAGCCTCGTGAGAAATGGGACATAAGTCTATGCCAGTCTGATGCCCCTACTCCACCACTTCCACATCCCCCACCCAATCCCAGCACCCAGGCTCCATTTATCTGCGACTTCCTCATCCATCTACGCCTCCCGAAACCCACATTGTCCCATCCTTTCCTTTCCATGGTGGCTTTTCGCTGAGTGGACGGGGTAGAAGGGACTACATGTAGTTCCAGTCTCCCTACGTCCAGGTGGCCATTTGGTTTTCTATTTTTTGTTTTAAAGTTGGGGCAACCACTCCATTTCTTGCAGGCAGGGCTGTGTTTGGGTGAAACATGCTGAAGTGCTAATAGCTGTAAACTAAGAGGTGGGTGGGCATTACTGATCAGGTAATGTTGCCGGCGCCCACTTTAAGGCCCTCGCTTTGTTCAGGCGTGAATGTAGGGTCCTGGCGCATTTCCTGACCAGTAAGGCCCCCGCCCCACCATTTCTTTCGACGTGGACTGTAACCCAGTGGGTGTATTGCTTAAATAAATTGGCATAGCTGTCTGGGAGTTGCATTTCCACAGGGTCTTGGGTTTTCTGTTAGTCAACAGATCAGGAAGAGTAGGTTTGGCTTGTGTGCTGTAAATTCAAGTTTCAATTGTCAATGTTTGGCAGGAAGGCCTAGTAGTAATTCATGGTGTGCAGTACTTGTTAGGCAACAGATCATAAAGTGAACTAATTGGTTGATCTCATTGCTGCTTTATTGAGAGTGTGGCATTCGGCAGTTGATTGGCCAGGCTAGAAGGATACTTGTGTGCCATTGATATGAAGGTGAAATCCCAATGTCCAGCGCATAATTAAGTAAACATGGTTTCTGAAAATTATGGAAATCTTCACTTTGCAAATCCTAGTAATATTAGCACAGCTCACAAAATATACTTGCCCACTAGCATTGTCTAGTAGTTTTTATGAAGGGCAAGTACCATTTGCATGATACTCGACCTTGCTGGCGAATATGAGGATGTTAGAAACTCATTTTCCAAACACACTTTGTTTGCTGTAAATGGCAAATGCAAGTTTGACTGCGCATGCTTGGCAGCATTACACCAAATATTAAGTGTGCTTATGGCGACATGCCTAATTTTACAAAAAGCATTTGTAAATATTTTGTCACCAGTCCCCTTTGGGCGAGTGCATTTAACTTGGGTCGAGTATGTAAACTAAGGAACTCTCCCTACGTGTCTAGTGGGACTGTTAACAATTTGCAAGGCCTGATTTCCAACTTTTCCGCTTATGTAGCACTAAACCTGGGTCTAGTCAAGTGCTGTAATAAGAGAGCACACTAGTACCCCAGACAATCATACTAATTGTATAACCCTCTGAAAGCTTAGTGTGCCAGGTGGGCATGTGACTTATAGCACCGGTTACCTGCATCTTTTAGACAAGCAGTGCGAAGCTGGAGACCAACTAAGGCCTTTCCACCTAGATCAGGACCACAATTCCCACCATACTTTACCAGCATAGTCAGTAGCCAGATATCACGGGAAATGTACTCTGAAGAGCCAAAGGTTGCAGAACCCTGAATTAGACAGTAGGTGAGAAACTGTGCTGATTAGATGGACCTATATTTACCATGAGGAATTGTTATGTCCCTTTGCAAAAGGGTGTGACATTTTGCAGCAAATGTCACAATATTATAACGAAATGAAAAAGACTTGACATTTTGACATCAAATCTATCTTCTTTTATATAGTGCTCATCGCTGGACATGAAGGAACCAGCTGTGGGAGGGTGCTCAATAGGGGGCATTTGCCATTCAGCCTCTCTACGAAGACTAATTATGTACACCTGGAAAGTATTCCAGTTTCCTATAACGGTGTAAGCAAAGTATAAAAGGGGCACACCATTTAATCCTCAAAAGCTGTAGTTACATTGTTCCTGTAAAGTGCAGTCTTAACTAGGGATATCACAGAAATGCCCATCTGCTTCTCAAGTGATCGTATGGGAAAGTGTCTCTCCCCTGATCTTAAGGACCATGGTTGAATCCCGGCACAGATTCACCAGCTGAGCATGTTAATTGCAGAGTCACTGATTCATCTATTTCCCAAAGAGAATGAGCGTATTAGATTCTGGCATTCATGAGGGCAGTTTATTACATGCCTAATACTGCCTATTCCAAAAACATTGATAGACCTCCCTTACAATGTGCGTCTTGCGGCACATGAGTAGGCTGGCACTTTCCAATGATGGTGAGAGGTGCTTCTTAGGATCCCTAAGGATCTATAACTGGTTTAGGCCAGTGAACAGATGTCTTTCCTGCTCAGGGATCCACTGTAGAGATCTCCAAGTGGAGAGGACATGATCTCATGATGCTCCCAGCCCCACGGCAAACCATGACAGAGAATTGCGCACCTTCAGAAACATGTTGGTCAAAGCTTTGAGTCAGCTGCAGTACCAGAGGTTACAATAGTCGAGATGGTGTCAGTGCATTCCACAATGGCTCCCAGGCATTTCAGTTTACATAAGGGCAGGTTGCTGATGCCAAACATCAGCAGTGGATGCTCTGTGGGGGGTTGTTTTGTGATAGCTTTTGCAAACTCTCTGCCAAACAGTTCTGTATTTGTGAAGATGGACACGTGCAGAGTTTTTGTGCTGGACTTTCCGAGACCGTAGTTGTGTTATATAGCGTTGATTCATGGATAAAGGACCAGAGGTCACGTTTTTCGTTTATGCAATACTGTTGATCAAGTACCTATTTCAACTGGAACTGGATGTACATGAAATAATGCACTTCATTTCCGGGAGTCTAGTATATGAGAAATAAGACACACCATCGTATGGAATCACAAGAAGTACTAGATCCCATCCTCATGAGGTCGGATATTCCAAGGAACAGTTCAGAATGTTCCAAGAAAGTGGGAATCCTTGGATGGAATTATCCAGCAGCATGATCGGATCCTACAGGGCTTTCCTGCATAATCTTACCCTGCTCCCGCCTAACTCCACAAAGGCATTAAACACCATCTAAATGACAGCACTCACGGGTGGAGGAGAGGACCACAAATGCAGATCCCCGACAGTGGCATACCCAAGCGTAATCCATAACCAGGAAACCACATTCTCCTGCTTGCATTCGCTCACACCCATGCACAACACTACCTCACACATGCCCATGGCGTGATCATACATCGCCACATTGAGCTCATAATATGACTTCCCCGCCGAGGCCAGCACAGTGTCTACACATTGGATTGTGGAGCCAGTACTGAACCTTACCCAAGAAGTGGCGATTAGTTAAGAGATCGCCACAATGTCCAGATTCAGGCCACATGCTGACCACAGTGACAAACATGCTGCAAAAGACACACGGCAATCTATATCCCACTCCTAAACTGCAGCATTCACGGGAGTTCTTTACACAAAACACGAAAGACCCACACTCACCATCCACCCAAACACAGCTCTGCCTGCATGCAGCCCAGTAGAAGACGGCAAGGGCCATAACAAGTGTTCTTCTGCTAAACCCCTCCAGGAAGCCTCACATACCCACTCTCATCACACTCGTTTCCTAAACATACTTTTTGAAGATGCTGAAGACTCACTAATTGACCCTTTTTTTATTTTTTCATTTCTATAGCGCCCAGGCATCACAGTGCTTGCACAGGAATTGTAAGAACAGATAGTAACAGAAAAAGCAATACAAGAGTTGAGGTGAATAACATAGGTTATGCATAGTTCTTGAAAAGCTAAGTCTTTACAAGTTTTCTGAATCTCGAGAGTCAAGACTGGCTTTTGATGTGGTTGGGGAGAGATTTCCAAAGGGTGGATGCTGCAACGCAGAAGCTTGAGTCACCTGCTCGCTTGCGGTTGAATTTGGGGGTGAGTAGAGAATGGCTGGTTGAGGATCGCAGGCATCGGGTCAAAGGCGTGGTTGCAATGCGTGGGATCAAGTAGGAGGGGACATTGTGATCAAGGCATCAGTGTGTTAGGACAAGTGTTTTAAAGTCAGTTTGTTGTTTTATGGGTAGCCAGTGTGCTTCCCTTCTTGCTGTTGTGATATGGTCGGAGAGACAGAGGCCTAGAGCAGCTTTTAATGCTTTGTTTTTGTAGGAGTTAAAGCTTTGTCAGGTTTTTGGAGGAGGTGCCAGAGAATAGCATGTTGCAGGTAACACCCAAATTAACCGACAAAAAACTGTCCGTATGGACGTTTTGCTCGATTTGGGTTTTACCAATTAGGTTGCGGCAAGAAATACCGAACATGAGGAGCGGAGGCTGCGGGGGTGTCCCCCACTCCCCATGTTTGGTATTTTGGGAGTTCGGGGAGCAGGGGTGTCCCCTGTATCCTTAACATTGGGGGCAGGAGACACAAATTGCTTGGGCCCCCATTTACAATGAACAATCAAACGGGGGCCCGAGCAGTTACATTGTGGGCAGTCTGGTCGCGAACAAATCATTTGTGATCAGACAACCCAGATCCTGTTGCAGTAGTCGAGCTTGCTCCCAATGATAGCTTGTGCTAGGGTAAAGGCAGTTGGCATTTGAGATACATTTCCTACTCAAGGAAATGAGCTTGCCAGTGTAGGCTGTGGAGGAGGCCAGTGCATTGATGTGGCGGGTCATGTTGAGTTCTGCATCCAGGTGAACGCCCAGGGTCTTTATGTGTTTGGAGACCTGAATGGTGGTTCCGTCAATCGAGAAGGAGGAGGTGGAAGAGTCGAGCGATTTCAGGTAGCGAGGGGATCCCACAATGGGTAGCTCAGCCTTATTGTCATTAAGGCATACGTTGTGGGATGCCATCCAGATCTGAATGACACTGTATGTCTGACTGATCGTGTCAGCGTCCTGGATGACCTGTGATAGGCAGGATGACTTGCGTATTTTCAGCAAAGTTTGTGTATGGGATGCCCAGGGCATCAAGGTGGTCAAAGAGTAGATTGATATAGTTATTGTACAAGGCTGGTGAAATGCAAGAGCCTTGTGGGACACCACAAGAGACGGGGATGGGATCAGCAGAATGGTTGCCTATGAAAACTTTGGATGTTTGCTCGCTCGGGAAGGATTTGATCCAGTCGGTGGCTTGATGGGAGAAATCAAAGTTTGTGAAGATGTGTTTGCAGAGAATGTTGTAGTCGACAAGGTCAAAAGCCGTGGAAAGGTCAAGAAGGAGTAGAATAGCTAGGTTGCCTGAGTCACAGGTGAGATCAAGTTAGATTTTATGAGGGCTGTTGTGGAATGGGGAAGGGTAGCGTTTGAAAGGAGAGATTGTTGATTGGAAAGGATTTTTCTTGTAGTATGGTAATTTTGTTTTCGAGTGCGGCTTGAATGGTGGAGCGCTAGGCATTGTCCAAATGGATTGAGGATGTGGGAGGGAGGACAGGGTTTTCCAGTTCTTTGAGTATGGTGAATAGCTGCAAGGTGCTAGAATTGGCTTCAGCAATTCCTGTGTTGAAGGTGCTGGCTTTAGTTGAGATCAGTGTGTTTTTAAAGGTTTTGGCTGCGGAGCAGAATGACGCGAAGTTCGGTGGTGTGCTATAGGTGTGCTCTTGGTCACGCATTAGCCGGCGTAGGACACAACGATGTTCTGTGAATCAGGTGTTGGATTTCTTGCCTGGTTTGGGGGTTCTGGGTTTGAGTGGAGCATGTTGGTCGATGGTCTGTGTGAGAGCTGTGATGATCATTGATGCTAGGGCTAGCGGGTCACAGAGAGAGGTTATGTTCATGGAAAGGTGTGACTTCACTGTGGGTGCAAGGCTGGCTTTTGTGAGTCTGCGTGTGTTACGAGAGATGGTGGTAGGGAGCTTAGCATCTCGTTTATTAGGACTTTGGATGCGGGTGAGACCGGGGTTGATGACTCAGAGGATTCAATCTAGTGGGTGTCCTTTTGAGCGGGTGGGGGTTTGGAAGAGTTGGCTGAAATGTAGCTCTGTGAGTGAATTTGTGAGGCCTTTGGCTTTGGAATCAGCAGTATCATTGTAGCCAAGGTTGAAATCCCCTAATACATAGAATTTGGTGGCTGGTTTGATCTGTGGAGAAAGAAGAGGGAAATGTCAAGTTTTTGGCAGTTGGAGTGGTTGGTTTGGCAATAGACAATGAGGACATTTATGGTGGTTTGTGGGTTAATTAGGAGCTTGGCAAGGAGGAGTTTCTAGTCTAGTTTTGGAGGTAGGGGTATTTCCCTGAATGCAAGTGAAGTTTTGATAATAAGGACGACACAGCCTCCTACCTTGCCTTTTATATAGGATATGAGAATGGAATCGTTGGTGGGAGGGCTAGAGCAAAGGAGGGTCCTGCTGCATTATGCAGCCAGGATTCCGTTATTGCTAGAAAATACATGTGTTGTTCTTCGATGAGATTGCAGATGTGAGGAGTGTGGGCACAAAGGAAACAGGCATTGATCAGGGCTCCATGAAGAATGGAGTTGTTTAAAGAGATTTATTGTTGGGTTGGGGGATGGGAGTGTAGTATAGGGGGTGTGTTACTTGATATTCCTAGTTTTGCCAAATTAGATGGGATTTTGGAGGGTACTTGGGGGTAATATGCAGGCTCTGAGCCTGGCTGTTCTTGTATGTCTGATGCAGGGTTGAGAGTGTGGTGTGCGAGCACTGGGCCAGGTTCTGGGGGTGTTAGGTTTCTTTGGTAATGTGCAGGAACTGGGTGTGGCTTTGTTAGGGTGGTCTAGGCTGGGCTGGGAGCACAGCTGGGGAATACTGGGCTGTGTTCAGTGTGGGGCAAAGGAAGGATGCTGCTTACAAGTAGCATGGAGGGTGGGTTTATAGACAGCCAGGTCAGGGACATCAGGGATGGCCAGGTGTATACATTGAGGCTTGTCTGATTGAACTTAGCAGCATATGGTGATGGATGGCAGTTGTATTGGGGTGGTGAGGCCATGGTCAGGGATGGGAGGAAAAGCGTTGGTGGTGGAGAATGCTTGCATGGTGCACAATGGCGATGTTGACGAAGCGCAGGCCAATTGATTTTGTTGTGGCGCAGGTGAGGAGGCTTGGGAGGAATTGAGTGGGTGGGGAGTGATAGGGATGGGTATGATGCTAATCATGGTGGTGGGGACAATGTCTGGCCTAGGTAGGTGTGGTAATGCAGGAATGGGACCGGTGAGGGTTGTTACCGTGGCTAAGTAAAAACTCAACTCAATCAGTTGAAATCTGACTCCGAATTAACAGCTATTCTTGATATCAATCTAAAAGTTGCACCATACAAAAGAGATATTGATTCCAGGAAGTTGAGAAAATTCAGAAAAGACACTTTTTACTATATGAATGCTATTGGTAATACTTCACAAGAATTGTATTCCCAAAGATCCAATAACAGACAAACCCTGTATAATCAATCTTGCTCAAGATCAGACCCAAGTAGTGATAACAGTAGCACACAGAGAAGTCACACAGTAACTGTTACTGTTACTGAACCAATAGTTAATTTAACAACTGATCCCACTTCATTATCAACTACAAAGAGTTTCGTTTTAGACTTGAGACAAAAAAAACAGAAGAGGCAAAAATTAAACCTAAGAAAACATCCAAAATAACTCCAGAACAAAACGTAGGGCCTGATTCACAAAAGTGTTTTATAATGTTGAAATCCCACAGGAAAATGATCTGTGAATCAGGCCCTTGGTCGCTAACATCTCCACAATAGTATTAACTTCTCAACAAATCATTCTACTTAACAAGGGTCTCTCATTCGTACCAGCATTACACTCCAGGATTTTAGCTGAATAAATCTGTCTATTTAAATTGTTTCGGAAAATGAGACTTCAATTGTTTTTGACTTACAAACCCTATGGAAGAGGAATCCATTACATTTGATGCTTTGGAATTACACCCTAAGAGTACCTTTTACCCCAATGTGAATAGCATTGCATTGAATTTGAGTTCAAAGTTCTACAGGATTTAAACAAAATTTAATTTCAAAATCATAAACTCTGTAACATGAAGAACAAACAATTGCTATTAATTGAACCAGCAGATAAAGTAGGAGTTATTGTGGTAATGGATTCCTCCTTCTATCAGTCAAGTTGCTCCTCATTACTAGAAGATGAATCCACATACATCAGACTGGAGGGGGATCGCTCAAAAATGCATTAAAGAATGTATGGATCAGTCCAAAAACATATACTTTTTTGAGTAATCGCTTTCCAATCCCCCAAGTCTTTTATGGGTTACCTAAGATTCACAAACATCTTACACAGCATCCCTTTAGGTCCATCGTGGCAGGAACTGAGAGCATTTTTGATCACTTGGCTATCTATGTGGACAAGATTCTACAACCTCTGTTTCAAGGAACCAATACCCACTTAAGAGACAAGACACATTTCTTGAATAGTTTACAAGCTCTTACTAATCCCAAAGAGAACTGGATTTTATTTACCATGGACGTAGGTAGTCTGTACATGCCAATCCCACACAGTGAAGGTATTGAAGCAGTTGAGTGGCTACTCTTACATTTTGAACTAGTTAGACCCAATAGAATTTTCATTATTGAAATCCTGCAAATAATACTATTCAATAACTACTTCAGATACAAAGATGCCTTCTTTACCCAGGCATTTGGTACATACATGGGTTCTGCTATGGCTCCCTCATATGCAAACACATTCATGCACCTATCTGGGAAAAAATATCTCTTAACAATAGCATCTGGTCAGACAGGATTTTATTCTGGAGATAATACATTGACAATGTTTTTGGAATCTGGTGTGGCACAGTGACAGAACTCCTTGACTTCTTTGAATATCGCAATCAGGTACATTCTAGAATTAAATTCACCATGCAAATTGATACCCCAGAAATATCCTTCCTAGATGTGCAAGTTGAGATCTCCAACATTCAGTTAATAACCAACATCCACCACAAACTAACCGATGTGAACGATTTACTACATTTTGCACACCCGGGATCAATGTACAAGAGCCTCCCTTACAGCCACATTTTCAGATTGAAACGGATAATCTCAGATCCCACGACATTCCAACATGGATGTAATAATCTGGAAGAAAGATTTATAGGGAGAGGCTACCCGAAAGAAGTCTTGTCAGAGGAAATTGAAAAATCCAATCCTATAGACAGAGATACATTACTTCAATACATCAAACGGAGTGATGACATTCCATTATTATTTGTATCAGAATTTTCCAGACAAAGTGTGCATATTTCATGCACAATAAAGATACATTGGAAATGCCTACACCTACACCCTCAACTACTGAAACTATTTCCAAATACAGCAATGATGGCATATAAAAGAGGGGGAAATCTAAGGGATAAGTTAGTGAGGGCAGATAAACCACCATTGGACACACAACAAACTCAACATTCACATGCAGTAATGGCAACAATGTAACAAAAAACAGCACAATCTCACAACCACATACAGGAAGAAAATTGCCCTTAAACATTATGCGACTGCAGCAGATATCCATGTGGGCTACTCTATATTAGCCAGACTTCAGGAACTGCCCGAGAGAGCTGGTTAAAACACAAGTTATACATTCGTACAAACAACAGTAAATCTGCCGTGGCAAGACACTTTAAAAAAAAAGACACTCCACAACATCTCCCAGATGAGGTTCATGATCCTTGAGGTTGTGAGGACCTCTCATGGGGGGGCGGGGAGGGGTGGGAGACAGGACAAGGCAATTGCTACAAAGTGAGATGTACTGGATACATTGGCTGGATGCACTTCACCCGAGAGGTATCAATGAAGGATTTACCCTACATTGTTTCTTGTCAGACATCCACTACCATTTAGATGTGGAAAATACAAGCAATAGGACCTCTACTTTACTTCTCTTGATTTCGATCAGCATTTTATTTTTGTATTTCTTTCTTTTTTTTTTTTGGATAAGAACATTAACTCTCCAATAGATACAGACTATGTCCTTACTACAAAGTTGACCCTGGTTTTCCCCAATATGCTCATAGTTTCATTTATTGTTTCAGAAACATCAGTATACTTAGGGGACATGTTTTAGTTATAATTTACTTTTACCTGTAGGGTTATGTCTGTTTTGATTGTGTTAACTGGACAGAATATTATTGTTTTGACTTCAACACATATGCAGGTATTTGCATGTCTCGATTAGGAGGCACTCCTGAATGTGAATAATAATGTTATGGATACTATTTTTATTTTGGTGAATATATGTGATGAATAAGTAGCACTGTGCAAAAATGGCACAGTCTTTACGACATAATCTGAATAATTACTATGTTAGGAATACAAAGTAATATGATAAGTGGTCAATTATGTGAAATATGTATGTAACATGTATAACACGGCCTTCTCCATTCTCTGGGATAGAGACTCTATCCTCTATTCTTTATACTCTTCGCTTTTTTGATCTACTTTTTGACTCAGTGGTTGCCCTTTATAGAATGTATGGGAGACTACTATTCCCCTTAGTTGTAGATTCACCACCTTTTAGGTCTTCTCTCTACTGTTCCATTTAGTTACCCCCCCTTTACATGGGGGGGGGCACTCAATTCATATTACTTTGGTGTTAGAGTAAGGTCGTAAATATGGGCAGACCCATGTGTAATTATACATTTCATCTTCCTTTAAGTAGGATTCAATTTTTATTAAGCCATAAGCTATAGTTTATGTTTTCATCCCGCACAAGATAGTTGCTCCTATGGATTTGGATTCCATACATCCCTCTCTAAGATAGCAGCTCTGGATCTACTCATTATAATGATTCAAGTTCAATCACAAAGACGCATTGTCCATCTTTGATTTCCATCCCACGCATTAACAGAGAGGAATAAATCTCTTTTGTAAATGATTGACATCAATCTTCTGGGTGCACGCGAGTCTGTGAAGACGCACGATCGAGCGCAGAAATCATTTACTTTAAAGTGACTGGTGACCTCCGTCTATAGAAACGTACTAAAATTACTTCTTAGCGATATGTTCCACACAGGGAACAGTAGTAGGGCCATTAATGTGTGCTCCAATTTCCCTCTTCAGAGCCTGATTGTGGTGAAGCACTTTACCAACTATCACGATACCATAAAAGCGGCGGGTTCACAGGAATGATATACTCTCATTGTTTCTTTTCTCCTGGATATATTTACAACATATGACTGACTACCTGTGGACTATTTAGGTAAAAGCAATATTATATAATCTGCAACATAGGTTGCCATAACAATAGGCATTTATTTAGCCTATAATGTGGCTGTGTATCAATTGTTTTATTATTTATTTTGATAGGTTCACAACTTCAGGTTGGTCTGTTTATGATCAACTCTCTGATTACTTATCTCATTGAACTAATTAGGTATGGTACTTCTGTCACTTAGAGTCTCTGTTGGTGCTAGACTTCTTCTTTATCTTTAAACTATATAGATCTACTGGCTATTGGTTCTTTCAACACTCAGTTGCTGCTTTATGAACACATATAGGGTGTTATATATGCATGGTTTTGGGGACCTTCTCTGGCATACTTTTGCTTTTGCTTGAACCCCAGAGATGGAGAGCATATCTGGTGTAGATATATGACTCACATAAATATAAATATGTACTCCTGTGGTATTAAACCTTTATTTAGGTATTTTACGAGATATCTAGTGAGATATTGTTCATTTGTGTTTACAGTTGTCATTCACTACTGCAGAAGGGGTTGTTACCGCGAAACGCATAGAGCTCTGTTCATCAAAATTAAAAGAAGTCTACACAAGATCTTTAAGCCTGATGTGAGAATTTGTTTCTGAATGGCATTGATATAATATACTAATTGTTGGTTGTTTCTACAGCACAAAGGTTTGCAGGGGACAAGGGAGTCCTACGATTAGGACATCATTGTTTGCATATTTATGACAACCTCATGTCAGGGTTGTGTTACCTCCCCTGCACCCACATTTGTGTTTGAAATTGTATAAGTGTGCATTATCATAACGATATGAAGAGTAGGTGTGCACTGGACAAATATATTCTGTTTTGCACTGTGGCTAAGTAGGTAGGAAGTAACATCTAGGGGTGGTAGGAAAGGAGTGGGCATGGGAATTGGTGGGATCGCGCTTTATAACCTCAGAGTGACGTTGGGCAATGGGGTGAGTGTTGTAGCGTATAGCATTATAGCAGCAGCCGTGTGATTCATGGTGAGTATTGCGGGGGGGCGGTCTTTAGGGGAGGAAGGGATGTTGTGTGCTGCAGGCTCACGGATGCCAGGATCTTGGGTAATGTGGCTTGTGAGAGTGTGCAGGTATCCTGGGACGATGGTAGGGCAGCCATTGATAGTGGAAAGGAAGTGTAAGAGAGCGGCAGGGGCACTCTTAGCAGCCACCCCGGTTACCAGCAAGAGGATACCTGGGCCCCAACAAATCCCCACCTCATGATTGGAGGACTCTACCATATGACAAAGTTTACTGTCTTTATCATCCAACAAAAATGACAGGGATCACACTAGAACAGCACATTGTTTCCAGAGCTCTCATCCTCCAAACGTGTGTCGCACCATTTTAACCATGATTGACATCATAAAAACAAATTACATCCTCCAAATCCTATCAGGGATGGGGATTGCTCAGTTTCAGGAAACTACATACATGATATACAGGGATTACTTTCGTTATTGTATCACCATGTCTGGTGGCTCCTACTAGGAGCACCTCTACAGGTAACAAACACAAAGTTGCTTGAATGTGTAGAAACTATTGATCACTGCAACATAATATGTCTTAAGCGTGAGAGGTGGCTACAGATTGGGTAAAATGTGTCTTCTCAGCCTTGGGACCCTGGACAGCTACCATACTTAGTGGACCTTTTCAAGGCGATAGGAACAATCATGAAGGTGCTGTGTGCCCCCTCTATCTTGCCATCTCTCATCACCTAAGCCTTGAAAGAGTACACCCAGTTATGAACCTGTGCAGCAATTGAATCTTTCCACCTCTGGTTTGATGGGAACAGCTTCCCTCCATCTAACTCGAGTGAGTAGGAATTGTCCTATCCTTCGAGGTCACGTGTGTAGAGACCACGGAATGGAGCTCTCTTGATTGCAATTAGGAGAGTTTTAAACCAAAACCCTTGCAGGTGTGTTATCGTCTTGGTAAAATGGAAAATTTCTGTCTCTGCTCGTCCTCGGCTAGGATGTGTACCGTGTCTGTGCTGGAAGCTCCGTCTGCCCACATTCAGCTGAATCAAGCTGTCAGCCCTTCCTTGTATTCGGAGCCTGTCTTACCGTCCCCATTCACTTAAGTGCACCTATAGCTTCCATATTTGTTCTTATGGCTCTCCATGTTAGTCGCAATCGTACATTTGCAAGCTGGATATATGTTGAGAACTTGCTGTTTCTGCTTTAGCAAAGGATATATATGTGTGTCAGTCATCTATCTGCGTGAGTCATACGCATTTGTTTTGTGTCTATCTGCGAGAAACTAATGTATGTTCGTGTAGCTTCGTGCATGGATGCCTATATGCTTAATTTCTATGGGCACCTACGTCATGATGTCTGTGATGCTGTCATTAGTTTTCACGGTTGCAGTCAGTCAACTTGTTTGATCAATTGCAACTCTATCTCCTCCATTTCATCGATCGGGTATGGATTGAATGGCTGTTTGAGCGAGTAACGTTTCTCACATCTTTGATACATCAACAATGGTGATGAAGGGCCCAAGAGTGATGTGCATCTATCATTTCTCTGCCTTCGAGCTGCTAGTCCGGTAGGGGTCAAGTGGGCCACATTTGGACCTTCATCTTCTGAAGCAGGTGGAGGGATGTGGTTGCGGCTTCAAGGAGAGACTGGGGGATGAGAGGTAGCGCTCATCTTACAGTAATGTTGCGTGACCGCTGATGATGAAGTAGGACCATTGCCATCATTCTTGATATGGGCTAGGTGAATTTGCTTGTTGAAGGGCACGGCTTATACGTCCGTGCACAGTCAAGCACAGACAACCGTCAGCCTTTGCTCTGGGCCTTTGCTCTGGGGCCAACGGGCAGATCCTGCCAGCTCTGCTTGCGGGCCTGCAATTGGTCAAAATGTTGCTAATCAGGGCCCAACAAACTCAGAGGCTTGGCTGGGGCTGCAGAGGAGGGCAGGGGCTGGCAGATGGCGGTGGCCATCTTTTGTGGATGAAATCTTCATTTGTAGACCTGCACACCTCAGTAATGTTCAGGTGGAGGGGGTCCATGAGGCAGATTGAGGCCTCAGTAGCATGCACACAAGGATTTTGTGAAAGCTTCACGACTCTTCCATCCCCCACACACATAGACCTACTAGTATGCCACAGTCATCAGAACACATTGCACCCATTAAAGCAACCCTACACAAACATTGAATCACGTCAAACGGTCTAGAAGATGGCAAGGCACAACAATAACTTTATGGATTATGAGGTTTAAGGCAATCCTGACCTGAAACAACACCACCAAACATGCTCTGCAACAGGCATGCTTATCCATTTTCTCAAACACATCCAAACACAGCATAGCCATACATGGCAATACAGCGTCTACACACAGGATCATGCAGACAGTTCATGATTAATAAAGGGAAATCACACAACATCATGCATAGATTACTTGGGCACTCAAATCAACTGTACACAAGGGCACACACATCCATATCCATATTGTTACTGTGTCCAATGAAGTCCAAAAGAGATCCCCACTAATAGCTCATAAAGCAGAAATCACCCTGTACACCCAAACACATCACCTAGCATTTGCAGTACCTGAAAACAAGACATATGACCAAACTTAGTTTCTATATCTTAGTGTCCTATCCTTCTGATCAGGACAATTGCAAAGTGTGGCTCCTTTTGAATCAATTCTAATACTGATCATGTGTGGAGTCCCACAGGGGTCATCTGTCAGCCCTTTGCTCTTTATCCTTTATTTGAAGCCCTCTGGCTGATTTGATATGCTTCTTCAGCATAATTTCATTTGTATGCCAATGACACACAGTTTGTCCTTCTTCTGGATGACAGATGAGGAGTGACTCTGAGACGTTTTGAAACATACCTAGGGAAGGCTACCACTGGATGGATCAGAATCGTCTTAAATTCAATGCCAATAAAACCAAAGTGCCTTTCTAAACCAATCCTGCAGTGGACTCTCACGTGCTAATTACCTCTAAATCTTGCTGGACTGAGGCATGGGGTGTTAATCTTGCTTGTGACCCCCAGCACTATGATCAGTGTGAAATCTGAGTGTTTCTGTTGACTCAAGATTATCTCTTGACCAACAGGTCAGTCAGGTCTCTAATTCCTGTGTTTTTGTATTTGCAAACCTTGCATCACTTCGTAGACTTTTTCTCTTTATTCACAAGAGGCAGCTGATAAATGCATTTATTACCAGCAGTCAGCTTGACTTTTTCAATTCTATCTATTCAGGACTTTCAGCTGACTCTGCATAGGTTGCAGATCATATGGGATGCAGCTGCCCACCTTTTGTCTGGAGCAGGACATAGGGACAATATTTCTTCCATATTGTGTCAGTTACACTGGTTACCAAAGAGTATCCGGAGGTAATACCAGGTATGTATGGGCACTTAGGTTTGAGGATGTGTGTGCAGTGACTTAAGAAACAGTGTAACAGCTGCAGATTCTGGCACTGCTAGGCTAACCTCTGCCTACATACCTAACAATAAACCAAAAGCTTGTGTGCCAGTATCGATGCGCTTGTAAAGGCAACAGAATGTATCAACCATTTGCTGTATCTCTGTAAGCGCACAAATTCAGCATGAAATCGATGGATAAGTGAACATTTTTATATTTTTATTTTGCTCCTCTGTAGCGATTTTGCCCTTTTGCCAACATGTGTTTCGACCTCTGTGGTCTTTCTCAAGGGAAAGTTCAAAATTAATGACAAGGTGTCACTCAAAATTATACGACTTGGGGTATCGATGTGCCAAAATGCAATTGGGTGGCTGAATGCCAAGGTGCAGTGAACTGTCTGACTGCCAAATAACAAGATATGCACTGTGGTAGTGTCTAATCCTTGTTCTTCTGCTAGTATGTCCTCAAAAGTCAAACTTCCCTCAATGTTGTATCCTCCAAGTCCGAATTCTAATAAATATTGTTCTCTAGTTTCAGGCTCAATGTTCCAGTCTACGTCTGGCAACCACATGTAGATATCTACGCGCGGATGCCAGACAGAGGCAGGGTCCTGCACTGCCAGGAATCCAACAGGAACTAGAGAGCAATATTCTTTATAATTCGGACTTAGAGGGCTAAATTGCCTCTTTTACATAACTGTTGTTGTTTCAAGGATGGCACAAGTGTCTATTTATACAACTGTTTCAAGGATGGCTTCCTGGTATACTCCATTGGCAGGAATTCTTCAGGAGACTCGTTAGATCCCCTTGTAGACTCTCATGCAGGTATCTTTTCACAATTTTCTCTTTGTTTCACAGTATAACACAGTCATACTCCTGAACTGGCTATACTTCATTGACTTTAAATCCTACTTGTCCCAAGCTTCCCCATATCGACCTCTCACGTATGAAGACTTGTTCAACTTTGGTCTTTCAACTTCTTCACCAGTATTCATTTGCTTATGGCCTATGGCAATGATTGGTCCGACTTTCCTCATATGGACTTCTCGTATATGGAAACTTGCGCATTTTTTGATTTTCAGCTTCTTTGTTAACATTCATCTGCTTGTGATAACATTTGTTCCAGCTTTCCCCATATTGACATTTCAGGCATGAGGAATTGTGCAAATTCTGTCTCTTTAATTTACTTGATCGGTAGTCAAAATACCCTTTTAATTGGTCATGTGCCTGTCGGTACGCTCCAGGGTTCCCACCATCACTGGACCAATTCACTGGTGTCTCATAGTTTTTCTGACCAGTGGCACGTTGCTGTGGCGAATTTGCAATTCGGGAATGGCATTTCCCGCCTTGTGAAACCTCTTTTAACTCTTCCGCCAGCCTCACATTCACTTTCCAGTAAATTTGCAGCTGTTCGGCTCAACCGTGTCATTGACAGCCTCTCTGCTGCTGCTGGTTCTTTCGAGATTCTTCCCTGGAGCCAGCCATGCTCCTCCGGATCTTTTGCCCTCTGGTAAGAAATGCTGACAAGCAGCAGATTGAACGCTCCTGCCTGCTTCAGCAAAGTCCACTCCCGTGTGGCTGACGTTCCTTGGTCTTGTGGGAGGAGCTCATCACCGGGGATTCTGTGATGAGACTGCATGATTCATCATTTTGCTCACTCAAAGACCTGTGTCCCCAGGGGGCATAGGGAGACCGCCCAATGGATGCCTTCTCTAAGCAGAGTGCAAGTATAGCAATGAAAGAATTGGGGTAAAAATATGCATTTTCAATTGGAAATTGGGTTAATACCCAAACCCACACAAAGAGAACCCCATCACTATTTAAACCACTTCATAGTATGTTAGGGTACGATCGCTGCTCCGTCACTCCTACGGTACCCTCAGAGAGGGCAACCCATAAAAGGCAGACACCAGCAGGCACCACAGTGCCACTCCTCCAGACCGCCGCCAATCCCAAGAAATGATATAAATAGCAGATGTTGTGCTTTGTTTGATTGAGTTTTTATTTGTATATATTACCACCTTTAAAATATTTTCGAGTACTTTGAGACACTGCAGCATGTTGCACTGACAGGAAGAGCCCGACACAACTAAACCCCATGCAACAAATCATTTTGTAGGTGGCTGGCATTGAGGACCCTCTCAAGCGAGGGTAGGAGTTGATTTGCAAAATCCCCACTAATTACTCCGCCCTGTGCATGTCCTCCTGGCAGCCCCCCTTACCCTGTCATTTTCTTTTTGGGGGTTCCACTGATGTTAGGATGTCTAGGCCCCTTTAAAGCCGAGTTAGGCTCTTCTGGGAATCCTCTGCATACACAGCTTCTTCCAACCGCGCACCCCGTGCGACAGTTTCCTGCTTGTTTAAAAATAGTTGCTGCTGGGTAGAAAGGAAAAAAGTCCTCTTGTGCACACTTTTTGAAAGCCCATCCACATTTTGCTTGTCTAATTGGTGTCCTGGCTATTTTTCGCCAAGGAAACCTACCCAGGTCTCAGTGGGGGTGCAACTCCTATATGTCTGGTCCTTTCAGTCCCCTTAAAAAACCAAAAGGTGGGGGCTACTGCCAAGTTGTCCCTTTGTATCCATAGGTCATTATGCTGACCAAGACAGTTGTACTGGTTCTGGTCTTAAAATTGCGGCTGTATGAGTTGTAGCGGTTTTGGTTCATAGAAATACTTTTTCCCCAAGGAGACTTACAAAAGGGTACCTCTAGTGTTGTGAATTCTAATTACCAGTCAACTGTAATTAGTTGCCCTCGTGGGTGATGGGGAAGAGACCAGGGACGACCATGTACGGTCATGTTCCTGTACTGGCAAGTGGTTGTGAGCTCACAAAAGAATGTGTAAGTTTACCTCACGCAATGGGAGAATTGCTCATGGCCAACGCGTTTGTCCTGGAAGCAAGACAACACATAGCAACACAGGTTTGAATCTGGGGCTTGTGCTGGGGCTTGTGCTTCGAAACTGGTCCCCGGTATTAAGCGCATTATAAAAGAGCAATTATAATGTGCAGCTTCTGCCTCTCTGAGATCTGTCTGCAATCCACATTACTTCTGTTTGCCCGTGGAATGCCTATGAACCTTTGTGTGAGGTGGTCAGCGCAGGTTGGCTGGCATGCCAGATCATGTATGTGTATGGATGATTGGTGGTTTAGGGTTACCTTGTTCCTTACAATTTATCATAAACTCTGACACTCTGCTCTCAGAACTTTGTCAACTGGAGGGATTCTATACTGAAGCATCCAAGAGAAGTCTTGAACTAGGGACAACAGGGGGAGCTCCACAGCAGCATCTTTTTTGACTCTAAAACTCCAACAGCGAAGCTCTGCCTTCCTACCAACCAGAAGGAGCTCTGTGTGGTGCTAAGATGTAGTTCAATTCTTCACTTGTTGCTTGAAATGTGGAACAGTCTACCACAATCCCTTGCTATCCAAACATGGCTGTACCTTTGCTGGAACCTTTGCTGGACCCTTTGCTCGATGAAGCATCTGTGCAATGGGAACGTGGCTGCTTCTGAACCACAACCATTGGCATTTACGCCAAAGGCTAACCATTGCTGGTTCTCTGGTCTGCCCTCACTGAGCCGCTGTTTCAATGCCTGAATTTCTTAATGGGGTCCATCTGACAACAACAAGGCATCTTGGTTTGGGGTTCTGTGGCTGGAAAACCAGGACCGCCTTGGTTGCTGATCCAGGGGCACCACTCTGCTCCTGGTTTTCTTCATCAGTATCTTCTGGTGGGGATCCTCCGACTCACCAATTAAGGTGTATTGTGTTCGTCCATGGATGTAGGGCTCCTGGCTGAACTAGTCCATCCAGAACTGTGTCTTTCCCTAAAGGTGACCTTTTCAATCCCCTGTACAGGGGCTTTGTCGGTATAAATCTTGTGCTGGACTGCATCTATCAAGCCGTCTTGGTGTCTTCTTTGGATTCAAACTGTTTACAAGTTCCCATGTGCAGACCTGCTACTTAGCTCCATAGGACCTTGGGTTAATTGTGTGTATATGTGCCTTGCGACAAGCCGAGTTCCACCTAAAGGACCTGAATATTCTATGGTCCTGTGAGAACACGTTCTGTATTTGTATCCATATTCTCAAAATGTATTTTTAAATGTATAGTTCTTTGTATATGTTGTAGTTAATAGAGATGCACATCTTTATTATACAAAGAATATAGTTTTACATATTTATCTGTGGATATTTCCCTAATGTGTGATAATTAATGCATCGTTGTACTGGTTGCTCATGCGATGGAACCCTGCTACGTTGCTCCTTCTGAAGGGTTGTCCTGACTGCTCATGCGATGGAACCCTGCTGGGGGTCAGGAACTTATCAAGTAAACAGTCTGTTAGAGTAGAGTGATATAGCTGGACCCCAGAAATAGAGATGAAAAAATGTCCCTAACAATGGTGAACCCTGAATGTGTTGTTGGGGGTGGTGGTCTTTACATGAGAAAGTGCATGGCGGAGCTAGTTCCAAGTCTGCTACAGTGGGGGGAAGACACCATATTAGAAAAAAACTATTAGCTCCCAGAGCAGACAGAAAAAAAAGGAATTGATAGCACGATTCCTCTTAGACTACATTTAGCAACCATGCTTAACCATATTCTATTGCTGTATTTGAATTCTCCAGAGACAGTGACCTTAAACTATGCCTTTGATGTCCTCCTCTGTAGGAAACACACTTCTGCAGTTTCGTAGATAATCTCACCGCGTACCAGACAAAGAGCATACTGGCAGCCCCCGTCTTGAATGGCAAAGATGTGGTAGCGGTCATAATGGCAGTTAATAAAATGGACGGATCGTGTTTTTCGGCCAAAGATGAAGAGGTAAGACACACACAAGATACATCCAATGCACACAGTCTGTGTTCCTGTTTTAAATCCTTACAGAAAGGAATGGGTAAACAGGTCTAATATCAGGTTTAGATAGTGGTAATTCTTAGCATAAGGTTCATGTAAAGATTATTTAAGAATTAGTGTTTAAATTAATGATATTATATGATGTTATATGAGTTATTGGTAACTTGCAAGCTAGGATTCTCATCAGCACCCATCACATATATTTATTTGTGTTATCAATATTTCTTTGATTAAAAAATGTGTTTTTACTCTGCCTACTCTTTGGAAAATAATGTTTGTTCTATGTGATTCTTAGATAGATAAAACAGATAATCTATCACAATATTCTCTCCTTGTGTCCCTGACCCAAGTGCAGGGTGGACTAAAAGTGGGGTAATTGAGCTCTATTGCATGTTTCTTGACACTTTACAACTTAGTCCCTTCTTCAGCTCAATCCCCCTTTAACAAAAAATTGGGACCGAACCCTTTTTTACCCCCATTTCAAAGCCGGCATACTGCTAAATTTAGCATCAATGTTATGTTATTTCAATTTGAATGTTATTGAGTGAGTTAATATTAACTCTAGGTTCACTTTTACATTTAGATTTATTGTTATGCTAATTGTCTGGTCAAATATTAAGTAAGGTTAAAGTAAAGTCCTAAGTGAGGGTTAATGCTACGGTTCAGAGTAATTTTAATGCTAGGATTAATTTTAAATGTAGAGTCTATTAAATGCATTGTTAAAGTCAACACTAAGGTAAATATCACTAGTGCTGCTAGGGCAGACTTAATATTGTGAGTATTATGACTAAGGTTACTTTAGAGCAGAGGTAGTCAAATTGTGGGGTGTAAACCCCCCCCGGACCCCAGCCTGAAATTAAATTCTATATATTTATATATATTTATTTTTTGTAAAAAGGGAGGAAAGTAAAAGCTGGTGTGGGATGTGACATGCACGTCTGTGCATATCCCATCCTGCCATGGCCCCCACCACACTTGCACAGTGTGACAGGGTCAGATTTAGGTTCAGTGGGAGTGGCTGACCCAGGAAATACTCACTGTGGAAGTGCGCTCTCTATCCCTTTCCAGAGAACACACTTCCAGGGTGTTTGAATCCAGTCCCAGCAACGAAACAGGACCAGGATTATATGAGGTAAGGAGGGGGCACTGGGGTTGTTTGTGGAAAGCATCAGGGGAGTATTTTGTTTTTTTTTGGAGCGGATGGGGGAGCCCTGGGGTTGTTTTGGAGCATGTCGGAGTCCCTGTGGTTATTTTGGGTTGTTATTGGAGTGGGTGGGGGAGCACTGAAGTTGTTTTAGGAGCAGACGGGGCCCTGGGATTGTTTGTGGAGTGGGTGGGGGAGCCCTCAGATTGTTTTTGGAGAGGGTGTGGGGCCCTGGGACTATGCAGGATGTGGGTTAGGGGGATCCCAGGGACTATGTAGGGAATGACGAGGGAGAAGCAGGGCATGGGGAGCCCTGGGCAGGGGCGGCTCGTCCATAATGGGTAAAGAGGCATCGACCCAGCGGCCCCATAAACCATTATGGAGGAGCCGAGGAGCCAGCCCAATGAAACACTGAGCGCTCCCTCAGCTGCTTTTCCAGCTGAGTGAGCGCTCATGGGCTGGCTGAACTGTCCAAGAGAAACACTGTTTCCCTTTGACAGTGAGTGAGTTTATGATGATGGGTGCTCATGTGAATGATAGAGTGCTTTCTGTGTGAATGATGTGTAAATGTGTGTGTTTGTGTTGGTCTGTGGAGCTGATTCTGGTGAGGAGGGAGGTTGTACAACAAAAGCCTTTTAAAAATGCCTTTATTGCACAATCTCTCAACCCACCTGCCAAAATCAGCTTTCCTTCGGAGGCGCTTTGGAGCCCATGCGACAGGGATGATATTTTTATACTGGAAATCTATGATAGATGTCCAGTAGAAAATACCATGCCTGCCCCCTCGCCCCACAGCACCTTGCATGCACACATAATCACATTGATTGTGTGAGTGTGTTAGGTGCTGTGGGGCCCACAGGCCAGGGATGGCATCTTTATACTGTTTGAAAACTGCCAATATTCCCCTCCACTTAACGAAATTCACCAGCCGCCACTGGCCCTGGGACTCTGCTGGGAGCGGGGTGGGGGAGCCCAGGGACTGTGCTGGTAGCAGGATGTGGGTGAGTCATAGGATAGTGGTGGCAGCAGGGTGGGGAGAGCCCAGGGTCTGTGGTGGGGCGGGGAGAGCCCAGGGCTAGGAGTGGGATCAGGCAGCCCAGAAACTGTGATGGGAGCAGGTGAGGGAGCCCATGGACTATACTGGGAGTAGGTTGCTGTGACGGCACGCGACAGTTCATAGCCATTTGGACTTACTTTACATTTGGCATTTTAGGGACGGCCTGGCCTGCCCTCATTTTGCTTAGGGTGCCCAAAACGTTTGAATACCTCTGCTATAGAGGTTGTAGCTACAGCTAAGATTCTGGTTAATGCTACGTTTTTGGTTCTAGTAGCCAATAACACTAAATTGGTGTATAATACTCCTGGTTGTTCTCTTTCTTTCTCATACTGCACTCTCTTTCTCTCTCCCTCTCTCTTCCTCATTCTCTCGCTCTCTCGTCTCCATTCTGTAACACCCTCACAGGGTAATTCATAGAAATTCGCACAAAAGTGGCGCACGCGGCTGACGCACAGCGTGCCCGTGCGAATGTCTGCGCCAGCCGCGTGCGCTAAAATTGCTTTCCGCGCACAGCGTATTCATGGATTTTCGCATCCAAAACTAGCCGTGGCGCAGCGTGGCGCAGCGACCCTGCAGCAGCGCCAGTTACGCCCCCAAGAACACCCTCGCGCAAGGAAAAGCCTTCAAAATCCCCACATAATCGCTAAGGGCTGCGCCAACCCTGGACCAGTTTACAGGGCTGGCAAACAGCAAACGCCAAGCGGGGAACGTGTATTTCAGTGGTTCGCGGGAAGTTCCACATGCGATTGTCCTGTGTACGTGTGCATTAGGGGTGCATGGGAAGTAACACACGCAAAAGCAGCAGGGTACGTGTATTCCAGGGGTGCGCGGGAAGTATCACACGCAAAAGCAGCAGGGTACGTGTATCTCAGGGGTGCGCGGGAAGTATCACACACGATTCCATCAGGGTACGTGTATTCCCACGCTAAAACAGCAGGGTACGTGTATTTCAGCGGTGCGCGGGAAGTATCACACGCGATCCCATCAGGGTAGGTGTATTCCAGGAGTGCGCGGGAAGTATCACATGCAAAAACAGCAGGGTACGTGTATTCCAGGGGTGCACGGGAAGTATCACACACGATTCCATCAGGGTATGTGTATTACAGGGGTGCGCGGGGAGCACCACACGTGAATTGCACGTGTGGGTCCTCCCAGGTGTTCCCTCTACACCCTCCACGGCCCCTGCAGGTGGCCCACACCACAGGGGCCTACCCTGCACATGTCCTGCAGGCATCCCCCATCCACCATGGCCATGCCCCCCAGCCAACCCACATGTCACCTTGCACTACTTCCCACCAACGCATGTCCCCCTGCACCCCCAGCCACCAGGGGCAGCCTCCACAAGGCCCCCACTCATGTCTCCCATCACCCCCACCCCCCAGCAGTGCAGGGGCAACTCCACCAGGCCCCCACTCATGTCTCCCATCACCCCCACCCCTCAGCCACCAGGGGCAGCCTCCACCAGGCCCCCACTCATGTCCCCTATTACCCCCACCCCCCAGCAGTGCAGGGGCAGCCTCCACCAGGCCCCCACCCATGTCTCCCATCACCCCCACCCCCCAGCCACCAGGGGCAGCCTCCACCAGGCCCACACTCATGTCCCCTATTACCCCCACCCCCCAGCAGTGCAGGGGCAGCCTCCACCAGGCCCCCACTCATGTCCAACTCATGTCTCCCTGCACCCCCAGCCACCAGGGGCAGCCTCCACCAGGCCCCCACCCATGTCTCCCATCACCCCCACCCCCAGCAGTGCAGGGGCAGCCTCCACCACGCCCCCACCCATGTCTCCCATCACCCCCACCCTCCAGCAGTGCAGGGGCAGCCTCCACCAGGCCCCCACTCATGTCTCCCATCACCCCCACCCCCCAGCCACCAGGGGCAGCCTCCACCAGGACCCCACTCATGTCCCCTATTATCCCCACCCCACAGCAGTGCAGGGGCAGCCTCCACCAGGCCCCCACTCATGTCCAACTCATGTCTCCCTGCACCCCCACCCCCCAGCCACCAGGGGCAGCCTCCACCAGGCCCCCACCCATGTCTCCCATCACCCCCAACCCCCAGCAGTGCAGGGGAAGTCTCCACCAGGCCCCCACCCATGTCTCCCATCACCCCCACCCCCCAGCAGTGCAGGGGCAGCCTCCACCAGGCCCGCACTCACGTCTCCCAGCCAACATGTCACCACAATGTAGATCCCTGGCCCTTATGGTCAGCCTCCAAATGGCTGACACCCACCCGAGGATTGCATCCACCCACTTAGAAATTGCAAAAACATGACAGAAGCCCAATTGCAAGTTTTGAAATGAACACATGTCCCTCACATACACCCAATGGGTGTCAGTGAATGTCAAGACCCATATCATGATATGCATGAAACCAATGAGATGATACTACACATTGAACTTTGAAGAAAAAATATGTATTAAAAGCAACATAAATTGATTCAAAAATAAACAAACAATAATAGAAATTTAACACAAAAAAAAACAGCAGGCCCGTGAAAAAATGCTAAACCACAAATCATAATGCAAAGGAAAGGTGTCCAAAGTCACAAATTAAAATCGAAAACCATTGCTCCATGGCGAAATCATAATAAAAATTGAAAATCCAAAAGTCAACTATGTACAGATAACTATCCAGGGTCCATGATCCCAACCGAAGAAATGAAACCTATCTAATAACACTACCTAAAAAAAAAAACTATATACAAAAATGTGGCCCATTGTCCAAAAGGTCCAAAAATAAAGCCAAACCAAAGGAAACCTAACACTAACTATATAACTATTTACAAGGGCAGCGGGCTAGTCCGACGGCTCACTTCGGGATGTTCCGGGCCAGGGCATCATCGAACTCCTGCTCAATGTCCCGGAGGCGCTCCTCCTCTATGGCCCAGAGGGTCCGCAGGGCCGTCCACATGTTCCCCCCAAACTCCCTGCGGATTGCCTCGAGGCACTCGGCACGCCTCAGGGCCCTCTGCATGGAGTTCTCTGCCCTGACCATCGTGAGCCGTGCCTCTTCCGCCCGCTGCCGCTCCGCATCTATGGCGTGGCCCAACCGCTGCCACACGGAAGACACTTCCCGTCCTGGGTCCTCCTGCCCTTCGGCCGATGCCTGCCCCTCCGATGTGGAAGGCCCCGAGCCATCATGGCTCCCACCACGTTGCTGCTGCTGCTGCTGCGCCTCTGCCCGTGCACTGCCTCCTGCTGCCTGCACATCCTCCGCTGGCTGGGGTGCAGTTGTTGATGTGGCCACCCCTGCTGGAAGTCCGACTCCCGACTGTGGCAGGGATGCCTCCTCCACCAACCTGGCCGCACCGTCAGAGGCAGCTCCACAGGGCACCCAGGTGACTGATGGGTGGGAAGATGGCACGGAGGACGACTGGCGCATAGGGGTTCAGTTGAGGAGGGGGTCGTAGCAAGCCCCATCAAACGGAGGAATCCGGCCTGGGTGACCTGTCCCAGTAGGCCGACGCGGTCAACGAGCCATTCGAGATGACGTGCAGTCTCCTCATGAAAAGACTGCAGGTCACCTCGCATGACCCGTTGACGCAACGCCACACCATTCAGGACAGGCTCAACCCGGACCCGGATAGCCACGTCCGCAGGCAGAGGAAGGCCAGTTGTCGTGAGCTCATCCCCTGCCTGAAAACGGGTCTAGACGTAGGCATCCCTGCTGGTGCAAGATGATGCAGTGACAGGATCAGGGACAGGATTGCACACAGGCACCTCCGCGGCGACCTGTGCTGCCTCCTGTCCCTGGTCCTGCACTGCAACACTAGCACCAGTGGAATCCCCACCTCCAGACCCCGTCTCTGTTGCTTGCACGGCCTCCTCCTCCACCAAACCCCCCACCAACCTGGATGACTCCGTGCCATCTTCCCCCGTTGGGCCCTGTGGGGTCCCAGCTGCCCCTTCTGCTGCCGAGGAGTCCAACTCCGACCTCTGCCTCTTGGACCTCCCCCCGGCAGCTGTGGCCTGGGACGCGGCACCGGACTCCTCACTTCCCGACGAGATCACAACCTGGGAGGGGAGCCGGGCCTTGCGTCTCCGGCTGGCGGTGCGATCCCCGCCGCTGTGCTCCACAGCACCTTCTCCGCCCTCTTCATCAGTTGACGCTGCAGACAGGGAGAAATAAAACACAGGCATCAGGGCACTGTACAATGGGCACATACACACATGACAGTTGCACATGAGTGGCATTGGCAAACCTCAGACATGGCATCACAATCGGCAACACACATGTCATTTCAACTTGCACACATGAGCCATACCACAGCCACATTGCAACTGCCAGCACCATCGATACACATACAACAGCATGAGCAGGCAAAGGTGAGCCAGACATCACATGCAACACAGGGAGTGCACTACACATGCACGCACACCACCACACTTGCATGCATGTGTACACCTCAGCCAACTGTCGCAGTGTTCCGATGGGCATCCATGTCACATCTGCCAATCAGGCTTCCACATCCCGCTGTCACATGCATCCATGTTGCATCACTGTTGCACCCTTGTCAAATACACACACATGCACATGTACACAGTGCTGATACATGCAGCTGAAAACAACATACATGCGTGACATCACGAACATGCCCACTTACATACACATTCATCCAAACATGTGTGCCCTCACAACTGCATTTGGCATGCAAGCCTACACACACAAGCACCATCCATGTCTCACACATGACAGCCCTCGCATGTGTTAGCCTCACAGCCCTGTACACCCCCACCCATACTCGGCCCCATACAAACCGATGTGCAACCGGCACACTACTGGTACATCACCACACGCACAGCTTACAATCATGATGCATGTACACTTACCGCTCGACTCCAGACGGGTCTGCCTCTCAAGGACCAGGATGTGGAGCGCTGGGGATATGCGTTCCAGGACCCTCATCTGATCTTCCGACAAGTGGCCCCGGCGCCCCTTAGCATCCGCTGCCTTCAAGAGGCGCCGGGCCTTGTTCAGGGTCCTGGACCTGAAGTCCTCCCAGCGCTTCTTGACATGTTGGAAGTCGCGGACTGCCACCCCCTCCGCGTTGATGGCAGTCACGATGTCCGTCCAGATCTGAGTCCGTCCTTCCTTGTCGGCGCGCACACTTCCGTAGAGGGCATCATACTGCCCCATGACTTGCTTCACCAGGACACCAACTTCCCTGGCACTGAAGCTGGTGCCCCTCTGCCTCTCTGGCCGGGGGTTGTCAGTGGTGCCAGATGTTGCAGTGCCCGACATGACAACCCCAGAGGCAGGAGTGGGTGGGCAACTGGGTCCTGGGGCTGGGCTGTGGAGCGATGGAATCCCAGTCGGGAGTCTTCGGTTCCAGCAGGGGTGGTCACAGCAACAGCACCCCTGGCTGATGTGCAGGCAGCAAATGGCAGGGCACGTGGGCAGCAGGCAGTCAGGCAGCAGCAGATGGCAGGTGGTAGCGTGCTCGGGGCTCTAAGAGGCAGTAATTCAGCCTTCTGGGCAGGAGCGTGCTCTTCCGTGTGCTTATGTGTGGCCAGCTTGATACGGAGTGATTTGGCACGTGAAAATCCTGCACGTCTGCGTGTGAATCGAGGAAAGGCCCTTAGCGCGTAAGCGTGTCTGTGACGTGACTTGCGCGAGTGTTTCCCTCATTACACGTGATGACAGAGCACACGTGGATTTCCAGCAATCGCGTGTGGAACTTCCTGCGCACCCCAGAAATACACGTACCCAGGCCAATCGCGTGTACGCTCACTTCCCTCCGATTACACGCGATGACACTCGGACGTGCAGTTTTACCACGTGTGCTCGCATATGCGATTTCATTGGCCCAAAGGGCTCCATGCGCAGCTGTGACATCACGCGCATGGCGGTAGAGAATGGCGCGTGTAAAAATGAAGAGATAAACGTCCGAGTGTCAAAGCGCGTAATTGGTGGAAATGTCCTCATTGCGTATGCGCGTCTGTGACGTGGGTATAAAAGGTACGTGTAGAACGCCATTTCCTTGTACATGCTTTTCGTGGAGAGCGAGTGGGTGAATTCTGTACTTCTTGTCGGTTCACACGCGATTTACTTCACAGCGTTTCCAGTTCGTACTCCCTGTTACCTCTGACAGCTTTTTCTCGTTTCCTCTTTCTCCTGGGCCTGTTTCCTGAAACAGCGTTCCCTTCTACTGTTGTCCTGTCTCCTCAGACAGCGTACAATTCTTCTTTTGGTGGGGGTGATGCCAACGCGCATACGCGCATATTTTTCACGCTTTTGTTCCTGGCAGACGGTGAGTCGCGCACATATTTAACATCTGTGCTTGCCCCGTGTATCGCGTACCCCTTCAGAGGTCATTCTAGGCTGCGTGTGACACGCATACGTTCATTCTTGTGTTTTCTGGGTGCCACAGCGTAGTGCAGGTCTAGGAAGGGTTGCGTGCACCTTACTTCGTTTTATTGGGGTGCCTGTGCGTTGCGTGACCCGTTATCCTTCCCCAGGGGTGACATACAGCCTTGCTAGAGCACTAGGAAACGATTACCATCTGGTACCCAACCCCTTTTACCCCCAATTGCCCAGGACAATAGTTCACATCGACTCCCATACGCATAATAACATCAGTGCCATGGCTGGGAGGAGACCAAGCCGTAAGGGTGGCAAAGGTGGCCGAGCCCCAAGTGGTGGCCCTGGTGGATCCAGTAGGGGACGTGGCCGTGACTTGCAGGGTGCCCCTAGCCCCCCATGTGTGGAGGAGCAGTCAGGGACACCAATGCCCCCCCCCTGGTTGAGGTTACCGTGGCTGACACCATCCATGCTCAGCCCTTGTTGGACCAGCCCACTGTGGAACCAGACCTAGCACAGGGTGACTCCATGGCTGACTTCCAGGTCAGCAGGTCTAGGCCACGTGCGCCGGTGAACGTTGGTGTCATCAGGCCACATCGATCAGGGGCAGCTAGGTCATCTGCTGCCCCGCGTAGGCAGGCTGGGGAGGCTGCAGGGGCAGCTGCGGCTCCATCCACCCCACGTCTCACACACCCATCCAGGACAGTGTCGGTCCAAGTCCAAGATGCTGACATTCCCCCTGACACCATCACACTTGAGCTAATGCCTGCACCGACTCCCATGCTGAGTGTGCAATCCCACGCTCCTGCCCCTAGTGTCCAGAGCGGCGTAGGACACTCAGGATCCCCACCACCTTCCAAGCGGAAGAGGAAGAGTGCTCGTCCAGTAGAGGCTGATGCCCCAGACACGGCTACACAGTCCGGCCCGTCAAGGAAGCCCAGCTTCAATGAGGCCGAACTGAATGCACTTGTAGAGTATGTGTCTGCACATGACCACGAAATGGTGATTGTTGCAGGATCCAAGACCACACCTGCACAACGTCAGGCACACTGGCAGACCATTGCGGACATCATAAGTGCCCTTGGAATCGTGAGGCGCACAGCTAATGAATGCTACAAGCGCTGGAATGACCTGAAGCGCAGGGCAAAGAATAAGCTGGCCTCAAGTCATGCCGCAACTCTAATGACTGGAGGTGGGTCTCCAGCAGACGACATAGAACTCACTCCACATGAGCAGGTTGCTTAGACCTACTTCATGGAGGAACAGATCCAAGGCGTGGGAGAACTGGCAGATTACGAGGCATTGTCCGGTGAGTGCACATGCATGTGTGTGTCATCCATGTGCATGGTGTGTGTGGGAGGGCTTCTGTTTGGGTGCCAGGGGAGGGTGTGTGTGCCTGAGTGGTTTGGGTCACCCATGTGCCTCTTCCTATACATTCTTGGCACCAGCATTTGGGTACAGCAGCATCCCTTCGGCCAACATTAGACATCCAGTCCAACACCACGCCAGTTGCCCTTGGAGTGTCATCTTGCCACAACACTGTTGCTTATTTACCTATGTTTATTCAGGCAGATTGTTTGCATACCACCACTTTTACTCAGGATTTCTCAGTCCTATTGTCACATGTCTGACATGGCTATGGTACAGTGGACTGGCACAGTTTCCTGGACATGATTAGTTTAGACATGTCCCTGTGCTATAGGACCATTTTTGACTGGCAGCTGCAGGTTAAACATTTGAACCATTACAATGAAAATAATCAATTATATGAGCAAACTGGACTGAATGAACAGGAGGGGTCTGAGGGCCGACCGACCACCAGTGAGGGACGTGGTGTGTTGGTGGGTGAGAACCCACAACTGCTGCAGGTCGTGCTCTCAAGGGGTGTCTCTGGCTGCACCTCCCCCGAGCTGTATTCAGGTGTCGATTCGGATGATGAGACCTACATGCCGTTGCAGGTGAGTGTTCCTGGGAGGGATTCTGTTCTGCCCGACCCACCTGCACCAGGGTTAGAACCCTCAATGGGGATGTCAGTGTTGGCAGGTACGCCTTTGGTGGTTACGGATGCAGGGTCACACTCCGCGACATCTGATCCTGTTCCTGGACCAGCAGATCAGAGGGGGAATGCAGTCCTGCAGCCTCAGGCAGTGCCGGCACAGCAAGGCGCAGTTCGCCTTGCCCCAGACAGGTGTGATGCCCGCCGACGTGGTGGCCGTACGCCACCTGGCAATACCGCATGGGAGCAATCCATTTACGGTATGGCAACCCAACAGGCAGCATCATCAGAGATGATGGCTCAGGCCATGGATAGGGTGGCCACTTCCATTGTCCCCCCCGAAAGGCTGATGGAGCGACTACAGCAGGCAACCGACTCCATCTGCCAGTCACACAGGGAGGACATGTTGGCGTCCGACAGGGACAGGCGGGCGGCACTGGCGACTCTGCAGGAAACCATCTCCATAGAGTCCCAGGGCCTTCACCTCAGGACGACTCTTGTTGAGCTTGAGGCTTCAATAAACCGAAGGACAGAACAGCAGCTGGAGCGTCTCACCCGTACGCTCTCAGCTGAGATGCAGGCAACTAGGGCGGAGGTCCGGGCATCCCGTGAGTTGTTGCATGGGGACCTCCGCACACTTATCCTCCAGAACGAGACCTACCACACCCGCATGCTTGCAGCCATGGAGGAACAGACTAGGGCTTTGCGTGGGCTGCCTCCCATAGTGCCACCACCTCCTGATGCAGCTGCAGAGGGTGAGGATAGCGACAGCAGTGATACTCCCACAATAGGGTAGCCGTGTAGGCCATGAGCCCATGGAGGTGTTTTTTTTTCGCAAGATCCACACAGGTGGGTTTTGGTGTGCACCCTGTCCTCGGACCTCCTGGGTGGCCTCCCCCACCCCCCCGGGCCCATTAATGGCCATTTTTGATATATTTTTTTTTTTTGTTTTTTGGGACAGTGTGTTGCCTTGTGTGGCTCCCGTGGGCATACGCTGCATTGTGGCTGGGCACATGCAGGCTTGTCATGGATTTGGTTCAGATGCTTGGGTTTTTGTCACACACACCCCTCCTGCTTCCCGTTTCCATGGGCTTGCAAAGGGTGTGCCCAAGTGACATTGACGTACATGGTGACATTGGACTCCCATGAGCTGTGTGGGCAGTCTGTAGTCAATACTGTGTATACATTCATAGTGCATATTGTTGTTGTATTGTACACTGCATGGTGTATTGATATGTGCCTCTGCATCCATCTCATCCTCCATATTTGCAGGTCCATTCCTCATGTCTTCACAATGCGGTCCACCTTGGAACTGGAGTCCATGTTGTAAGCAGTGCACCTACACTCTTGCGTGGCGCTAACACTGTATACTTGGAAGTGTTCGGAGGGCTGTCATCATCAGGTGGTGAGGCTAGCAAATATTTAGGTCTGTAATGTCATGTTTAAGGTAGGTTGGAGGTTGTGTAGGTGATTGGTATTCTTGGTAAGTATTTGGTAATGTGGGTTGTAGGTCCTGCATTACTGTGAGCATTTCATGTGTGGACATGTTTCCATTAGGGACACTGTAGCTGGTGACACTTGGGGCATGTTGTGGGGATTAATTTCTTTCCTCTCACATTGCATGACATGCCATGGTTGTTGTGTGGCCGTGCCGGGGAGGGGTTGGGTGACATGGCACTGTTTTCATGTAGTATTTTGAGAGTGGGTATTCATTTCTGCAGCATGGAAGTGTCTTTGCATGACACTGCATTGGTGGTGTTTGTGTAGGTAGGGATGCACACATTGTGACACTTCCACATGAACAATCTCAGGCTGCTATGGTTCTGACAGTTGACAGTCCCTTTGTTCGTCTTAATTGTCAGGTAGAGTCATCATTGCTTATCAGATGGTATGTGCCAGGCCTGTGTGCACTCCACTGGGGTGTGATTTCTATGTGAAGTAATTAGCCACCAGCTGCGTACGGGCTGCCTCAGCCCGTGCCCTCTCCCCTCCCATGTGCAGCGGCCGTGCATGTGGTTGGGGATGTGGGGGCACCACCATGTCCACAGCCAGGCCACGGCGTGTTGCAACATTGTGCAGGACACATGCTGCCACTATGATCCTGCACACTACTGGGGGCACATATAACAGCTGCCCGCCAGAACGGTCAAGGGAGCGAAAGCGTGACTTGAGCACTCCGAATGTGCGCTCCACTATGCCCCGGGTTGCAATATGGGCTGTGTTGTATCTTACCTCTGGAGGCGTGATGGGGTTCCGAATTGGCGTCATCATGTGGGTGCTCAGAGGGTAGGAACTGTCCCCTGGTGAGGAGGTGATGGGTATCATTAGTGGGGTAGTGACATAACTCTGCATCTGACATGCATGCATGTGCAGTGGCATTCATACTCACCAAGCAGCCATGTATCGCCATGCCGCCCAGCTTCTAGGTCCCGGCTTAGGGTAGACATTCGGTAAATGAAGCTGTCGTGGGTGGACCCTGGATAGTTGGCATATACTGAGGTGATGATTCCCTAAGCATTACATACTACCTGCACGTTGATGGAATGCCAGTGCTTGCGGTTCCTATAGATGTGCATGCCCTGGGGGGACGTAGTGCCACATGGGTGCAGTCAATGGCACCTAGCACTTTTGGGAATTGTGCCACACCATAGAAATCGAGGGTGGCAGCCTGCCTTTCTGCAGGTGTCCTGGGCAGGTATATGTGCCTACGGACTGATGGGCGTGCAGTGATGATGTTCAAGACCTGGTGTAGGCAGCGTGACTGCGTGGCCTGTGACACCCCACCCACTATGGCACTTGTCCGCTGAAATGATCCTGTGGCCAAGAAGTGCAGTACATTGAGGACCTTCTCCAGGGGGCTGAGTGCTTGGGAGCACAGGGTGGGTAATATGAGGTCATCCTCCCACTCACTGACCAGGTCCAGTATTATGTGTGGGGGAAACCTGTACCTCCCATACACCTGGTCATCAGGCATCCCAAAAAGGCTGGTTCTGGGAGTGAAACTTCGGGCCCTCACTATCCTCCTCCTCCTCCTTTGGTAACCCACGGCCACTGCTGCTAGGAATGGTATATTCATCCTGGCGAATGAGCTTGTTTGTTGTTTGCGCGCACTTTTATGCTGCGGGGGTCGACGTACGCCTGCTTCAGGCTGGCGTACGTGTCTCAGGATTGGACCATTTATTGTTCGGCACGTCATAGGCGAACGTGTGAATCTTCCCGCCCACCCCAGGAATACACGTAGCACGCTCTCCCAGGCCCAGTCGCGTGTGGAAGTTCACGCGCACCCCGTAGTACACGTACCCAGGCCAATCGCGTGTGGGACTTCCCGCGCACCTCGAAGTACACGTACCCAGGCCAATCGCGTGTGGAAGTTCACGCGCACCCCGAAGTACACGTACCCAGGCCAATCGCGTGTGGAAGTTCACGCGCACCCCGTAGTACACGTACCCAGGCCAATCGCGTGTGGGACTTCCCGCGCACCCCGAAGTACAGTACCCAGGCCAATCGCATGTGGAAGTTCATGCGCAACCCGAAGTACACGTAGCCAGGCCAATCGCGTGTGGAAGTTCACGCGCACCCCGAAGTACACGTACCCAGGCCAATCGCGTGTGTAACTTCCCGCGCACCCCGAAGTACGTACCCAGGCCAATCGCACGGCTGGGGGGTGGGGGTGCAGGGGGACATGTGTGGGAGTCTGGTGGAGGCTGCCCCTGCACTGCTGGGGGGTGGGGGTGATAGGGGACATGAGTGGGGGCCTGGTGTAGGCTGCCCCTGGTGGCTGGGGGTTGGGGGTGCAGGGGGACATGTGTGGGAGCCTGGTGGAGGCTGCCCCTGGTGGCTGGGGGGGGTGATAGGGGACATGGGTGGGGGCCTGGTGGAGGCTGCCCCTGGTGGCTGGGGGGTGGGGGTGGTGGTAGACATGGGTGAGGGCCTGGTGGAGGCTGACCCTGCACTGCTGGGGGGTGGGGGTGATGGGAGACATGAGTGGGGGCCTGGTGGAGGCTGCCCCTGCACTGCTGGGGGTGGGGGTGATGGGAGACATGCGTGGGGCCTGGTGGAGGCTGCCCCTGATGGCTGGGGGGTGGGAGTGCAGGGGGACATGTGTGGGAGCCTGGTGTAGGCTGCCCCTGCACTGCTGGGGGGTGGGGGGGTGGTAGACATGAGTGGGGGCCTGGTGGAGGCTGCCCCTGCACTGCTGGGGGGGTGGGGGTGCAGGGGGACATGTGTGGGAGCCTGGTGGAGGCTGCCCCTGGTGGCTGGGGGGTGGGGGTGATAGGGGACATGAGTGGGGGCCTGGTGGAGGCTGCCCCTGGTGGCTGGGGGGTGGGGGTGCAGGGGGACATGTGTGGGGGCCTGGTGGGGGCTGCCCCTGCACTGCTGGGGGGTGGGGGTGCAGGGGGACATGTGTGGGAGCCTGGTGGAGGCTGCCCCTGGTGGCTGGGGGTGGGGGTGATAGGGGACATGAGTGGGGGCCTGGTGGAGGCTGCCCCTGGTGGCTGGGGGGTGGGGGTGCAGGGGGACATGTGTGGGGACCTGGTGGGGGCTGCCCCTGCACTGCTGGGGGGTGGGGGTGCAGGGGGACATGTGTGGGGGCCTGGTGGAGGCTGCCCCTGCACTGCTGGGGGGTGGGGGTGATAGGGTACATGAGTGGGGGCCTGGTGTAGGCTTCCCCTGGTGGCTGGGGGGTGGGGGTGCAGGGGGACATGTGTGGGAGCCTGATAGAGGCTACCCCTGGGGGCTGGGCGGTGGGGGTGATAGGGGACATGAGTGGGGGCCTGGTGGAGGCTGCCCCTGGTGGCTGGGGGGTGGGGGTGGTGGTAGACATGGGTGGGGGCCTGGTGGAGGCTGCCCCTGCACTGCTGGGGGGTGGGGGTGATAGGGGACATGAGTGGGGGCCTGGTGGAGGCTGCCCCTGGTGGCTGGGGGGTGGGGGTGATAGGGGACATGAGTGGGGGCCTGGTGGAGGCTGCCCCTGCACTGCTGGGGGGTGGGGGTGATGGGAGACATGAGTGGGGGCCTGGTGGAGGCTGCCCCTGCACTGCTGGGGGTGGGGGTGATGGGAGACATGAGTGGGGGCCTGGTGGAGGCTGCCCCTGGTGGCTGGGGGTGGTGGTAGACATGAGTGGGGGCCTGGTGGAGGCTGCCCCTGCACTGCTGGGGGTGGGGGTGCAGGGAGACATGAGTTGGACATGAGTGGGGGCCTGGTGGAGGCTGCCCCTGCACTGCTGGGGGGTGGGGGTGATGGGAGACATGTGTTGGTGATCAGTAGTGCAAGGTGACATGTGGGTTGGCTGGTGGGTATGGCCATGGTGGATGGGTTGCCTGTGGGACATGAGCAGGGGTGCAGGGTAGTACCCTGTGGTGTGGGCTGCCTGCAGGGGCCGTGGAGGGTGTAGAGGGAACACCTGGGAGGACCCACATGGCCAAATCACGTGCAGCATTCCTCGGCACCACCGAAATACACGTAACCTGCAGAAATCGCGTGTGAATCTTCCCGCGCACCTCGGAATACAGGTACCCAGGCCAATCGCGTGTGGAACTTCCCGCGCACCCCGAAGTACACGTACCCAGGCCAATCGCGTGTGGAACTTCCCGCGCACCCCCACCTACCCAGGCCAATCACGTGTGGAACTTCCCACGCACCCCGTAGTACACGTACCCAGGCCAATCGCGTGTGGAACTTCCCGCGCACCCCCACCTACCCAGGCCAATCGCGTGTGGAACTTCCCGCGCACCCCGAAGTACACATACCCAGGCCAATCGCGTGTGGACTTCCCGCGCACCCCCACCTACCCAGGCCAATCGCGTGTGGAACTTCCCGCGCACCCCGTAGTACACGTACCCAGGCTAATCGCGTGTGGAACTTCCCGCGCACCCCGAAGTACACGTACCGAGGCCAATCGCGTTTGGAACTTCCCACGCACCCAGGAACACGCGCACACACTATTTTTCACACAGCGGGTGTCCGTGTTTGTCGGTGTCCCTTTGCACCTCATTTGTCCTAGAGGGCCACTGTATGGCCCATTCATCATGGCTGTATATTGGTGCTTTTTGTTGGCGCACATTTTTTTAAGTCGCAGGGGCGCTACCGCCTGCTTTCTTGTGGTGTACTTGTTTGGCCCTGTGCGCGTCTTTGACCGTGCGCTGGTTTGCCCTATTCGATTCCATGAATACGGGTTGTAGGCGAGCGTGTGGGCGTTCTGCGCACTTGCCTCCTGTACTTCCCCCATGACGCCCATATTTTAACGTGTTGTTCCCCGTTCCGAGTATTACGCCCCGTGTTCCGCCTACTTTTGTGATGTGCGCCGCGCTATGTGCGATTTCGCAGTGGCCGTGGCGCACGCTGTTGGATGACCTGTGCGCCGGCGTGCGCGGCACACATTTTTAGCGCACATCCAATGTTTTTCTCGCGCACGGACTTCCATGAATCGCTGTGCGCTGGTTTCCCTGCGATTTTCGCAATTCCACTGCGATTTTCGCACTTTTCCTGCGATTCGCACGTTTTGGCACCTCTGCGCAAGAAATTTTCGGTGCACATTATTTCCATGAATCGACCCCTCAGTCTCTTTATCTCTCTCTCTCTCTCTCTCTCTCTCTCTCTCTCTCTCTCTCTCTCTCTTTCTCTGTCTCTTTCTCTCTCTGTATGCGGCTGCAGTTTTGTCAGGCGCACATTTGCTCTGCCCTCCCACCTCCCTCAGCCATTGCTGAGGTAGGAGGGCAACACATCCAAAGGAAAACACAGATATAATTTAGGAGAGGGACTCTTTTCAAAATGTTACAATGTCATTTTCTAATGACCACTTCCAGTATACATTTTAGTCATAATAATAATGTCACACTTGTCTTACTGAGCAAAACATATATCAATTATTTCTCATAGATTATCATTCCAAAATGGACAGTCTGGTACACTCCTGTTGAACTGTTTCAAAAAAACACTCCGGTTAGAAAGTTCAGTTTGGACAAATGGAACCAATGAAAGTTCCTGGCTAATTTGCCTACAATCAAAGAGCATTTTGGAGCACATGAATGACTACAAATCTTTATATTTGACAAATATACACTAAGAGCATAATGCACACAGCGCTTGGTGCTCATTTCCTTTTTCACAACACTCACCATAATAGCAAAAGATTTCTAACCAGGTACAATATACATTTGAATTTGAGGATAAAATGGCCTGTCATTCATTTGAGTCTTGCTTCTTGTTTCTGAAATATTTTGTATAAAGAGGAGATGGGTCTCAAAGTAAATGTGTTCAGCCCCTAATGCACAGAGATTCTTAGAGAATTATATTTTTAGGATGCTATGATTTGGATTAATGTTGCATTTGGTTTTCATCGTGTTAATGTTAAGTATGAATGTTGAGTTCAGTGTTATTATATTGCTTGGGTTAATGTGAAAGGAATAGTACACTCAAAAATGTTATTGTCCAAAGCGTTCAGGCATGTGGTTTTAAGCAAACTGTGATCGATCGTAAAGACATTTCCTATGCACCTTACCTTAGTTTTCCTCACTTTTACACATGCCAAATCAAGAAGCGGGGCGCGGCCATCTTGTGCTAATCTTATCCATTGCCGCATCTCCATAAATTCAACTGCCCTTGCTGCACTAAATCATATCACGCCCCTGAAGCTGACATCACTAGGCGCATATGGCCCATTTCACAAAGCGAATGCACGTCTCGTGTCAACGTTCTCTATGCGCCAGCTAATGATGTGTCTCCAGGGAAATGGCAGGACGCCTCTTTCCTCAATAAGTATAAAAAGACCGCTTTTCATCAGACAACATCAGAGTTGCTTTTTCAATCGTTTGACTGTTTTTTTTGTATAGCCTTTGACTTGTTTCTGCTCTGTTCAGCTATCTTAGTTGCTCGAAGGTCATTCAAACAGATACTTGTACTAGCATTACAATCGATTTTAATTTTGTCGTATAATGGCAACAATACAGCCCTACCAGTACGAGCCACAGTATTCCGAAGTGGAATTAGTTGATAGCGAAAGATACCAAAACGATGGGGCATCGGACGACAGTTGGGAAGACGAATCACTGGATGCTGAGCCAGAGCCTAGTCCACCTGGTGTAGCGGCAATCAGTGCGAGGTCATGCCAACCGAGGAGGATAACTGCTGCTGCAGAGAAAACTCTGGATGCCTGGCCTACATATCGGAAGAAGACACACCTTCGCTATGCGTTACCAAGCTGCATGACGTCAGGGCAGCCTGCCTCACAAGGTCCGTGTTGAGGATTATGATGGTGCTTATGCACAAACTTTGGCCAACAGTTCGCTCTCGCAATCCAAGTAACGAGTAAGTGTACTCTAGATTTGATGTCACTTTGACCACCCAGGCCACTAACCTTTCTTGTTTGTCTCCTATATTGTAGTAACTTTGATCTATCACTGCCCAAATGAATGCAGTCTGGCAATTCAATGCATCTTTCGTGCTTTGGAGAAATCATAGTGGTCATCTTATGTGTCTTTCAATTTCAACTAAGAAACAAGATTGCTCTGTGCCCCAAATGTTATGGATTGCATGAGGGTTCACTTTTGTAATGTGTCTACACTTTAAAGCCCAAGTTGATTGATCCATGAAGTAACATTTGTACTGGCAACTATTCCATAGGATACAGAATTTATTTTCAAGTAAGGTTTGTACACTTATCAGGTTCATTTAACTACAGTATGTATTTTTCTCTTCCACAGGTGGTACACCTTTACATGGTGGCTTTATTGGAGGCTTGGCTACCACGTTCGATGAGTAATACCCGCCTGTGTCTTTGGAGCCATTCATGCCAAATTCCCCAGTGAAAGCGGACAGTACGGGGGATTTTTCCACACTGTGCTGCAACCCGAAGTATACAATGTGTAGTACATGTGTGCCATCAACCTCAGCAACAAAATAAATTACAAATGATCTTTTATGAATAGAAGTTTCAATTTTTCAGTGAATCAAGGACACGCTCACTTGTGTATGAGCGACATGCAACAATGGTTGGTGACCTTTTACGCTCACCTTCTCTGCAACAATCCATCCCCCATCCATTATAAACGGCCAAGGTGCCAAACACCATGTACACTTCAAAGGTATCTTCTGCACAGGGGCCATTGTACAAATGGCCTCCTCAGACCCTTTGTCTCCAGGCTCCCCTCTTGCAGATCCCGCCCCTGCAATCCACATAAGTGTGTCTCGCTTCAGCAGTGTTCTGGGCCTTTTCTGCACACCTTATGCCCATCCATCCCCCCTCCACTATCAATGGCATTTCGCACCTTTGGATGTGCCCTCCCAAGGGGGCTGGCAGGGTGGGAACGGCCAAGCTGCCAAACACCATGTACACTTCAAAGGTATCTTCTGCACAGGGGCCATTGTACACATGGCCTCCCCAGACCCAGTGTCTCCAGGCTCCCCTGAAGCAGACCGGGCCAGAAACATGTCACGCATTCAAATACACACCCACTTTTCTAATCCTTTATAAACCCCTTGATATTTATCCAGAGAACATCTCGGAGCACTGCAAGTCAACTCTTGATCGTGCTACCTGTTCTCGTGCTACTAACTCCCCTGCTTGTTGAATCTAATTGTTTGTTAGTCAAGGTATGGGCAGGTCACCTATTAACTTCACTATATTCATCTCTTTCAGATCTCAACATTTCTATCTATTTCGACCTAATGTATGCAGCAGTGTAATGTTCATTCATCTCAATGACTTTACCATTGTCTAATGTTTCAAGTGTTCTAATCTCGATATATAGCAAATTTCATCAGTGTCAATTGTAATAGAATCACATTTTTCTTGGACCATGTCTATAAGCATGTTTCCTTTTGATGCATGAAAGTACATTCAACGGACAAGTAACACTGCTTGTATGGTTTTGGGTTGCCGTTCTAGGAGCCATGTCAAAAGTCAGGGCACAATCCTGCATACATTCATGAAGGATATTGATTTTATAAGAAGATGGGTTTGATATTGTGGTTTTGCGGTGGACGATATTGAAAGTAGAGCCCAGGCTGTCTTGGGAGACTTGACGGCCAATCGATTCCGCATCTGCAGCTTGCACTTAATAGACAATATGTACGGCCAATCAAAGTACACAAAAAAGCGGTGAGCCAGAATGTTTCGTAAATTGCTTCCAAATGCAATTCCAACTCTATTGATGCACACGCTGCCTCAGGTGAGTCCCGGATGATGAATTAGCTGTAGGCGGTGGGGTACTGAATAGGTAACTCCATGAACGGATTGGTGCTTTCGGTGCAAATGTGTCTTACTAAAGTTTGCATATGTACCAGATTGTATTACATTTTAACTATACCACATTTGACTATACATCTGTCCCCGGTTTATGGAGCCTCAAATGAAGTAATTATAACCATGGAAAACAATGCCATAGTGCCCTTCACAAGAAGCATAGTGTTTTTCGTAATCGGTTGCTTGACATGTCAATTTATTTAGGAAAACATACTGACGGAAGCACAGACCCTCTCAAGTGACAAAACCACTGACACTTCCAGTATACCGATGGTGAGCCCTACAAACTTGCAAAAGTTTATATTATCGACATTTGGATTTTCCCACATATATGTAATGCAAATCTAATTTTCCCTTTTACCACTTTATGACAATGCACTGAAAATGAATGATCAAGATTCTGCATCCATTTCTTTTCAGGAGTCAACAACAACTTGAAGCGCCTATCAGGTAATTTTATTTCACTTTTCAATCATGAGAATGTATTATGCTTGGAATTTTAAATAATATGAAATCGTTTATGTATCGTGTCGGTTGTTTACTCTAGGTGTCATTTATGGGTTTCTCTTTATATGTAGCATTGTCTGCATCCCATTGTCTGTGCTCCATTTCGCGGTTTTCATCCATACTAAAACAGGTACTGTGTTACAGGGGGGTGCTGGTACTTTGACTACAATAACATTGTCCTTTGCAGCAGGACCAGAGTATGAGGTATGCGTACTTACAGTTCCCTTGAATGAAAGAAAGTAAATGTTTCAAACTTTTCTGATTTCAGTTCTAATGTTACACTTCCTCCCTAATGCAGAATACATAGCAAAATCTTTGAGGGCAACATTACAATCAGTATGTTTTGCACGGTGATCTCTGATCAAGTACACTTGCCATCAATCGGGGTGAAATTTGAAATGTATATTTTGACTAAATTACATACACTGTTTGCGAGGGTATGTGTGTAAGCGATGTGTGTGATGAAAGATTTTAATTTCCAAAATGATTGACTTTTCTTTTTTTAAATGATTATTCTATTCAAGGAATGTATATAAGGTGGGGAATTAGAAGTGGAGGCACATGGATCAGAGGTGGTGGATCAGCTTGCTGGTGCGGTCGTTACAGAGAAGGCCACGGTTTCACAGAAAAACAAGAAAACAAGGATAACTAACAAACAATTTTGCTATACATTGAACATGTTTTTACAACCCATCTCCTAGAGGCCTAGAAGGAAAAGAAGTATAAAGACAGAGACAACAAATGAAATCATAGATGCCACTTGCCAAACAGATTTCCCCATTGAGCAACAATATTTGAGGTGCAGCGTGGTCCTGTCAATAAGCAGACTCGAGATGTTTATGTCCAATGGCCTGAAACTGAATTGAATGTGACTGGTGTAGCCAGCAAAGTGTTCTTGGACCATTGCTACAATGTGAGAACTCGACAAGATGAAACTGAATATACTGAAGATACTTTGGAATTTCTCACTGGCCACTTGACACAATCTACACCCGCAAAAAAGGTCCACCCAATAAACATTTGACGTTGATGGTTTCTCTAATCCATGTGCAAATAACACACAAGCTGAACTAACAGAGACTGAGGCTTCAATGCAACTGACCGAGGAACTTTCCAAAGATCTCGACTGCATTTTGTCTAGTTTGGGCGATTTGTCCAGCACAATTGACTCACAAACCACAATCATGCAGGACGATTGGCTAATAAAGGAGCAAAAATACATTGTATTCGCCAGCTGCCTGGTAGAGATTATACTGATACAGAAATGTGTCTATACATTGAGGGGGAACATTTTAAGGCAGCCATTGGTGCATGTGTCTCTTGTGTTACAAGGCACTAACCTGAAAATCCAAGCCAGCTGTTTCCACCTCCATGAAATATTTTCATGGTACGCTCAACCGATGCTGGGCAAAGTGCCAGCCAGAAATCTACTATGTTCAGCAGCTTTACTTTTCACTGGCTCTACTTTTTTTTTTTAAAACATATTTTTATTGAGAGAGTAGGTCAGCAGCAAGATACAACATAAACATATCAAAACATAGCTTAATTATTTTACAGCCTTCAAATTAAGGGAGAAGGGAAAGAGGAAGACATCACAGTTTTCGGACATGAGAGCAACCAGTACAAGAGTAGTAGACATTGCAAATCAAGGCGAGGACCCGGGTGTTGCATCAAGGTCCGAGTCCAGGTCGCACAGGTAAGAGCGTAGCAATGACCAAATATCTTTGGGGCAACATGGTGACGGAACCGACAATACAAATAGTTCCTCATCGTCATTTACCATACAAAGGTCTTTTAAGAAAGTGCCTTTGGTTGGAGCGGTGGAGGACTTCCAACATTTAAGAATACAGCGCTTGGCAATAATGCAAGAGATGTTAAATAATCGCCTTGTGGTTTCCTTTAACTTGCCTATATTGCCCAGCAAGTATTTCAGGGGGGGAATCGCCGGGATGACCGTGATATTTTCAAGGAGCCTCGCGACTTCCCTCCAGAACTCCACAATTAACGGACATTACCAGTACATATGATAAGGCCCCGCATTGGGGGCGTCACATTTGGGGCAGGCACCTGTGCAATTGTCCACAAATTTAGCTAATCTGGCAGGGGAATAGTGTAATTGGTTTAAAACTTTGAACTGAATCAGCCAGAGCCCAGTGTTCATGGACACTGATCGAGTAAGCTGACAATACCGGGCCTAGCGGACCTAATCTATCTGAGTGCCCACGTCTCGCTCCCAGATTTCACTCATCGTGTTGCGCGATGGGGAATGGGTCTGCACCAATGAATATAGCATAGAGACCCCCTTGTCGTGACCGTCCATAGACACTATTGACCTAATGCATGCATGGGACTGGGGTTCCTGCGGAAATGTCGGCCACTTCGCCAAGAAAGCAGCCCTCATCCTGTAGTATTGAAGGCATTTAAGTTGGCCCCTCCCCACAGCTTCAGTAAAGCATGTGAGAACTCACCATCAGGGAACATATCGCGTAGTGTGAAAAGCTTGTTAGGGTCCCAGGATTGCTGGATGGCTCCATCAAATGTGGGGGAAATGCTGGAGAAATCCCACAGGGGGACCTCCGGGTCATAGGGGGATTCCAGTCCTAGCCTCTTGTAAATTCTGGCCCAAGCATGAGTGGTCGTGTATACCGGATCGAACGGGCATATTTCCCCATAGCTTGGGTTAAGAAGGACTGAGCGTATGTTGCTTGGGCGAACAGAGTGCTTTTCAATCAATATGTGGGGGGCAGTGTCCTCTGGGTCGAACCAATGCTTTGCAAATTGAGCTTGCACGCATAAATAATAAAGCTCGAAGTCTGGTGCCGCGATGCCTCCCTGCACGAAAGGCTCAACCATCTTATCCCAACCCATCCTGGCAGTTTTCCCATTCCAGATAAACGAGGAGGCGAGTGGTTTAAGTTTCGAGAAAAAGGGTTTACCAGGCCAAAGTGGGATGTTATTGAAGTAATATAGGAGCTTGGGGAGGACCACCATTTTGAGTAGCGCAACTCTGCCATACAGGGATAGCGGAAGGCTAGCCCACATCTGAAATTTGGTCGCAAGGGCTGACAACAGTTCCCCATGATTGTGCGTATATAGCAGGCGACCATTATCCCTAGGTAGCGTACCTTGGTGGGAGCAGGTCTAAATCCCTCTATTTCAGCTAGGTCTCCCGTACCGTCTGTAAGGGGAAATATTTCTGACTTCGGTACATTAATTCTATATCCCGAGTATTCTGAGAATTCATGCATGTCCGACATGATGTGTTGCACATTTTCTTTGGGGTCACGGACATATAGTAAAGTGTCGTCCGCGTAAAGTGATATTATCTGAGGGGGGCCGGTCATCCTAAGACCTCTGTGTGAGTGGTTCTGATGTATGAATTCCGCCATTGGTTCAATGGTCAGAGCGAAAAGTATGGGCGAGAAGGGACAGCCCTGCCTGGTCCCCTTGTATTGGTGGAATGACGGGGAAAGGGTGGTGTTAGTCAGGACCTTAGCTGTCGGCTCTGTATATAATAATCGGACACAGTTAATATAGTACTGGCCAAGACCAAACCGCTCCAGCACCAGAAAGAGGTATGCCCAGGAAACAGAGTCAAAAGCCTTCTCGGCATCTAATGCGACCACGGCCGCCTTGGCATCTGGGTCTATCTGTGCCATAACATTAAATAGGCGTCTCAGGTTGAGAGCCGTGGATCAGGCCGGTATAAAGCCGGCCTGGTCTGGATGAACCAGGATCGGCATGTATGGCAGGAGTCTGGTGGCCAGCACTTTTGCGAAGATTTTTGCGTCAGTGTTGATTAAAGACAGGGGTCGATATGACGCCATGTCTTGTGGCGGTCTACGGGGTTTCAAAAGGACAGTGATTGCTTCTCGCATCGATTCCGGGAGAACCCGCAGGCTCATTGCCTCTTCCCACACTTTCAGCAGTATCGGGGCCAATTCACTAGAGAATTTTGTATAGTTCCGCTGGAAGGCCATCCGAGCCAGGGGACCGGCCGCTCGATAGAGTTTTTATGGCCTCTGCAATCTCCTCTGATGTGATTGGCCTGTCTAGTATACTACGGGTATTGGCCGTTAATGTGAGAAGGTCGAGATTATCTAGATATTGAAACGTGTCCTCTTTGTTTTTTTTATCGTGGTTGTAATAGAGGGAGGAGTAGAACTCAGTAAAAGCGGAGTTAATGTCTCGGTCTCTGTTTACCGTCTCTCCAGTCGGTGTCTTTATGCTCGGGATCGGGTTAAGGTGCCTATCAGTTCTAAGCATGTTGGCCAGGAATCTCCCAGCCTTATTGCTTTCCCCGTATCGTCGGGCTTTGGCTGGTGCAGCCATATAGAGAACTTCTCTATGGGCCAACTTGTGGAATTTCTTTAGCGTAGCATGTATTTGCGACAGGGTTTCCTTATCCGGTGTGATGCTGTACTCAGTCTGTAACAGGTCAATTTTTGTCTCGGCCACCCCCAATTCCTCACGTACCGACTTCAGCATACCAGTCGACTTGCCCAGGATTGCTCCCCAGACCCAGGCCTTGAATGCATCCCACAGTGTGGCATAAGTGGCAACCGAACCCTCGTTTAGTTCTAGGAACTCCGCAATCTCTGTATGCAACGATTCGCATATGTTGGGGTCTCTTAGGATTGCAGGGGGCATCCTCCATCTTCTCGCCAGGGGGGAGACATCACTAAAGTTCATGTCAAGCGATACCGGCGAGTGATCCGAAAGGGTACGGGGATGTATATCACATTGGGAGATCACCCCAGAAAGGGACTGACTAACAATCCAATAGTCAATGCTCAAATGAGAATCGTGTACTGACGAGTAATAGGTGTATTTCTTCTCGCTTGGGTGTAATGCATCCCACGCGTCTACCATACCCATCTGTTCCATTAATTGTGTTACTACCAGTGCGGCCTTGGAGGGGGTTCTGGGGACAGTCGATGAGCGATCCAGGGATTGGTCCAATATAATATTGAAATCTCCACCCCAGAGTATTTGTGTCTCCCCAGATGATGATAGCATATCGAGTATTGTGCAGTAAAACTGTGGGTCATCTAAATTGGGACCATGGGTATTAATCAGAAGCACTTGGTGCCCTGCCAATTCACCCCACACCGGTACGTATCTACCCTGTGGGTCTATTTTGCTGGACTGATATTTAAAACATAATTTGGGGTGTATGAGAGTCAACACTCCTCTGGATTGTGCTGAATATTCTGTATAATACCTGTGCGACCCCCACCTCGGTAAAAGTTTAGTATTGACCTGCCCAAGCGCGTGCGTCTCTTGCATAAAAAGAATGTGAGGGTTGTGGCATGTGATGTATGCTGTGATCTTCCTTGCCTTAATTGGGTTATTTAACCCTCGGATATTCCAGGAAACAAGCTTAACATTCAAGCCCTTATTGACCTGTGTCATGGTCTTACCTGAGACTAGGCATACGTCCATACTCCCGCCCCTGTCGCAGGGAGAATGGGTATCCCGCTGCAAAACCGCTCTCTATTTTAACCGCTATAACAACCCGAAACATGGGTTCCCCCAACAAGCCCGGCATTTTGCACGGCAACACCGTATCCCTATTCCACTCCCAACCCCCTCCCGCATCATCAACCCCAACTGGATGATGTACCCCTAAAACCTTAACCTTGGAACACTCCTGGGGGTGTGAGCTACACTCGTATGACCGCTGACCCAGGAAGTCTGCACGGCTCCATTCCAACAAACATTTATATTCAGGGCCACCCTGCGGCCTTCAATTTAAAACATTATAGCAGTGTGACATCAAAAAGCACATCACCCCGTGGGGTCGTCGGGCTCCACCGCGCCCCGGGGTGGCAGATTCTGGTTCCCGGCCCGCTCCCGGGTCGGTAGAGGGATGGAGGCTTCAAAGTAGAGCATGGCTTTGGTTGGATTTTCAAAAAGGTGAGCCCTGCCTCCATGCTGAATTCTCATTTTTGCTGGGTAGACAAGGGAGTACGGAACCTGGCGGAGTCTCAGTTGTCTCTTGACGGGCTCATACGATCTCCTAAGTGATTGCACATTGGTGGAAAAGTCTGGATATATGTGGGTTCTGTTGTTTTCATGGAGTAGGGTGCCCTTGTCCCTGGATATCCACAGGATAGCGTCCCTGTCCCTATAGTTGAGAAGGCGGGCAATTATTGTACGAGGTGGAGCTCCAGGCCTGGGCGGAGGCGCCGATGTACGGTGTGCCCGCTCCACAAGGAAGTGGTCCAAGAAGGAGTCGGAACCTAGGAGTTCCTTCAGAAGGGCCTCTACCTGGCACTCCATAGACCCCTTGCCAAAGGTTTCAGCCACCCCAACCAAACGGATATTGTTCCTCCTGGAACGGGATTCCAAATCATCGCATTTGTCAAGGGTTTTCGGAGGTCCCCTTTCAACTGGGCAATATCGCGGCCATGTTGTAGTATCGAGTCGTCATTGATAGCGATCCTGCCTTCAGCCTCAGTAACCCGTGTGCTTTCCTTGTCCACCCTCGCCTTCAAGGAGCTGATTGTTGCCCCAATGTCATCCAATTTAGTGTTCACCGCTAGGAAGCCGTTCTGAACCATAGCCATCAGTCGGTCCACCCTCTCCTCCATTGGCAACTCGGGCTGACTGTCCACCTGCTGCGACGGGGGCGCCATGGACCCGCTGGGCTGGGAATTGGCAAAGGAGTCCATTGGGCCTGTTTTCTTGGGGCGTGCCCCCTTCTGCTCGTATCGGCCCATGTGTAGATTCAAGTAGACCGCGTCTTCCAGCGCCTCCAGCCCCGTCCGCCCCAACATATGTTACGGCCTCTATACAGGATTGGTAGTGAGCTTAGACCCAGTTATCGTGCAGGAGAGGTGTGTAAAGGTTATCGCCCAGGGAGGGCTGTAGCCGGATAAAATGTCCCCTCCTCAGCAGATCCTGTTCGGGGTGTCCACCCTCCTCATGCGCTGCCCCACCTGTTCTTACTTGGTTTTACGTCCGTCCGCACGTGGAGAGGCACTCCACCCGCAGGAGATATCAGGGGAGCCAAGGGCAGCTCCGCAGGCACGGGAGTCGGATCAACAGTGGTCGCATAGCACGGCGGCTGCACTCCACGTGGCCGTTGGCGGGGGACCACCGTGTTCGCAGCGCCCAGTGTGCGGCAGCGATATATACCGACGTGGCACCCTCACACTAGCCGGCAGCGATGGTCCGATCACCTCCAGGAGTTTGGTCGAAGCGCGGCCTCTCCAACTCGATCCGGCCCCTCCCCCCGCGGCTCCAGGGGAAGTTCGCCCGGAACTCGAGGGTGGCTAATGCCCCAGCCTCTGTCCGCAGGATCTTCAGGACGGTGTATCTTCAACGCGGTCCGGCGTAGTGGCCCACATTTTTCCCAGTATGTGCCCACAGTCTTACGCCACAGACCGACGCGCTTCGTTTGTTCCGCGGGCGGCCCTGAGAGAGGATGCGTATCTTGAAGGATTTATAGAAGCCGGAGCTCTGGAACTAGGCGGCCATCTTAGATGTGCACAACAGCGCCCCCTTCAGTGGCTCTACTTTTAATAAGATCCCGAGTTTCTGTCAATTTGCGGGAGTTCAGTTCCTTGCTAAAACACAGTACTACAAATATAAAAGAGAATTCTTATTCCCTGTTATTAGTCAAGATGGAAAATTTAACAAATGTCAATTGAAAGCACATTTTCTGGCAAACGGTTCGGGCTAGGTGGCGACGGACAGTCTGATAGCCCCGTTTTTTCAGCAAAGTACTGCACATACCACTTTCAAGACAGGGAAACTAAAACAATTGTGAGTTCAGAGATTGTGCAGGTTTCCCAGTGTAAATCCTCTGTGGCCATGGAGAAACATGGTTTCATAAAATCCCTCAAACATCTTCAATCAAGGGGAATGCAAATAGACCTCATAGCCACTGACAGACATGTTTCAATAGCCAAGGCCATGCAAGAGCAGTTTCCAAAGATTTGTCATCAATCTGATGTATGGCACGTTGCCAAATCAATCAATAAAAAAATTACAGCTGCTGGCAAAAAAAAGGGTTCAGAAAATATTTTATAGTGGTCTCAGTCGTTCAGCAACCATCTTTGGTGGAGCTCCAAAACTTGTTATGGGTCTCTGGGAATTCATACTTGAAAAATGGCACTCATTGATGCACCATTGTTTCAACGTTCAATCATGGACAGAAAACCAGCATTTTCCCAAAATTGCACTTGGACCTTTATCGGAGGAGCAGGAATGCAAGAAGAAGTGATTGGTTCCATGTTCACCTCCACACAAAGCTCTTGAGAAGATTGTGTTTGATAAAACCTTTTCAAGAGACCTAAAGGGACTCACAGAATTCTGTCACACCAGAGATTTGGAGGTGTTCCACAATATGTGCCTAAGGTACAGATCCAAAAGGTTGTATTTCGGCATAGACGGTATGCAAGCTAGGACATTACTAGCCATATTAGCGCATAAGGAGAACTTAGAGAGAACAATCGAGACCTGCAGGAAACTTTGGGATGCTTTCTTACAACCTGGCCTTTGCAAAACAAAGCAATCAAGGGTGGCCAAGCCAATATACCAGGAAATGGAATCGATTTTGTGAGAGATCTCACTTTGACTGTGTTGGCCATGCATACTTATGGAATCAATCCTGATATTGTTACAAGCACACATACATTGCCACAAAACATTGCAACCGAGCCCTGTCCACCTAAAGCGGAACTCGTTGAACAGTTGACTTCCCGGTATAAATGATTTGCAGTTGTGTTCTTAATGTGCTCACTATAACTTTTGGGATATGTTCCCCAATGTTTGTACATTGTATATGAACAATGGAATGCTATTAAACTCAAATTTCAAAGCTATTAAAAGTATTAAGAAGTATCATATTATGCAGATTTAATCCAGTTTATGATTCATTAATTTATATCTCGAACAATAACATACATGTCTGTGGTTGCTTGGTGTCTGTAAAGCTCCACATAGGAGGCCATAGCGTCCAAATTGTCTTTTCAAATGTATCCTCTTTGTCAACTTTTTTTTGAAGTGCCTGTTGTAGGATGCCATACCGTGTAATTCTGTGTTTTGCCCCCTCCTGCTTTTGCCCCCTCTTGTGGGTCCTTGAATGATCAGGGCACGGCAGGGTAAAATGGATATCAGCATGGAAGGAACTGCAGGGTCTGAGCTGGTGGGCTTAGGCCTGGCAGGGTGGAGGATGTGAGGGCACAGGAATTTCAGTGGAGATGAATGGGCACTTGGATTTATGACTTGTCAGTGTCTCAAGTTATCCTCAGAGCACATTCCTCCACGAGAAAAGCGCAAGCGCAGACGTGACAATGGGGAGGAGGAGATGGTGTGGGCTAGCTGAGCTACACGCTGGGGATGGGAGAGCAGCATTTGTACAGAGAGATTTTCTGGGCCTAGTAGAAAGATGTAATTCGCCCTATTTGAAATTGGTTAGCTAATTATCTGTTTTACTTACCCTAACTGTAACTGTTGTCTAAAAATATCTAAATCACTAGCACTATTGATGGGTAAAAAAGTATTCACAATAGTGCAGCATTCGTGGATGCCAGAAAACAATTAGTTTATTTTTCGAACATATTTCAAATGCCACGTTGGTCGGCCGGGCTAATCACTCCCATGGAGTGTAGGTCACTTTGTTTGATGTTGTCTGTGGGGAGTTCACAGCGAACGTCTTGTACAGTATGTTTTTGATTTGTGACTTTCCTTCACAAACAAGAAAGTTACCAGGCATACATGCTCTAAACAAGGTTCAATTGTTGTTCGACGTTGGAAGAAAGGTAGGATTTGCTATGTATTGAAGGGCGGAAGGTGTTGAATACCCTCAGAAATGATAAGGTTCACTATTTTAAAACTTGACATTGGAACAATTATTTTCATTCTATGAAAACCGTTGTTCTGAGCGGACAATCTGCGTTACGCCAAGAGAATGGATATACCAAATATAATGTAAGTATGACTGAAGACGAGTTTGTAGACGAACGAGTATAGGTTTCATTTTCTGACCGGTATTGCTTGCTTACATTGTTATGGGTTGTCGGTTGGGGCATATTGTGATGACACACAAACACAACCTGTATGCAGGCTAGTGATATCTAAACCACTTCGTCCCATGGCATATCAGTGTGTGCTATCAATGTTGTATTATTGGGTGAGCCAGGTGCAGAACATTTTCCAAGGGGACTTGGTTCGCTTGTCGAAATTTGAAGTTGCCAGTTCTGTTACATTTTTAAAAAACGGTAGCAGGCGCCTCTCTCTAGAAAGAACATTGCATGATAACCGGTTCTGAGGTTTTTTTCCCACTTTGATAGTCCGCAGCCATTGCTTTTAGCTCACTGTACCTTTTACAGATGGGAAATATCTGTTTGCATATCAGGCACTGTCCCGCCCACATGGGCAGGCCAGCACCGAAATGCTATGGCAATTCCCTTCTGAAGTAGAGTACCTACAGCAACCCCATACACGTTTCAGCCTTGTTGTGCCTCATCAGTGAGGTGGACCTGTGCCTCTCTGAGCAAAGTGAGCATGGAGTCCACGTCTGGATTCCCCAGGTTCCACCAACCCCAAGTTCGTTGCTAATATTCCATTATAATGGCGTCTATGTGTTGTTCAAATCTTTCCGTCATCTTCGGCATCGCATTGGAGCTAAACATACTCCACAGCGCTAACCTCTCAAGCACATCGTAGACTCCAAATTTACCTGATATTTTCTGTGTGTTTCCATTGTTTGTGGTTTGTGTTCGTTATTAGGTTTTACCCGGTGCAGAATTAAAGGGTAAATGGATACATTTGAATAAAGAACAGCTACTGAAATATATTTTTATTATGTTTTCTACACAGCAACATTCTTCGTTTCTGCGAATATCATAATTTCCAGATAACAAGTGATGGTTTCTTTAGCCAGCAGTGGCAGATACGCCTAAACGGATGGATTTTGATTACGATGATGTGGGATGATCGCCCGGCACAGATATGCCCTTTGGCGGTACCACCGACAAAGAGCAACCTGTCATTGTTTACGGTGGTCTAGCAACAAGATGTTGCCGAAGCCCTATGATTCAAGGTGCGTCGAATGCGCATCTTCTCCCGAAAGGAACATTGTGTGCCTTATGATAAAGTTTTGATACTGTAACCCGAGGACTTTCAATAATTGGTGGTAAATTGAAATCACTGTATGTTCTCTGAGCGTTTTCTGTGTAATAAAAGCACATTGTTTCCTTTAAAATTAGTGTTGGACGCGCTGTGCTGTGAGAGGATGTGTGTGTTGATATTCCAGGTTCTGCATCAACTGATGTTAAGACATAGGTGATGACAGGCGTGTTTGGCTACTCTGCCCACTAATGTCATGAAAATAGGTGGAGAATATCGCTAGGAATAGTGATGTCAGCTTCAGGGGCGGGTGATATGATTTAGTGCCGTGAGGGCAGTTGAACTTAGGACGATGCAGCAATGGATAAGATTAGCAAAAGATGGCAATGCCCTACTCGTTGATTTCGCATGTGTAAAAGTTAGGAAAACTAAGGTAAGGTGCATAGGAAATTTCTTTACGATCGATCACAGTTTGCTTAAAACCACATGCCCAAACACTCGGGACAATAACATTTTTTTTGAGCGCACAAAGTTTTGTATCAAACTTAAAGTTCATTATGAGGTGTCAAGATCGGTGTGCTTTTGTCAGTGGATTATCTTCGCTTACTGTTTCTTTGGGCCTTCGTGTAATAAATCAGTGCTTATGTGGATCCTAGAATCCATCTCCTTTTGCTCTTCGTGCAGGTAGCATGGACTGGACAATTTGCCATGAATGCTTGTTTCATCGGTAGGTATAGGTGGCACAAAGGCAAGGAAGAACCATTGGGAATTTCAGGTTATCGCCAAAAGACATTCCTCGAACACCAAGCACAGTGCATTGGAGACCAAGAAATTGACTAAGATTAGGGGAGTATATAGGGGACCTTAGTGGTGGGTCTGACCGTTGCCAGAAAAGCATGCTCTCGGAAAAGAGGTTGAGATGCACTGGGGGATTGGAGCAGTACTCTCTTACTTTGATCAGCATGAAAGTGATGGCGGTCTTAGTCTTAGGTGGGTATGTGGGAGCCGGTTGTGAAGCAATTTACAGAGGCTATGCTGCTGAAGGTAGGCAGACGTCCCCTGCACATGCATTGTTATAGCAAAAAGACAGACTACATAAACTGCACGTCCCATGCCTACGCTGAGCCAGTGTGGCATTGTATGACCGGGTCACTGCCACAGCAGTGCTGTGAAACCTGTAGTGCATCACCATCACCCCGTCTTCCTATTAGTGCCATCTATATTAAGTTACACCGGGACCCCGGAGGTAGGGAGTGATACAAGTGCTAGATGGTAGCACGTGGGGCAATGAGTGAGTGCCGCGAAAAGTGCAGGGCAGTATGGCACCCTGGGTAGTGGCTTGGAGCCGACCACATAAAGTTAGCATTAATGTTAAGGTTCTGCTTGTTTCTGTGTGTATGCTGAAGGCTACGTCTTGAAGTAATGTGAGAGGTTAGGATTACGCTTAGGGGAAATGTTAGTGTTAATGCCAAAGAAGGATTTTTGTAAAGGTCATGGGTAATGATGTGGTTGGAGTTAATGTTAAGGTTAGCAGGAATGTTAAGATTAGGAGTAATATTGAGATCTGGGTGAATTTTAGTCTTTTGTAAAAAGTTTATTGTGAAGTTCGGTCCTAGGGTAATTCTTAAACCCAGGCTCCAAAAATCTGAAAGGTTTCCAACAAACATAGGTCAGATAACTTCATTAAGTTGATACATTTATTAGTTCTGACCTTGACTGGCAAAGAATACATTGCCAAAGCTACACAAAACCATCTGCTGCCACATTGCTCCACCAATCCTTTGGTAACAATGCATTATCCAAATAAGGGCCTTCTACTTTCATGGTCTCTTGCACGACATCAGGTCTCTGTGCTCCTAGGCTTGCTTGTGCAATCTGTCTTCCATTGCAAGCCTTGTTTCTTTTCTTAAAGGGATTTAGGTTGCATTGGGGGGCGGCAGGTAGTACCATCAAGTCACAATGTAGCTGTGTAGCTGGCCAGGTTATGTTTATTATGAAGAGTGGGGCTCATTTTGTATTTAAGTTTGATGTTACGGTGAGGGTGAATGTTAAAGATACATTTACTGAAAAAAATTGAGTTAGTCCTATTGTAAAGAGCTGAGTTAGGGGCCCGGTCAAACATTGGCTATCGAGATCAGGGCAAAACGGAAGGTTTTACTATAAAGCTTGGTTTTAATGTCAAATTCGCTGCTGATCACAGTCATTTCTAAGGTTATGGATATTGTTACGTTTACAGTTAATGCTCAGTTTAGGGCACACTTTAGGGTCAATGTAAAGGTTGCGATTCCATGTAATGTTAAGTTTAATGTTAGAGTGTGTGCTTGCTGTGCATTCTACACTACGTTTGTGGTCATGATTGGTTTAAGATTAGGTTTAAGGTTTACCTTTAGAGCCACTGTTGAGTTTATTAACAGGTGCACCAGTAAAGATATACACAGATATGTTTGTTCTAATGCTGAGGTCAGGGCTGAAGTCATGTTTACAATTGAAGCCGTTTTGGGGGTTACATTTTAAGAGCTTAGTACAATTTAACGCCAAAATACAGATTTTTGTTTGACCAATCAACAGATTATCATGACTGTGGAATAGTGCAAGAAATGCACATAGATTACCATGTGCACAGGGGCCATTTTATCTTCACACTTGAGTTTAGAGGTAGTGTAATTATTGGAGTTATTGTTAAAGGTAATGTTTAAAAAATGTAATGCAAAGTCTATACATCTCTTGTTCAGCAATGTGTATTTGAAAATAAATATACAACAGTAGATATTTACATGAACAAGAGTGTTACGAAATGAGAATCCAGAGCGTAAGAGAGACATATAAATTCAGAGGAGCAAGTCAAATGCTTCTGTGGGATAAACCGAGTGAGGAGCCTTGTGTCCAACAGCCTTTCTCTACTGCAGACGAAGCCCTGCCAGAAACATTCCCAAACGGGTTCACACCTCTGCTGCCAGGAAAGCAGCCCACTGGATCATCTACAAGGCCATGTCGATCAATCACAAATGCCTGTCAAACACAGCGCCCCCTATCTCTCACAGAAAATCAAAAAAGCACAATCGACAAGAATCTCAAGGTCCATGTATGCTAATCGCCTCCAGCAACCAAAGGTCAGACGCACTAAAGTGGAAGGCTCCAGCTTCCCATCCATTGCAGCCAAACAATGGAACACTCTCCCTCCTGCCCCTAGAGCTGGACCCTCATACTGGGTATCTCGGAAAGCCCTTAAAACTTGTCTGGTTGCCTAATCCAGTCATAACTCCCATGACATCCCACGCAATCCTCTGCTTCACCTTAACAATTGTATGCTTTCTTTGCCTCAACTGTAGGTAACTGGTTCATGGTAACAGCGCCTTGATGCCTTTGGGTTGTTGTGTGCTTTATGAATGAAATACATAAATAAATAGAAACAATACATCATTTGTGTTCACCAGTGGTCACATGTGAGGGCTGAAGGATCCTTTGTGACTCCTAAGACTTGCTGTATGAAACTGGGACTCACAGATTTCAGAAGAAATATGTCCTGATTTCCTAGATCCCCCCACCCATTCTCCGAATATGGCATCCAGCAAACCAGCCTTGGGTAAGAGGTCTGTGAGGATGGCAACTGATCCCCTTAAGCTCTACCCAACCACTCACACCAAAGCTTCCGATCAACGAATCTGGACATAAAAAGCATGATGTTGACTAGGCCTTGCCCCATACCCCTATCTGTCTAAATCCAACATGTACGCAAAGGCCCATGTCCACTTGCACTAACTGTTGCCTCTGTGCAAAGGTGATTAACTGTAAACCCTCACATGTGTTTGATATGTTTTCCTTAACTCCAGATACAGAGCCTCATCAAGTGTTTGGCAGTAACCCTTAAATCCGGCGCTCGCGCTATTACCACCGGATTTAAGGGTCCGCCAAATCAGGGCTTCGGCGGATTTCTCCCCAGCTCTGAGCTGGTGGGAAATCCGCCATAAATCCGTGCTCATACCGCCGGCGGGAAATCCGCCGGTGGTATGAGCGCGAAAATTCCCCATTGAGCCCAATGGGGAATGGGGCATTCCCGAATGGGGAATCTCATTACAGCCAAACCCGTGATCCGGCGCTAATAGCGCCGCGGGGTTTGGCGGTAGGGCAGATAGCCCTGGCGCTATTTGCGCCAGCTTTACCGCCCAACTCGTGATGAGGCCCATAGTTTAAAGTTGCTTGAATTATACTGATGTAATCGCAACGACACATGTATTTCAATATAACGCTACACTTTATTTCAGATTTACAAAGAGCAGGGATGTTTTATTATTTGTAATCAGCACAGAAATCCATTGACTAACCTATTTTTAAATGTATGGTACCAAGATGTGGGGTCAATATGCACGCAGTGGGGCTTTCCTCCATCAAACATGAGGGGCTTGGTGTAGCTAGAAATTCAGATAGAAGTCTACCAGAACCTGTGGTCTTCAAAGTGAGACCTTCGCTGAATAGTCATTCTTATTGTCACAACACTACCCAGCCCCCTCTGAGGTATTTTTGATATAAAAACTGTGTATTGCTTCCAAGCTCCCAGGCTCGCCAAACAATCTGCTCAGTATCAAACTGTGCTGATAATGAAACTGGGAAGCTTGGCAACAACATGTGGTATGGATTGTCCTATGACCCCATTGATCTAGCATGGATGTCGCCTTTATAACAAATGCCTTTCCACCAGGAACAAATTAAGACATTGACCTCAGTTCTGTGGCTTAATCCATCACAAAAACAGCAGCTAGGGTCTCAGCTGGAGTAGTAAGAATGCCTCCCCCTTCACCTGGTGAGCACAGCTACCTGCAGGAAGCACCACCAAAGCTTCAGATTGGATCTCATGCCTGATGATGTCTCGTGCCTCAAAAGAGCTGAGGAATGGCTAACCGAGAGGCCTTATTGGAAGTGTACACCTCCTCAAGCTCCCAATAGATTTCTATTAACATCCCCGTGTCTCTTTGTGCCATTGAGTTGGGACAAGCCCACATCTAGGAAAGGTCCAAACAACTCATCCATGCAAGGTCATCAACAGAGTTGGGTTGCTTCTTCCAAGGCCACAGCTTTCTTCAAGTGGTTCCAACAGTGATTACCTTTGGGTCTAGCGGAATCAAGGATATTAGTGCCCCAATGTCGGCATTCCCTAATTCAGGTTTCAGCAATAAGGGTCTTGTTTACTTGCTAAAACCAAAAGACACTTCTGGCACAATATTCTACCACAATAAAGTTGGAGAAAGCCACATGGCACACACGTAGGCCTCATAAACACAGCAAACACAGTTTTTGGCATGTGCTTGCAAGTGCATTTAGAAACAGACTGATCGCCAAACGTACAATAAAACTTGGGGATCCCGTCTGCTGTCTGAAATCATACCAGATCTCTCTTGTCCACATGTGGGTGCAAGCTCCAGTTACGGTAGATCTGACCCCCATGTTTTAAGAGCTGTCCAAAACCTATCAAGCGAAACAACCACTATCATTAGATGTGTGTTAATAAACAGCGTTGTATAGTTTAGCACCTAACAACCACCTCCTCCGCAACACCAATTTAGCTGCATTAAAATAAGATTCTTATGCCTAAAGTAGCTTACAAAATGATCTGATAATATTGTGAGGTTGTTAACCATGTAGGCCAGCATCATTGAATTTCTACAAATAACAGTATTTGGCTGGTATTATTTTCCCTCACAGAGTCATTAGGACCTAATTCCTGCAAGTGCATGTCTGGATCGTTCACGAAAAGTTATAAAGGGTGAGAGTTATAATTATTTCCTATTTTTCTCTTTTGAAATACCACTATGAGAAAGGGGGAGAGGATAAATAGCACCGCTTGCTACTTTTTTCAAAACCAAAGAGCATTTTGGGAACATATAATTGACCATAGATCATCATATTTGAGAAATACATCTCTGATCAAAAAGGGTTGTGTGCTTGAATCACTAAATACATAATGTATAATACTTGGTTTAGTGAACGTCTAACACCCACCTCAAAATTCAAATGTTCGCAGCCAAAAACATATATGCTAATGAAGTCTGAAAACTGACACAAACTGTCTTTTGACCCAAATGTATCCTGATCATGAAGACTCACAAAGACACAAGACTAATATGGACTCATGTTTGGCCCAAACCTATCCTGAACAATGTTCCTCCTATACTGTAATGCTGGAAATGCATTGGAGGGACAGGGCCTCCCTGTCCTTGTCCTGTAGTCTTTTTTCATTGTGTTCTGTATTGTTTTCTGCCCAGGAGTCCATGTGGGACTCCTGGTAGTGCAGCTCTTCCTGTTTTTGGTTTGATGTACAGCCCCATGGGATACCCTTATGGAACCCATGGGTGGCAGTACAATCCTGTGCCCCTAGTGTATGTTTTTGGGTACCTGTGGGTGGCCCACAAAGCAGGGTATGGGCTGGTGGCAGCTCCATGCTGAATTTGACAGGTGCTCTGAGTATCCTCCATTTTTGGATGCCCAGGCCCTGCCATTGGAATCAGTTTATTCCTGATGGAAAACAAGATGGCCCCTGTGGCCTCTTGCTTTCTATTTCCTGTTACCTTGTTTTCCCAAAGTCCTGGGAAGCCCCGACGCTGTCCCTTCCCCCTGACTGGCTGTTGGGTGGAAGTTCCATATATGGTGTTGTTGTGAAGTCGAGTCCAGACTGGCTGGATCCTTCCCAGTGACTGTATGTTGTGGGTACACCCTGTAGGTGGGACATGGGTGAATGGAGTGTGTCACCAATATACACTTCTTGTTGTGGCTGTCTGGTTTCTGGCATGAGAGACAAAGACTGAGACAGCCCTGCCCGAAACTGGCCTGAATGCAGTGTGTAGTGTTGAATGGCTGGGTACTTGTCCCAATCTACATTCCTTGTTGTGAGTGTCTGAGAGGGAGGAGGATGGCCTGAATGCACTGTGTGCCTGATTGGCTGATTGACTGCATGAATGCCCTTCTGTATGATTGGCTGCTGAGAGTGACCCAGCAGTGTGGATGAGAGACAGAATAGTATATCTGGGGACCTCTCACCACTGGAAACTGTTCAGAAGCTGTGTCTACACTTGAAGAGTAACTGGAACTGCTGATCCTCGATGCCCAGCTGGAAGAAGAAGACTTGCTGTTGCATTTTCTTTGACCTGATCTGAAAGCTACCGAATTCGTCGAAGACTGATCCGAGAGAGGACCTGGTAAGGCGCCCTCTTCCCATGCTCCGAGGGACCATCGAGCACCGCTGACCTTCGCCAAAGCTCCCTAGAAGTCAGACCCTCGAAAGGCTGCCGATCCGTGACGGGACCGCTGAGGAGAACGAAGTGAAGCACCCGGACTTCGCCGCTGTCGAAGTCCATTGCCGTCGACCAGGGTTCGCAGGTTTGTGTAACCGCTGGAGGACTGTCGAAGTTGTGTTGCCCAGATGCGGGGACTGCTTGACGCTGTGCCGCCGACGACCGGAGCCGTCCGCTCCTTTGCCTAAAACTGTTGAATTAAAGGACTCCCTTGTCCGCACCAATGACCGCTTTATCCTGCCAGAGAGAGTCGAGGCCGCCACCGCGCCGAGGAGAATCTACCAGTGGGTTTCCCGCCACCTGAAGACCACAAAGACTTCGACGACTCGACGCCCTTGCTGGGCCCCAGTTCTTCCGAAACTCTTTGCGGTCCTGAACAATCACTCGCCAAGGTGCCCCGCACACCTCATCCTCGCAGGACGTCGCCGACGAGCACCGCTTGGATCGACGCAGTGGTCTCGGCACCCTCGAACTTCTCATCGACGCCGTCAACGCCAAGTTCACCCTCTTCGACGCCTCTTAACGATCCGTGGCTCCTGCTTTAAAGGGAGTCACTCAAGAAGGATCCATCGACACATCTTCGAAGAACTCTGCTCCACCAGGTACATTGGGGGGGGGGTAAAAACATTATAGGAGAAAGTAAGACTATTGATCAATATATGAACTGGGTTTGTGCTATATCTTTATTTTACAGATTTACCCAGGTGGGGGATCTCCACACAGAACTGTGCTTAAAGGTAGAGGCCAGTAATCTTCCTATTGTTTCAACCATCTTGCTTTTCCTCCTTTCTCTATTGCTGGTTTCCTTGTTATTGATCTGTGTGACATTCTGACTGTATAGTTGATGCACTTTAATGAGATCTGATGATATTGGTGGTACCACTTTAGAATTGAATATATTTGCCATTGTTGATTTCTGAGTACGAAGTGCGTTATTGTGATAGTGTACATACCTTTGAATATTAATTATATAAAGACTGTGTTTTCAGTAATACAGTGTGTGGACATTCCTTTGTGGTGTTTCGGGGACTACACTGTCTTAAGAACCAGCCTGCATCACCTCCTGAGAAGCTAGGCCTTGATTGCTCAACCATAACTACCGCATAGAGAATCTTGGCTGGGGTCCTCTGTGCCTCTCCTCTACCATATAGAGAGCAGAAGTACAGACATCCCCCACCCGTATCTTTACATATACAATAAACTAAATACATGCACTCTGACTGGTTACATGAACGCCATCTGAAAAACATCCATTACCATGACTTCCGACAAATTAAATCAATAACATTCTTTAAATCCACAAAGAGAGCATACGTAAGGGGGGGCTGAATGACTTCCCCGAGGCTGAGCATTACTTGAGGAAACCACATCTGGCACATAGCTCCTGATCCCTTAGGCCAATAGAGACTAAAAGGCCTTAAAACCTTTATCCAAAATATCAGATATTCACAGACCTAGAAAACTGCTGCACCCTTATGGACTTACCTAGTTTACTCTGCCTTTGCTGCTTCAATGTTTGACCTTGTTGGGCTCAGCTGTAATCCCACCCACATCCTTGAGCAGAAAAGGCCACATTGTCTTATTCACACATTGGTGTGAGGACGACACTGTAGCCATCATTGTTTTTGTGAGGGTTAACACTACGGTGAGTGTTCTTTTTATAGTTAGCTTTCTGGCACTGATTGAAGCTGGGATTAGTGTTGCTGACAATGCCACTGTTTTGGTGAGCATAAGGGTGAGGATTAGTGGTGTTGCTACTGTTCAGTTAAGCGTCAGCACTGTTAAGCGTCAGCACTATTTATTTTATTTTTAATATTAATCACTAATGATCTTGAGTGGCTGCTTCTGATCACTGTTTTTAGTCAGGAGAGAACGGGGGGAGCAATCCAGTGGACAACAGAAGAAGACTGGGTTGCCAGCGACCATAGGCTTTGAGGAAGAGGCACATTTTAGTCCTTTCCGAAAGGTTTATGCGGTCATTCTCAAAACAAAGGGCTAGAGGTCATGAGTTCCATAAGTAAGCTCCTTGTGATTGAGGCATCCCCTTCCACCAAAACCTTTTCTAGAAGAAATGGTTACAAGTCTTTTCTGGAAAGTGTAGAATTTGTATTGCAGTTCTGGTTATACGTTTTGCTAAATGTTAGGCGTATGATTAACTGCTGAAGTTAATCCTAGTGTTCTTGTAAGGATTAGCTCTAGGGTTAGCATTGTTGTTACAGAGGAGCTCTGGTTAGAGATTTAGGGTAAGACTTGTAGTCATTGCTGGTGTTCTAGCGAGGTTTGCAACCAGTAACAGTGTTATGGTTTTAATTAGTATTATGGCAAGATCAGCGATTAGTGGTTATGATTAGAGTTAACGCTACGCTAATGGCTAAAGTTAGTGTTGCGATCGTGATGTGTGTTCTCTTAAGCTTGGGGTCTGCAGCCTTAAGGCTCTCCGGATGCTTTGGACTATAATTCCACCATCCCTAGCCAACAAAATCAGCAGTTAGGGATCAATGGAGCCACAGTGCAATACTTCTGTGGAGCCAAATATTTCAGACCCCTTCCTTAAATATTACACCTGGGCTTGATTCTGTGGCACAGAGTAGTAACCGTGTAAGGTCAGAGCTAGAGAACGTGTGGTGGTTTTTCATACTGCTGTGGTAAGGTCGCTGTGTAGGGCAAGGCTACATGCCGTGGTTGCAACCAGTGGGTTCGAGTTAGCACTAGAGTTGTTCTTTTGCTTTTGCTCGATTTCTGGTTAGAGTTAGTATTGCGGTTGCAGTAAGTGTTATGGTAGGATTTTGAGAATGAATAGTCTTGAATCTCTAGAAATCCCATTGACAATGATGCAACTCTATTGTGGAGCTAGGCACTTCCTGAACCATCCGCCATATGCTTCTCTGAGGGCTCCCTCAGCCCTTTTGGTTGTGATCGGGGAATGGGCACATAAATGGAATCTGTGCTTAAGCCATATGCCTGTGCTTGAACGAGCCACGTTTCATCCTTGTTTTTGATCTGTGGTAGTTGGTGGGTTCTACTTCTGAGAATTTCTCTTAGTTAAAAAATAACAGCACAATTTTATTGAAAAGAGAAAGGTTTGACTTTTTTTTTCACTCCACTACGGCAACGAGCAGAGGTCGTTTTCTAAGCTCTGCCACTGTATACTTTTGTCAGAACATGTTTTTCTTAATTATAAAATAAGCTTTATTCAACCTTTAAAAGGTACAATCAAAATAATCAGTGTTCACAAAATATCAAAATCTTAAAACAATTGCTCTCTCATAAAAAAAAAACTAAAATATCCATGTGGAAAATGCCTTTATAATCATGCTTGGTTAGGAACACTACTACATTTCACTTAAATTCCACAATTCATCAAATTAATTGTTACTATATATCAAAATATATTAACATTATACATTAAAACATATTTGAAACTATATTCAAACATCGCAATCCAGCTTCTTAGACTACCCTGGTCAAGCTGAGTTTTCCGGCACTTCACTGGACAACAATTCTTCTGGCCTTTCTAGTCCATCATTTATTTTCCATCGGCAAATATAAAGCTTGCCCTTGTACAAAAATGTGTTCCACTGTTTCTCTTTTGTTTTTTTTAATTTAATTTCAATTGTAAAAACAATTTTGTAGCAATGTATCTCAGATCAACAGAATAAAGGAAATAAAAAGAGAATTCAAATTAAGAACAGGTTAACTACTAAAAGCCAAGAAAATGAAAATGCAAGGGTTAGGTCAGGTCAATGTGTCGGTCTCAAAACATATTCTTTTGAGGAATTGAATGAGTGCAATTACGTTTTTAGTTCTCAGTCTTTCCTTTTTTCATTGTCTGTAAGGAAATCTTTTTTGTGTGTATGAATCCGCAAGCCAGCATAGGCTAAAACAGGTAGGAGCCCTATTGTGGATTGCATGTTAAAATGACTGATGTTTTAACGGGAACTAAAGTAGATATACATTTGGGGAGCCCCAGTTGATTCATACGGAATCTCAGCCGAATAGCTACTGATCGGACTACCATAAAATGTTTTTGATAGCCCACCTTGATTTAGACTTTTTTAATACTGTTTATTTTTATTTCCAGCTCAAGATCTTTCGACGAGTTCCCATTTAGCCTATACGTAACCATTCAATACAGGTGGATTTGGTTGCAATTCCTTGTTCCCTTACTACATTCAACAAAATATCCCCATCATCAATTTCTAATGATCACCTTCAGTATATATTGCAGTCATAATGAAAACATTACAGTTGTTTGACTGAGTATATCACATTAGTAACATCTAGAATAGCCATAAATATTACCTGTTGAAATATCCCTATGAGAAATGGAACACATGAGGGACACTGGCTACTTTGCATAAAATGAAAGAGCATTTTGGCAACATAAAAATTACCACATAGCTCCATAGTTAAATATATGTCTATGAACAGTTCTTCATCTGTCAAATCTGTTAATCGATGTCCTTCCCCAAGATCTATCACTGCTCTCCAACCTGTTCCCTCATCATCGGTTCCAAGGACAATAACACTTTCTTCTCTCACCACTAATGCTTCAAGTTCTAGTTGAATAACCTGTCCTTCCCTTCATCCATAGGTATTTCCGGCCTATATAGAAATTCTTCAGGTATTCTCAATGTTTTACCTACCAATTTGGGAATCCCCATTAACAAAAGAGTTACTCCAAATAAAAATACTACTGGGTCTAATGGCTCGTAATGCCTTGTGGCCTGCAAATGCTAATATAAACTCTTACATCCATATAATGTATTCCCTGGAGTGGAACAGATTATTAGAAAAAATGCCCAGGCAGTTGTAACGATACAGTAAAATGTCTGGGGGTGTAGCCCCCGGCCAAATTTTATAAGTCGTATAGTCAGAACCTAACACCTTAATTACTGAAAACATATCAGCCAGCCTTTAAGAGTAGGTTGGTGTCCTTAAGTATGCGTGAATCACTGACAGTCCCTGTACTCAAAGCAGGTAAACCACATCTATATGAGACCGTATAAGACCCTTACATGCTAAACCAAGATGTCAACATTCTTACTTCTTTGTTGGCATGTAGGCTGCAGCAAGTAATAACTTTGCTTATGCACTCTGATCAAACAGGATTCGTACCTGGTAGGAATACCTCCCTGAACCGGAAATGGTTGCATTGTTTCATTGATAGAATGAAGACAATGGATGAGCAATATATAGTTGCATCCTTAGATGCTATTAAAGCTTTTGATTTGGTAGATTGGGCATGGATGTATGCTGCTCTTACAAAATTTGGGATTGGGGAGGGCTTCTTATGGTGGGTAAGATTGATAAACACCATGCCGAGAGCTAGAGTATGGACCGGACACGATATTTGGGAATTGAAATAAGGAACAAGACAGGTCTTCCCATTCTTTCCAGTGTTATTTATTCTAGCATTTGTACCATTCACAGAATTTCCTAGGGCAGAATGATGCAGGCACATTGTAAGATGGATATCTGATACCTGATATCGCTTGATTTTCTTTTCTAAATACAAACAAATAAAGTAAAGCATCAGGCTGTAAAAAATCATCATTAAATAAAGTCCATCATTAATAGTCCTAACCAGTCCACGTGTATATATATATATTTTTACAATTAACCCAACAATTTCAAAACTTCCATTGATAAAAATGTTTCATGACCAGAGGAATGTCTTTGCCAACAATCATCTGTATTCAAACAACCTGAATTGTCTGTGAACCACTCCAGTTGGCGAGACCTCAAGTTTTGAGTCGCGGACATTGGATCAGAATGTGACGTAGTGTTTTTGGTACCACTTCATTATATAAGGAGCATTCCCCCATGATTGTATACTCCCTTGCCACCAGAATATCCCCTTTTATAGGTTTAGACGGAGTCTCAGATATATACATTGCCATATAGAATTAGGGAATTTCTTCAAGTAAGATGGAAGAATGCCCGTTGTTGTGACTAAGATGGAGAAGCAGTTATGAAGTTTGTGACGTTGCATGGTGTCTATTGTCATAATCCAGTCTGTTCTCAGAACCACTCTCTTAACACTGACCGGATTATCTGTCAGATCCTCTACTGTTCTAACACTGTTGTCCAGGATAGCCATCACTTTCCCCCCAACTTAGAAAGTGACTGGTGCCTCCATGCCACATACATTTCACATCTTCATACAGAGATTGCCAGGTTGGTAGCCGGATTGATCTATACAATTGCACCAGCTTCCATTCCAGACTAACACTAAGCAAACTCAATCCCAGTTCATATTTTAGAGCTGCCATCAGCAGAGACTGTGAAGATTTAAAACTTTCTTCCACAGACTACCTTCCAGTCATGTCTAATTTAAGTTCCATGCTTGTGACTCCACATCGATCACATATAATAGAGTTGGGATTACTTATAATAATGTATCATGAGGACCATTGAGAACCTAAAATATTTCCCCTTCAGATTCTTCATTTGGCAAGTAAGTTGGTCTATTCTTCCGTCAAATCTTCTCTCTACAATTGTGATATTAGGGCGTGAAGTCATTTTAAATCCTAAATATGTATAAGAACTTCTTTGGTCTGATTTATCGTCTGGCCAATGAAAGTCCATTTAGCACAAATACAACAAGGGGAAGGGAAGGAATGAAAGAATTTAGAGCAAACAGGGCTCTGGCAAGTAGGATGGAAAAGTTGGGGGGAGGGAGAATAGGGGGTGAGGAACCTGGGACGATGGGTGGGCTGGGGGGGTAGGAAGAGAACTGGGGCATTTTCAAGGGACAGCTTACGGAGAACACTGGGTAATGCCTGGGAGGCGGGTACTTTGCAGGCGGTGGGTAGTGGCCCAAGAGGAGCAGGGGGAGAGCTGGGGAGGACCTTTTAAGGAATGGGTACAGGAGGTAGGATGGGAAAGGAATAACTTTGGGCTCCGGAGTGTCAGTACCTATGGGGGGGGGCTTGTGAGAACAGGAGAGCGAAAAGGACAAGGGGGCATGAGGGGGGTGGGACAGCTAAGGCGATTAGAGTTAGGTTGGAGTTAGGGTTTCGACAAAAGGGGGGGATTCATGACATGCTAAGGGAAACTCTTAGGGGGAGCTAAAGTGGTAGGAAAAGAGAGACCACCAAGGGGAAAGGGGAAGATGAGGGAATTTAGGGGAAAAAGGGAATCGATGAGGGCAAGGATAAGTGGATTGATCCTAAGAAGGAGAGCAGGAAAACAAGTGGAAACAAAATGGGAATTCAGAGATGATTATTCAGAAAATGAATTATTATTTTTATAAGAAAACATCATTTTTGTAGGAGGATTTAGAAAAGGTGCGAAGCATTTTATGGACCAATAGTACATATGACGTGGGCTTATTGAAAGGAGTACGAGCAGTTAAAGTTAAGCTCAAACCTGGAGGAATTTGCCACTAGCAAAACAGTATCATATGTCCAGAGAAGCAGATGAAGGTATATTCAAAACCATTTCCGCTTTAGTACAGCAGGGAATATTGGTGCCATCAGAATCCCCATGTACCACGGCTGTGTACCCAGTTAAGAAATCGAAATGAGGGCTGTGGAGATTTATTCAGGATCTCCGTCCTCTAAAAAGTATAGTCGAAACAGAGTTTCCTTTTGTTACAAATCCAGCTATGTTATTATGCAATATTCCAGCCACAGGCAAATATATTACCATCATAGATTTAAAAAATTGCCTTTTCTCAATACCCCGTCATGAAGACTCACAGTATTTAACTTTGTTTTCATATAGAAAGCAGTCCTGAAAACACATAAGAGTTCCCCAGGGGTACTGTAGGTCCCCCTCAACCTTTAATAGGGTCCTCCAGATGGACCTGAGTAATGTACAACTCGAGAGTGTAATTCAGTACGTAGATGATATACTACTATGCAGTGAGACAGAAGAAAAGTGCAGAAATGGCTCAGTCCAACTAATGACCATACTAGCAGAGAAAGGATATATAACAGACAGAGGGAAGTAACAGTATTGCCAGGAAGAGATCCTGTACATAGGACAGCTAATCTCTCAAGAAGAGAAAAAAGGGACACCTGTGAGAGCAGAAGCAATTATGAAAACTCATAGACCAGAGACAGTGAGGGAAATGCAACACTTTCTATTGCAGGGCCTGTGTTTTTGATTACAGTACATATATTTTATCACTTTCAAAAGGTATTAAAGAAGCACAGGTAGGCAAAAGTAAGATAGCATGGACAGCTGAGAAGACTGCTGAAGCATTTGAAGATTTAAAAACAGCAATTTAACAGCCCCTGTTTTAGGAATTCCAGATTATAATCAAGAGTTCTATGTATTCTCACATTCAAATGGCAAAGTAATGAAAGCAGGTCTCACACAGAAAACAACATTAGGACATGGACATAAACCATTAGCTTACTATAGTGGGATTTTAGACCCAGTAATGAAAGGACATTGGGCCTTATTACAAGTTTGCCAGTCTGGTAACAACAGTGCCGGTAAGCTACCGGCACAGTTGTTACTGGACCGGCAAACTATGAGTTCTGCAAGCAGGAGCCTGTCAGCCCGCCAGGTCTGACCTAGCAGGAAGAATGGCACCGGCTTGCAGACACTGACGTATGTACCGGCACCATTCATGAATGGTGCCAGTGCATCCGTCCTCCCCATTCCCATTGAGTCCAGTGGGACTCGGATGGGAATGGGCAGTAATTCATTTCGGCGCCCAGAAATGGGGAATTACCGGGACCACCGGGGCTGTAATGCCCAGGTGAGTCCCAATTTCCTGGTGCCAGAAAAAAAATGACTCTGATTTTCATAATGACTCCCATTATCCTTGTGAACAGAGGTTAGTTGTTGCTGCTTTCACGATTGAAAAGGCTGCAAGAGGGCTCAATGAAGTTATTTGCCGAGCATTCCTTATTTGCCATTCTAGAGAAGCCCAAAAGTACATTGACTACACAAAGAGCATCAGGATATGAGGTCATTATTTTGGAACCAGCTATCAAAATTGTTTGATGTGGAGTAGTGAATCCAGTTACATTTGTAGCAGAACTAGTCGGGACGGAGGACTATGTACATGATTGCGCAAAGTATACTGAATTTTATGATGATATTCTCCATGTTAGAGAAAATGCTGTAGCGGGGAGGGGGCATTCTTTTCATTGATGGTTCTTTGAAAATTGACCAAACGATGGAAGAATGACATATGTTAATGCCAGTAGTAAAGATAAAACAGGAGTAGTGAATTTGAAGTAGTGACAAACGCAAAACTGCCTTCACATTGTTCAACATAGGCTGGAGAATTAGTGGTGATTATCACCGCACTCCAGAGATATGAGGACATTTCAGTTTACTCTAACTCTGCCTATGTGACGTCAACTGTACACGCAGGATTGTCATGCTGGAACAGGAGGGGCTTCCCTCGTGCAGACAGCACACCAGTGCAACATGCGTCTCCATTTGATAAAGTCATAAAGGCGCGGCACACACTAAGAGGCAGACATGAGTTCTTGCGTAAACGAAGCTGCAGACGTTGAAGACAAAAGAGCAGCATACTTCCCAAACAATTACGATTTCAAATTAGAAAGTGTTAAGTAAATGTCAGGGCAATGTATGATGGGAAAGGAAGGTTTTAATATGTTGTCCATTGTACAGTTCACTGTATTACAGGGACAAGCTCCAAAAGAAGAGCAAAATGTATGGAAGAGACAGAGGTGTTCTTTATCCCCCACTGATGCTTTATGGAGACAGTATTATTGAAGGTGGAGATGGAGCAGCTTCCCTACCTCATGCACACGAGAGAATCTTGCTGCAATGATTGCAGTAGATTTTTTTTCCCCAATTCTATAAGAACATGTGGCACCGTTTCCTGGTCATTGCATTGTATGCCAGAAATTCACAGCAAGTCATACTTTGAGGACAGTGAGAGGAGCAAACCCAAGACAATGGTCCTTTTCAGTATCTACATATAGGTTATGTGGATATTTTGCAAAACGTGTAATGGATATAGGTATATGTTAGTGGTAATATGTCCCTTTCCATATGGATTGAGGCAGATCCATGTACACACCCCAGTGTCACATGTGCTGCCAAGTTTCTTGTGCATGAGGTATATCCTAGATGGGGTGTGTGTGAAGTCCTGCAGTCTGATAATGGGCTGCATTTTGTAAATTAGCTATTTGAACAGGTCACTCTTCTATTAGGCATCAAGCGCAAGTTATCTTCTGCCTATCATCTACAGGCAAATGGTGTTTGTGAAAGGCTAAACAGATTCCTCAAAGAAAGGATAACGAAGATTAAGATCACCTTAATAAAGGGATGTCTTCATTGTCTACCCATTGCTTTATTTGCACTCAGAAATCAGCCTGGCTCAGATCACCACGTGACTCCTTATGAGTTGGATACTGGACACCTCTTGCTCCTGCCACTTGAATAGGAACTGATGCCCACAGTGTAGCAAACATGTTAGGTGATGAGATGCATGATTATTTAACAATATGACTGCTAGTACTTCTTTTATTTCTCAACAGATCAAAAACCGCAGGGAGGGGTCAGAGAAGATTGAAGAAGACAGCCAAACAGTTGATCCCAGTGATTTGCTAAAACATCCTAGATTGTACCCAGGGGACCAGATGCTAGTAAGGAGCTTTGTCCGCATTTGGAATAAGCCCCACTTTGAAGGACCATACCTAGTAGAGGGGGTCACTCCTACAGCTGTAAAGATACAAGTAAGAAGAGTCTGGCTACATCTGCATGACGTAAGGCCATACAAAGGAGAACCCCTGACCCCTCCTGCACCCAATGAAAATGAATCAAGAGAGGAAACTCCAAGGATGATGACGAGATTGGTTACCAAGAAACAAAGCAAAGATTCATCGAAATAAGGACACTTTGTAAAGAATTCTCAAAACTAAAGAAAAAGGATGACAAGTAACAGTTACAGAACTATTGTAGATAGGAAAAAGGAACAATGTATTGATGAGCTGGACCTGAAGGAGAAGAGCACACTGCACTTTTATGTTACCTATAACAATAATGTTACACACATTCCTGTATGCTGTTTTCACTAATATATTGCAGTCTTACCCAGCCGTAGTAAGATGACATGTTGAAAATTTGACATTTTTTTCGGAAATCCGAAAAACAGCCCTATTTTCGAATCATCATTGTGAACATTTTGCAGTTTTTGATATAAAAATTGTGATTTATAAAAAAATAACAAAAATAACATTTTGAGTTATAGGAATGGGAATGTTCCAGAATATAAGAGAATCATTGCCAGTAAGAAAATCAATATGCTTCTTTGGAATAATAATTGTAACCTCACTTTGCATAGTGATTTGTCTTGTCTACCTTATTATTTTGGCATTTTGACAGATAATGATTACAAATGCAGATACAGTGGTTGACAATGAAAATTTCTTCTTATCCCTAACAAAAGCACAAGTAGTATTTTCCCTGATTTTTCTGAACACATTATTAGATTTAAGATAGATGCTGGAGAAGATCATGAAGATAGCCCCTTTAAAGAATTAACATGTGGTATCAGCAGATGAAGGCGGTAGGGAGGAGAACGTCAGATGAAAGCTGCTACATGTGATCCCTCATCACTTTTGCCATGAGCACAACCAGAAAATGTATTGCAAGAGAAATACCTATACATTTTACAAGATGTCTCAGTCATTTAGTAGCATGCACAACAAGAGGATAATTTGAAGGAAAATGGGCAACCCTAAAATGGATGTTGAGGAAGGCATTCCCATTTGAAGATGGATACATAAAAATGCAACAAATGGAAAAGTATTCAGGTTGGATAAGCAGGATGCTTATGTATTCCCTTAATGGTATGACTGGCGACCAGATAAGGATGTTCGAGCAAAAGAGACTGGGATGTGCAGCTGCATGGGAAACACCAGGATTGGAAGGGTGCTGGGAAATGCCTCAGCTATCAGTATATGGAAGAGTAGCAACCAGCAGAGGGTGGGAAGATGGAATGCTGGCTTGTAGCACCCACTTACTTACAGATAGTACAAATGGTAAATGACGAATTCCTGAAAACATGGGCCAAGCAGGCCTCCAGATAAGGTGCGTAACAGGTTTTTTTACACATGAAAATCTTGTAAATACGACAGCTTTAGTATTTTCCTGTGTACATTTACACACAGGTTTAGAGCAGAGGGCAGTGCAAAGGTCAGGTTACTTGACAGAAAACGGAAGGCTTCTTTTGATTGTTATCTACATTGATGTAATTGCAAGCCACCTCTGAAACAGAATGTATTTCTCTGAAGCCTTTCAAAAAAAGAAACTGCACACTGTGATAAAAGGAATGGTTTCTTTCCATTCAGCTTCAGAAGCACTGCATATTTTCCTAGAATTTTAGGATTGTATAATTAATAAGATATAAAACATGGTTGCAATTGAGAATTAATATTTTGTAACAAATGATGCCTTTGTTTCGCGTGAAAGCAAACCATTATTGCACAATTGTATTTTGTTCCGGTGCTGTGTGCATAATCAATCAGAGGCACATTGTTTTTACACTTAGAATTTAATTTACACTCTAATTATAAAAACCATGTTTAAAATAATGACTATGCACAATCTAGTTCATATCAATTCAACCTTGCAGTCAATGGGGTACATTACTATAAGTGGTCAGTGGCAGCAGAGTCTTTGCTCAAGGGTGAGTGATTGTCATTACACCAATCACAGGTGTTCTAGCCTCTCAAATCTTCAAGACTACAATTAAAACATCAAAACCTGACTCTCCAGGAAATGCAAGCACTGTTCAAAAACAAACAAATGAAAGTTACATTTGTAATTGAAATAGCAAAACCTGTCCCTGTGATAATCCAGATAGGTATTTAACTGTATGTAGCGCTCCATAAATGGTTCGTCCAATATCTAGGTACTGTGATTATTATACCTCAGTCGATACTCAGTTAACCGACCTCTGAAGGATGTTAGCCAATAAGATAGCTTAGCCGGTTGAGCACTTGTTGTTGCAATCTGTGCGTGATCTGTAGGTTGCAGGTTCGAATCCCGGCAAGTCCAACTCAGCCTTTCGAGGTTGAAAGAGGAGTACCGACTTTGGTTTGGTAATAATTGTGATAAATATGTTCTATGTATAACGCTTTACCAAAAGCGCTATATAAATTAACATTTGACCATTAGATTAGATACAGAATTCAGCACGGAGTCCTTGCCTATCTGCATTGTTGTATGATAACATTGGCATACCATTTTGTAGTAATAGCTCCAGGAAATTAGGACTTTCATTAAACATCAAAAGACAATTCTGCTATCAAACCTCAAAATACACAATACAATTCATGTTTGCTTTACTATGTAATTGGCTAGGTTTTTGTGATTTCAGCATTTAAATATATACAGGAGAGATCAAATGGCCAGGAGAAAAGTCATTTTTACTCTCTTAAAATCACATTTACTCTCAAAGTTTAAAAATAAGGAGTAAAATACTTCCACCTTAAAATCTTATCTAGAGCACTGGGGCCAAGTATGAGAAACTATTAACATGGGTCAAAATTGAAGCAGGACCTGTGTCCATGCTACCAATGAAGAATGTCACATTGTGTTTAAGAAATACAGGATCGACTAAAGTGGGAGAAAACGAGGGATGTGAGTAGATAATTGATGTCCCAGGAATGAGTGGGTGAACTGCTGTGCTGAAGGACCACTATTGGGCCTGTGGATCCAGAGCTTACATGCTGCTGCCTAAAAATTGGGGAGGAATATGCTCTTTTATGGTCATGCATGTTCCTGCATTCATGATTCCCGAAAGTGATCTGCACATTGAAGACTCTCCTAAAATGGATGCACACCAAAGTAAGAAGAGGTCGCTTAATCTCCTTCCGCTGTAGAAAAATAACTATTTCTCAGCAAAATCAATAGCGGCCTATGATGACATTCCAGCTGAGCATAAACTATTCAGTAAAACGGCAGTGATATTTACAGCTATATTCATGCCAGGAATACAGACTGCAGTGAACACCAAGTGGTTGCAGATTACGGTTTATAGTCATAATGTCGAAAAAAAAATGACGACAAACAAAAATGTCGAAAAAAAAATGTAGAAAACAATAATGTCGACATCCTATACATATAATGTAAAAAGTCATTTTTTAGAAAAAAAAATGTCAATTAGAACTACCAACACCTCACCCAACACCCCCACCACCCTCTCACCCCTCATACTCAACACATTCTAATTATATATTTATTTATTTTTTCAATAAATAAATAAACAAAAAGAGTATCATTTACTATGGGGGGTCCCTCCCAACCCCCCCTCACCCAACACCCCCCTGCCACCCCCCCACACCCCCCCACCACCCTCTCACTCCTCATTCTCAACACATAGTAATTATATATTTATTTATTTATTTATTCAATAATTAAATAAATAAAAAGAGTATCATTTACTATGGGGGTGTCCTCGCAACCCCCCTCACCCAACACCCCCTGCCACCCCCCCACACCCTCCACCACCCTCTCACCCCTCATACTCAACACATTTTAGTTATATATGTATTTATTTATACAATAAATAGAAAATTTCGAAAAAATATTGAAAAAATGTCAACATTATTGTTTGTCGACATTATTTTTTTCGACATTTATTTTTCGAAATTTTGACTGTCGACATTTTTACTGTCGAAATTATGACTGACCACCGCAGATTACCAGGTTGGAGCTGTTACAAACAATAAACATGACAATCAAAGGATTTAAAGCGATTTGAAAAGAATTGAGGGCTATCAGTCTTATGACCCTCCAAAACAGGTATGTGCTGTACTTTACTACTGGAAGTCAGCTTGTGGGCCAAGATCAAGGCTTCCTGTTGCATGTCCATGGAGAGAATGGAACCCTAACTGAGGCAATAACTATGCTGTCAACCCTACATACAAAGTTGGAGGAAGAAGTAGACAAGAATGAGGAGGATGACTGGTTCTCCACCGTGTTTTTTTGTGGATTCCAACCTGGTTGGCGAATGCCTTCATGTTGCTTGGAGCAATACTAGTGTTTGCATTGCTAGGATTCTGTCATGTAAGAATAATTATAGGACAATGCAAGAAGACAGTGAAGAAAGCTATTGGGATGAAGATATTGATTGATGTGAATGCTGTGACTGATGAGCACGCACAGACTGAAAGTACCAATCATGAGCATTTGAAAGGAAATTAGCCCAAGGATCATATGAACTATGTGGAATGTTGGGTATTCTGTCAACCGACTGGAGAGTGTTGTCACCTGACTTGGAGTGTGGATTAACACATAAAGAATGCAGTTGACCTGAGGGGGGTGACAAAGATATTGACTCTGAAGAAACCAAAGTAGATACAAAATATGAAGAAGATTGAGGAAGAGGGGGTGGTCGAGGACTCGACCACAGGGGGGAAAGTAGTGAGGCAGATGTACACATCATCTCTAGTGCTCGCCATCTCACCTCTGTCATATTGGAATAGCAGCAAGAGAGCACTGTGTCTGATACAGTTTTTGTCCCAAACTGCATCGAAGATACAAGAGACGTTATGCACTCAGACAACCGTATTGAATGTACCCCTGCTCTGATGTGATGTAAGGATGTCTGCATACACCACTGGATATAGAAGAGCTATAAGAGACTTCCGACCAGAGCACAGTAACGTCATGATGAGAAGACACAAGGACACACTGAAACGATATGCAAATATTTGACAAATAAATATGTAACAGAAGTAATAAGAGAAACATGTATGCAGCTACGAAGTAATCACATTCATTGAGAAGATACGTGAGAGGAGGATCAATCAATGTACATACACACAAAGGCAAGATAGATAAGACATATAGAAGCTTGCAGAAGAAAACATAATGCGATTATAGCAGCAATGGAGAAAAAGATGGGTGTCAGACTAGTGCTAAGAGTGACCAACCTGCCTCAGAAACAGACCTGGGCTCCAGAGCTGAAATGCGCTGGAAAACAGTTTGGTGTGAGGAACAAAGAATGTCTATAGGCCTGGTAGCAAGGATACCACATCAAGAAATAATTGCAAGGTACAAGGGGAGGCAAAGTGGATAAGCTATGAACGCATGATATATTTCTCTTAGATTAAGCAAAGAAGAAAACATCTGCAAGTGCCAAATATTGAACAATTAAAGACGCAGAAAGCATATGTGAGATGGAACGACCAGGTCTTCAGAGGCCAAGAGGAGTAATAGCACCCAGTATAATTGAATTGAAGTGCATTAAATAAATGGCCGAAATTGACAAAATCGTAGTCTCCTCGCACGTGATTCAAGACTTGAAAACAAGGCCTATTCATTATGTTCTAACTGAAGATAGTTATGTGTCTATACTCCCTTAAAAGTCCCAGAGAAGAGAGCATTCGGCAAGGTTAACTACAAAGAAGCCTTGGCTCGATGGTGAACTGATGAGAGATGCTAGGCCAAGTGGGTAGTAGTCTGACGTTGTTCCCTGCACCCGAGTTTCATTTTGCTTACGTGCTGCTAAGTAGCCAAAAGTCCAAGGTTGTGAGAGAATTCCAACCAATCGTGAGGGCCTGTGCAGCAGTGTATTATACAATGTTGCAGAAGCCAATCAGCTGCTGTTATTCTGCTATTGATCTGTATTATACGTATTTAGAGGTAGTTTGAGGTGTGCCTACCAGATATGAGACAGCCAATTATGTTACTAACACCTAAATGATATAAAGGTATAAATATTCCCTTAACCGGTCCCTCCACCCGTATAAAGCCATTGTATAATCAAAATATCGTTGAGAGTGTGTGATCTGCAATGTTTTTGTTCAGGTTTCGCTACTTTATTTGAGCTGATAATAAAGTAGTACTTTGCCATATTCTTGGAGTCTGTCTGGTTATTTGGGTCTGAGATCATTTATTGGTAATTCCATCTAGCACTTGGAACGCTCTAGATGCTACTGAATGCGAGCATGCCGAAAGCAGCCTTAGGCACACTTGAATGTTTTAGGTAGGGAAGTATGCCAAAGCAATCTTAGGTTTAGGCAGATGTGCATTTTGTTTGTACTGGAGTAAGCCAAATGAGTTTTAGGCACACAGGATTTTTTTTAGGTTTGGAAGCCCTCCTCAGCAGTGCAATTCACGCATTACATTTGTAGCTGTGGGTGTGTGACTGAAGCAGTCTTAAGTGCACATTCATTGTATAGGTATGGGAGGATGCCAAAGCATTCTTAGTCACTCCTAAATTGTGTAGGTATGGAGGTTTGTCAAAAACATCCTTAAGCAAACTTGTATTTTGTAGGTAAGGGAGTATGCCAAAGCAATCTTTGTAAGAGGTGCATTTTATACGTGTGGGAGAATTTGGTGACAGTTTCACCAGAGGAAGTAATAATTGATATAAAGGTATACATGTATAAAAGGAATAATTGAGGAGGATGTCCTACTGGCGGAGGTTGCAATAGCTAAGAAAGAGGAGTTGACTAACATGGGAAATGTGGAATGAACTAAGGAGGCAGTGGTAGTAGCAGCAGTTGTAACAACTGAGGATGAGGTGGTAGTAGCAGAGGTGGTAACAGCTAAGAACAAGGTGCTAACTCAAGTGGTTGAGGTGTTCTGAACTGAAGCAACGATACTAGTAGTAGAGGAGGTAATAAAGCAGTGTTTGCCACATGTGGGTTTTGTAGTCGGAGAACACGAAAGCAGTCATAGGAACATATGAATTTTAGAGGCATGAGAACTTTCAAACTCAAATCTTAAGCAGCTGTGCATTACATAGGTGTGGGAGTATCTCAAAGCAGTGTTAAATGCAAATGAACTTTGTAAGTCTGAGAATACACCAAAGGAGTATTAGGCACACATGAATTGTATGTGTGTTTGAGTAGGCCAAAGCAGTGTTAGGCACATGTGAATTTTGTACGCAGGTTAATACACCAAAGCAGTCTTAGGCACACATGATGTGTGTAGGTGTTGGATAATGCAAAAACAGCATTAGGCAGATGTGAAGCTTATAGGCAGAGGAATATGCCAATGTAATCTCAGGCAGATGTGAATTTGTAGGTGTGGGAGTACGCCAAAGCAGTGTTAGGCATATGTGAAGTCTGTAGTTGTGTGAGTATGTTAAAGCATTGTTAGGCATTTGTGAAGTTTGTAGTTGTGGGAGTATGTCAAAGCAGTTTAGGTCACACATGCATTTTGTAGGTGTGGGATTATCCAAAAGCAGATTTAGGCACTGTGACAAAGTCACCTGCCTGGCTCTGGAAACCACAAGGTCAGGTACTCAGGGGGCCAAGTGCCACCTCAAGCCAGTGCATGTTGTACCTGGGGATGTATGAGGAGAATTCCATGGTCACTTTTCCTGGTTTCCGGCACATGGCTGGGGACAATCATATGTCTTAGCCCTGACCAGTCTCTATGGACCAGTCCTTACCCACACCTAGCCCATTAGGGCAAACCAACCTTCCTGACACAAAGCTTTGGAATAACCCATAGGGTAATAATAAGGTAACACCTCCCTAATTTAGAGTGCCTTCAGCTTATTTTAAACAAACCTCACATTATAATGTAGAAAGCGCTGCCTTCCACTTTAACGGAACACATTTCCATTCACTATGCACTGGTAGAATGTGCCATAACTTTGTTAAAACTTTGTCGATGTCGGGATCAACAGAGAAGTCATTTCACAACTTAAAATGGATATTCCGTTTTTATTGGTGATGTGTGTCTTGCTTAATACTGGGCTTCTCCAATATAACTGGGGTTTGAACCCATGTTGCACGGCATTGTCTTGTTCTCGAGCATATTTTCCATGGGTAAACGGCTGTAAACCCATGGCTTTCCGACCGTGAATTTTAGCAAAGGGCAAAGTTACAGAAGCATTTTCCCTTAGCCGAGAATTTGACGATGAGAATGCAATTTAGCAGTTTCGCCAAGCAGCCAGATTATTGACTAAACCAAAGAGTCCAGAAAGCTTACCCGTTGCAGGGGTTCTCAGCACAGCACAAGCAGTAGCCAGGAGAATCAAAGAGAGGTTGGGTGCTCCCAAGATGGCTGACAGGCCAAACTCCTAAGGCCAAAGCAGACACCGGTGCTTTCGCTATGTCAATCAGTGAATGCAGGTGCAGACCCTCGACAGAAGTCCATCCATAGGGAGGGAGGAGGGCTATAATACCTCACAGCATAATCTGCCATTGAGGGTTGTTAGAGCAGGAGGCTTGGGTTTGGGGAAGACTGGAGATTGCCAGAGAGGAAAGAGGCTGGAAACTGGAAAGTGCTGGAGAGGAAAACAGCTGGAGAGATGGAGAAAACAGGAAAGGAGGAGGCAGGTTGGAAGTGAAGGTGACATTATGGAAGGGAAGGGTTTAACATAGGTGGAGTGGGTGCTGAGATTTAAGGAGAAGGTAGTGGCAATGACACTAGAGGTGGTATCTTCTAATGCGCAGGTGACGAGAGTTAAGGAGAAGTTGGCAACAGTTATGCCAGAAGAGGAAACAGCTAAGGTGGAGGTGCTGAGAGCTAAGGAAGAGGTGGTAGCTAACAGAGTTGAGGTGATATGAGCTAAGGTATAGGCAGCAGAGGTGGTAACAACTGAGGAGGTAGTGGGTGATGTGCTAAAATGTGAATAGGAGGTAACAGTTTAGTCAGAAGAGTTGGCCTACAAGAAGATGGTGGTAAAAGTGGAGGTGGAAAAGAAGGAGGAGGTTGGAAATAGAGAGTAGCTTTGGGGTAAAAAAGTGAAGGGAAATATAGTCGGGAGGTATGAGAAGCGGAAGGAGAAAGGGAGAAAGGAGTATTTCTGCATTATTCCCTTTTGCTGGCTCTGTGTGAACTTATGCAGTTAGGCCTCTACCTAAGGCCCAAAATCTATCGAGATCATGATTTATGGGGCAGTTGCTTGTCATATTACAGAGCTGCAGGCTGTTACCGTTATGGAGACGGCTTCCTAAACGGCAGTAGTTGATCATGGCAACTCCAACTTTTTCATTACATCTTGAGCTTGGCATGAACGCCACTGCGGATTGCATCAGGTATTAACTGTTGTGTTGCCTCCTTGGTGCTCATTTTGGTCGTACCCGCAACTGACCATGACCCAATGAATTATTAAAGACTGATCGCTAAGTGGTATTTCCTCAAAGATCGTTTGGCTGAAGAAAGGCTTTCTGTCTTACAATATCCCTGAGAGTCAGACTTTCAGCCTCTCCATTGAGGTATCACTATTATGAATGTCTTGATCAAGTGAGAGATACCAGGGAATTATGCAAGCCATCTATTTGGAGTTCAATACTTGGCACACCTTGCCCATTGCATCGCCGCTCTCTGCCCCAACTTTCAGTGCTATGCGGATGATACCCAGCTCATTTTCAGGCTACTCTCGGCCTCCTCTTCGCCTTCCCTCATCTCTGACTGTCTGTCTGTTATCCAGGAGTGGTGTGCCGCCAATGACCTCTGCCTTAATGCCAGTAAGACTGAGATCCTACTCATCGGCACACCCACTCCCTCCTTTCCTGCAGCTCTCTGGCCGGCCTCTCTTGGCCCTCTTCCTGCTCCCACCTGCAAGGCTAAAAACACTGGGGCCATCTTCGACTCCACACTCTCCTTCTCTCCTCACATCTCAGATGTTTCTAAGAAATCCCACTACCATCTGCACCTCCTCAGAGGTATTCTTCCTTTCCTCTCCTTCCCCCAGAAGCTCACCGTCTACAGAGCCCTGGCTCTCTCTAAGCTGGACTATTGCAATAGTCTCGATCTTAATCTGCCTGCCTCTACTCTCCGCCCTCTGCAACTTATCCAAAACAGGACTGCGAGACTTGTCCTTGGCCTCAAGCCCAGGTATCTTATCTCTCCAGGACTGAAATCTCTGCACTTGGTCCCAGTGGCTACAAGGATTAAGTTCAAAACCCTCTGCATTGTCCACAAGGCCTTCTGGGTCCTGGGTCCTGGGGCCGCAATACCTGCAACTCTCTCTTCCCAAATACCTTCCTTCTCAGGCTCTTCGCTCATCTGCCTCCAACTCCCTCAGGGTCAGTCGCTTCTCCAAGGAACGAGTGGGTGGTCGAGCTCTCTCTTCAGCAGGGGCCTCCCTCTGGAACAGCCTTCCTGCCTCCCTGAAATTTGAGGAGAACCATCTCTGGTTCCGGAAACCCCTCAACACCTTCCTCTTTGCTTCTGCTTTCTCTGCCTCTCTCCCCTGCTGAAATTCCTGGCTGAAACTGCACTGGTTACCTGGCAACCCTTTCTGATCTTGGGTCCAGGCCAGGCCCAGCTTTTGCACACCTGCCCTGCCCCCCTGGCAACCCATCGCACCTGGGGACAGTTTTCTATATCCATACAGTCCCCTACCAGCACTTATTCTGCTCTTACCCTGCACTTGCCACCATCTGGCCGCTTTTATTTATCTTATTTATTCTTCTATCCCTTGCACTGCACTTTTTCCCCCTCTCCCTTCCCCCAGGCACTTGCCCTTTCCCCCTACCCATGCACTTGCGCGATCTGAATGACACCTGGCCTAGTAGGATCGTTGTCTGTTTCCCACTGTTTCCCCTCCCTTGCCTCGTCATGCCCTGAAACACTTGTGTATGGGCACGTTATAAATGTCATATAATATCATATCATATAATTTTGAAGTAATACCTGGGCCAAGAACCTTCATTGGGATAGGTTAAAAATATATATTTCAGAACTCTCTTACGGAGGATCACGCTAAATGTATCTCTACTCAAATTACTACCTGCAAAGAGTCCTCACCACGCTGGCAATGATAAGTCACCAGAAGATGTATTGCATTTTGCATTATTTTATTCTTCTTAATTGAAGATAAGATGCAAAACATTGTTGCATTCTGGGAAGCATTAACTTTACTCAATGCCGTCCTGCATTAGTATACCTACTGTTGCTGGACTCTGGTTTTACAGTGCAGGGGTTCTTTGTTGTTGCACTTCGAGTAAGGAAAGAATACACCTTGAACTCATTTTTACTTAATTTGAACCACAAAATGTGTATATATTGATGATTTGACATATCCGACTGTTATATTTTTCATTGTAAATGTTTTAGTGGATCTGTTTAGTGACTCTGAAATTGACATCGAACTGTAAGAGGTACCTTACATTGATAAGAAGTGCAGGAGGAAGGGAAGAGTCTCAACAATAAGAGACTGGGCTTTTATTGAAGAGTTGCTCCGTGGGACAAAGGCATGGCAGAGACCAGTCAGCATGGGCAGGTGGTGCCAGTGGGACTGGTGTGGCACTAGGTACTCCCAGGAGTCAGAAGGAGGTTCCCGCTTGGGTCAGGAATCCCACAAGAAATTCCGACGGTGGTGGGAAGGGTCTACAGACACCCAGGAAAGAGCAGTGGAGATCAAACCCTCTCCCTCCCTCTCGGGCGCCTGCTTGTGCTTTCTGGGAGGAACTGCAGCACTTTTTAAAGAAACCCCGGGTCTCTTGAAGTACAGTCAATGTTCAAACGCCCCAGAGGGACGTTCCCTCACATTACAGGCTTACAGTGAGTCTCTATTGAATCGGAAAAAGGGTTTGGGACTCACTGTAAGCCTGTAATGTGAGGGAACGTCCCTCTGGGGCGTTTGAACATTGACTGTACTTCCTGAGACCCGGGGAGCCTAGACTAGATATTTAGAACCAGAGAAAAAGCCCATGAGACAGCATATGTACCCTGTGTGCCATTTTGACATTATTTATACTTTCTTCAGGAGTTGTTCTGATATTTGAGTGACCCCCCCCCTTTGTAAATATTAATAAACAAAGAAGTCTGAACTGGAGTCTTGGCACTCTGTTAATACTGTCACCTACGTGACAGCACACATGAATTTCGTAGGTATGGGAGAATGCCAAAGAAGTGTTGGGCAACTGTGAATTTTGTAGATGTGGGAATGCACCAGAGCAGTGTTAGACACACATGCATTTTATGGGCGTGGCAGTATGCTAAAGCAGTCTTAGTCAGATGTGCATTCTGTATGTCTGGGAGGACACAAAAGCAGTGTTTAGCAGATGAAAATTTTGTAGATGGCCGGTATGCCAAAGCAACTGTAGGCAGATATCTATTTTGTAGGTGTGGGAGTGTGCTAGAGCAACCTTAGGCAAATATGCATTTTGCGGTTGAGGAATTATCCCAAAGCAATCTTAGGCACACATGATGTTTTAGGTTTTGGAGTACACCAAAGCAGTGTTAGGGATACCCGAATTTTGTAGGTGTGGGAGTACACCAAAAACAGTGCTATGAACACATCAATGTTGTAGCCCGGGGAGCACACAAAGCAGTGTTAGGCACACATGCATTATGAGGTGGGGGGGGGTTCCACAGTAGGCTTATGCACACCAGAATATTTCAGATGTGGGAGTACGCCAAAGCAGTCTTAGACAGATGTGACCTTTGTAAGCTTTGTAGGTGTATACTGCAGGTGAATTGTCCTGCTGCTTTTAAAAATTTCACCTCATGATCTTATTTCAGTTTTGACATTTTGCATTTGAATTTTATCAGCACTTCCTGTTATTTGCATCGGCAAGGAATTATAAAGCAATGAGTCTTTTTAAGATGGCTGATTATTTTTCTTGTCTTTAGCCTACGAAGGATTGACAAAGTAATCCAACCTGCTTTTACTTTTATAGGTGAATTGTCCCTGAAACCTGTCTCAATATTTATATGTGAATTTTCTCTGCAGTGTTTTTATTTTTTCCTCTTGCTCTTTTTTTAGTTATGTATTCTGTAGGTGAATTTATTTGGGTGCTTGTTTATGTTTCTACTGTTCTGTTTATTGGTTTTGATTCAATCCTTATCATTTAGTGAATTTTAGACCAGCAATTAATTAAGGTCAGAATAGGTCTTATTGAGATGGCTGGATTTTTTCTAGTCCCTAAGCTGGAGGGATAGACAAGATGGTCCAACCTGTTTTGACTTTTATTGGTGAAATATTCTCTACAGCTTTTTAAATTTTGGGCATTGTGCTCTTTGTTCAGTTTCGACTTTTGTAGGTGCATTTTCTATGTGACCTTTTTATGCTTCTTCTAGGTTTTTTTCATTTTGATTTATGGAGGTGAATTTTGCATGTGACTTTTTAATGATTCTCCTCGTGTTCCCTTTTTTGGTTTTGAATTTTGTAAGAGACTTTTTTATTTTTTATTTAATTAGGTGGTGTTTTCAGTTCTCCCTGCTGTGGCAGATAGGGCATAAGAGTGGTACAAAGCTCACATGTGGAAGTGCTTTGCTTTGGCAGATGACAATATGATGTCCTTTCTGAGCCCCACAACCATGCACTGGTGTAATGATGACAGCATTGGTATTCCAACTGCTGTTGTATCTGGCACAGACACAGCCACTGCATGACATCACCATGGTGCAATGAAAATCGTTAATATTTTTTTACAGCACTTCAAAATGAGCAATGTATTTGTCCTCATAGAAGTTCAGAGGTAGCTTGCCAATGACCATCTCTGAGCCTGGAGATCTAGGGGGAACCACCCAGTCAGTTGGGGGTTCACATTACTTCTGCTGACCAGTCATCTGAGTGATATTAGTGCCTGTTTCTTTGTCCCTTCCTTGCATGCTAGTCTTCATTCCCCACCACAACACTGAGATTCCTGTGTCATGGCCTTGGACTCATAGATCTCTGTTAGGTCAGCTCTGCTCTTGGCAGTCAAACTGTACAGCAATCCTGAAGAGGTATCCTGTTTTTGGATTCCTCAAGCCTTCTGATTGACAGGTCGACAAGCCCTCTATAGTCTCGTGCCAAATGCCTAGACAGCAGTATAGTTGGTTGGAGTCCTGGTAAAACCGGTAACAATCGCACTGAGTGGTTTGAACTCCTGCAGAATATCTCAACCGTCCTGCAGCGCACATTTTGGCATCATTTTTAGAATGCACAGCAGGTTATAGCTACTTCTGTAGCCAATCGGGTAAGAACGCAGATAGTGTCCCCGGGAAATGTGCGCAGACTGTAAAAGGGACTCCATCACAGAAGCAATTGCACTGAAAGTTTACTTGCATTAGAAGCCTAGCATATCCTCCATGTAGTAGGCCTTCAGTGTGGCTAGTCACTCCCTTCACCAACTGGAAAATGAACTTCCCGCTACCATGGTCGTTGTAAGCAGGTAGGAGAACTTCGAGACGTTGTTAGAGTATAAGCGTCATGCAGTTAATAATTTAAGAGAGAGAAGCTTACAAGGGCGCAGGTGCCGGTAATCCCTTACCGCCCTACTACGAGTTCCCTTTGCGGGTCCTCCAGACAGGACCCGCAAAGAGACTTTAGAGCTAATAACGGTACCACAATTTGCGGTACCGTTATTAGCGCCTTCCCCATTCCCATTGAGCCCTATGGGGGCTCAAATAGGAATGGGGGCGGGCCCTGGTGAATGGGGAATTACTGGTCCCGCCAACCTTGGTATGGACCGGTAATTGCTCCATTCACCAGGGCGGAGTCGGTAAGGTTTTGGAGGCAGCCATGGTGCTAATAGCGCCATGGTTACCTCCAACCTCGTAATGAGGCCCATAGACATACAAGAGCCCGTGACTAAGACACTCTAAAGTGGACCTAGTCAGGAAAAACTGCACATAAAAGAGTATCATTGAAATGAAGCAGTAGCACAGTAAGATTTAAATCTAAGGCATTGGATTCCTATGGGAACTGCTTCCTACATCAGCCTAAAGCAGTGGATTCCATAGGATTCATGCGTAAATGGCAGACGGCCTTGACAAAAGTGCAAAAACAAGGCGTAAAGGCAATGTCTCCTGCATTTTGCTAAGTCGTTTTGAAGTTTGTAGCTCAAATAACAAAAGATCGCACAGAGGGGACCAGTTTGCACGTAAGCGGGTCATTTTCAGTACCTTCCAGTTTTAGCATCAGACCTCTAATTACAGCATTATTTCATTAAGAGGCCCCAAGTCGCAGAGGAAATGCAGGCACATTTAAGGGAGACAGTGCTTAATGAAAAGATTGCCCACTTATCAAGAAGTCCCCAGAGTGCATCTGGCTATGGGTAAAAAAAAGTGCTTTCTGGCAGCACCCCCCGCAGGCAGGAATGCCTTGCCCCCTGAGCTCAGAAGCTGCACTTCCTTGGACTGCTTTAAGAAAAAACTTAAAACTCATCTATTTAGATCAATCAGACTTTCGGGGTTCTCTGTTTTTCTTTTTTCATCTGTCTTTACCCCCTTATAGGGACCACATTCTCTGGTGCCTGTATGCCTCCGGGCCACTTTGGTAGCACCTTATAAATAAATAAATTAATGTAAAGCAAAGCAAGACAACACACTTGCAGGTTAACGCTTGATTCAAACACCTGGTCCGTTTTAATTTGCAGGGAAATCTGATGGATTTAATCTCCTTTCCTCATAGCGAGCGGACTGTTGGCCATCCTCCGTGTGGTGTTACTTGGATAGTGCGGGGGCGGCATGATACAGAGTTGGTCCAGTAGCCCCTCAGATGAGACTCTCATTCAAATAGAAGCACAGCAGCAAGGAACTCCAGTGACAAATAGGCAATTTAGCAACGGAAGCGTGCGAGGATGCCACGCTCCACCTACGAGGAATCCATGTGCACGCTGCAGAACACCCACTTGGGGGCCAATTTATTAAGAGTGCTATTTGTATGCAGTGGACCACTACATTTTAGCACGTATGTATTGTTGGGTCTCCTACTTGCAATGTTCAACTTTTGCAAAATGGTGTGCAAAAAGAAAGAGTAAAAACAGGTGAAATCACTACTACTCCTTGCTTTTGCATTTTGTGCAAAATGTAAATTGGTTGCGGGATAGGAAGGCGACATTGTGCGAGTCAAGGAACATCCCAAGAGATGGAATTCAACATAAAGAGATCGGTTCCATTCTGTGCCGACAAATAGTCAAGACCACACTAGGATCGCGGTTTGAACTCTCTACTCTTTTTATCAAAAATCTCTATCTACAAGAAGAGATGGGATGGAAGGTGACATTTAGTAGCAACAGAAAAGTAGAGACCCAACAAATGGGAGCTCGCTATCTCAATAAAATTGGATCCAATTGTCTCGGGGTAAAAGACAGTAACCGATTGGAACAGACGTGAGTCTGCCATATGTCAACCGAAAATCAAGAACTAGAAAACACAGACAAGGTGAGAAATGTGTGGCCAAATGGTCTAACACTCATAAATGGTATCACAAATGGAGTTTATATGTGTCCTGAGAATGGCTGCAGTATGAAAACTACATTGTATATATACCCTGCCTGAAACTCGAGTCGACATTGTACTATCTTAAGTTCCATTAGGAACCCAATTTGTATAGTTTGTATAAATATTTGTGGTAATTGACTGTATCAAAATGACAAAATGATATAAACTATGATTGTAAACTACTGGTGCTTTTATGGATAACAAGTAGTATTTTGCACTTCAGGTCTAAATCTATGACCTTGTTTTTTGACAAATTTTTCTTATTGCGTTATCTGCACAAGTATGATAGGATTTGTATGGGTATGAGTGAGGTTGGTGTGGATGAGTCAGAATGGGAGATCACAGTATGTTGTGTGTTTTGATATGATTGAATTGTTAGACTACAGATTTAGCTGTGGATTTGTCCATTTTTTTAAAAAAAGAGTTTACAATTCTGTATATTGTCTTTATACACCTTGATGAATTCTATAAAATAAAATAAACAAAGAAATTGCAATAATCAATTGAATTTGATCTTTATGAGAAGAGATTGGTGTACAATATAGAAAATCAATTGAATGCAATGAGAGTCTGTATATGCCGGTGGTGCATACACATGTTGTGATGTCAAAATGTAAATCCTGCCTGCACATTATGCTCTGCAGGCAGAATTTGCAATGGGGTTCCATTCAGTCTACCTGTTATTTAGCAGGTGCTAAATGCAGGAGGATTCCATAGGATTTACGGACAAATTTACGGAACAATTAGCAGTAAATGACACAGCAAAACAATTGCATTAAATTTTCTGAAATGTGCTTTCCCTCAAACCTGTACCGGATCTGCAGATTAAAACATGATAACAGTGCATGGACCCCAGAGATGCTAGTAAGCCATGTGTTGGTAACACGAACTGCGGAAACCCATTTAATATAGAAAATCTAGGCTACAGTGGACTTCTGCATACTCACATTGGAATGCCAGCCGGTGGTGCATTGATAACAGGGACTGCGGCACGTACTCAATCAAGCCAAGCTTCCTAATGCTTCATGCACATTGTGAATGTATAGTCTGAGGAGGCGGTGGGTGTCCCAGAATAACTTTTGGCTCATTCCATCACAGTTGGCTTCTGGACCTCAGGTTTGACGCATTACTAACAGGGGCAGAATTGGGCTGGAACAAGACAGAGCTTTGTCTTGCCGGAGCACATTTCTAGACAAAACCTGTAGGGCCAAGTCTTCAAAATCTGTCAATCATAAGCAGCCAAAATGATTTGTTTCTGTGTAAGCGTGCCCTAAGTATGCAGACATGTTTCACAAGATAGGCAGTAAGCAATTGGGGTGAAGCCACTGGGAGCCCTCCTAGCCGCACACAACAGCCACATCCACCAATACGCTCATGACACACAGGTATAAATGACAGTCGACTCCATCAAGGATATCCATAGGTTTAAAATCTGCTTCTCGCTGATCCAGTCTTGGATGTCCAGTGCATACTTGAAGCTGAATCCCTCCAAGACCGAATTCCTACTCCTCACCAACAACACCAAACACCCAGACATAGAGACCTGGCTATCAACCATGAACTCTTAGGGCTTCACACCCGAGCTCACCTACTGCGCCAAGTCCCTTGAGTTCCACATCGACGAACACCTCTCCTTCAAGTCACACATAGCTAAGATAACACAGACAGATTGGTATCAGCTCTCCCTCCTGCAGAAATTCAAGCCCTTTCTCCCTCCGGACAGCTTTAGATCCACTGTTCTATCACTGGTCCTATCCCACCTGAATGGGGGAAATTCACTCCTCGAAGGCCTCCCGTCATCCTCCCTTCTGTCCCTGAGAAGTGTCCTACAAGCGGCTGCATGCCTCATCAAGGGTCTATTCAGATATGACCACATTACCCTGGCCCATACGACCTTCACTGGCTCCCACTGTAGGCACAAATGACCTTCAAGTCTTACTGCATCATCTGTCAAGCAATTGCCCTCAAGTCACCCAGCTAGCTACCTTGCGGAGAAACTCTGCATCTCCGGTGGACAGCGCACCACCAGAAGCCAGGACATGTGCAGACTTGAAATCCTCAGTTGCAAAAAGGAAAGGACCAAAAAACAAGCCTTCTCTGCCTACGCACCAAGGCTATTGAACCACCTCCCTGTTGGCATGTGACTCGCCCCCAGGCTCCTACGATTCAGGTAACAACTCAAGACCCACCTGTTCAAGGAGTCTCTCCTCCTCAACAACTAGGACGTCACGTTGCCCCTCGCGCCACCTGACTCACTAGAGGCTGCCCACCCATCTCCTCCCTGCCACATTGTACAGCTGTAGCTCCTCTGTCCCCCTCTGTATCCTACCCCCGCTGTATATTTGTAATGTTCTACACCTCTGTAAAGTGCTCAGTTGTGTCTGTATTGGGGTATACCTTTGTAATGTGCTCCGTTGCTTCTCGAAGCTACGTCCGCACTCAATAAATACCATAATAATGATGATAAAAATAATAATAATATGCATTTAAGGAAATGTGATGTCTTCCCCTCAAGTGGAAATCCCAAGCTTAACATCCATAAAGCACTCACCAAACGAGTATATATGGCTTCTGGTTTACAGATATTACAACATTAGGGTGGGTGGAGAAACACATGAAATGAGCAGAGAGCCCAGTTTGCATTTCTTGCTCAAAAGTGTTTCATGCTTTCATACCTCAAATGCTATTGAGGCAATAAGCCACGAGACGGCGGGCCAATACGCCCCAGGTAATGCCCCGGGCCGTAGTTACAGGCCTGAGTGTAGCGAATTCATTTTGACTAAGTTTTAACATGGAGGTGGATGAAAATAGTACCCTAGCGGGCATACAAGCAAGGCCCAAGCAGCGTTGAACTACCATTGGCCAGATAGGCAGGGAACAGCACCATTAGTCAAAGGGTCCAAGGCCAATGTAAAAAATGAGTTATGTATTGCTAATATAGTGTTAGTACCCCGTTCCATAAGCTATACTGGGAGTAATGGCACGACAGCCTGAATTAAAGCCCTGAGCAAAGTGAGGACGTTTAACAAGGTCACAAGCATGTTACCCCCAGTATAGCCTGTGGAACGAGTTACTAACACTATTAGCACCCCGGTTTACCAAAGAGGCATTCCGGGGTGTTAAAAAAACATATTTTCATTCATTGAATGAAAATACAGTGCAAAGATGGCTGCCGTGGTTGAGGAAACATATGGAGCCCCTTTTCCCTTTCCATGGTGGCCAAACGGAACAAGGAGAGAAGCTGTAGGAGCAAACAGATAAGTGGGGATTGGGGGTTTAGGGTCAAAATGACTGCAGCAGCGGTGGGGGAAGATAGCGGGCTGGTGAGCCGCTGATCAGGCAACTTAAAACGCTGACTAGATGGGGAATATCAGCCCACATTTCTAGGCTCCTTATAGGCCGGCTACCAACCATAGGGTGCTAATATACGTTTCGCTATACAATAGGAGCTTGATACCCACGCTCAGAGGCTAGAAGCGGGCATGAAGCACAATAAAAATACCCAATTTGACAGTGAGATTCAGTAAACAGGGTGAAAGAACAACCCAAATGAAAGTGGAGAAGGAAGTGAGAAAATTATCTTTTCATGCTCCCACCCGCCTCAATGTATTTATAAATGATTAGAATGATTGATTCCAGGGGGAATTCCACAATGTACCAATAATGGAGGGTGGAGGGGCCGCTTTTCTATTATTGGGAAATTAATCCATGTCATTATCATAAACTGAAATCTGTTAAAGAAAATCGTGAAAGATTTTGAATTGTTTTGCACTAGAAAATAATTGAACATAAAGGCAAAGCCAACAGTAGAAGATAAAAAGTGAAAGCTGAGAAACACCTTCTACAGCGAGTAAGCCGAAATCAAAGCAGTCACATTATAGGAATGCCTAGAGTTAAGCAGCATGGCCAAGAACTGAAAAAATCAACACAAACTCATAAGAGAATGCTGATACTTTCCCAAAAATACTAGGATCACAAAAAGGTTTAGGAGTAAAACTAGAGTGCATTATATTAATGCAACTCTTGCAGAGTATTGAGTGACTGTCAATTCTATGATGCTTCTTTTTAATTCACCCCTAAATCAAACTGGAAAAAGCACCATTTTAACCATTCCTTTTAAAATTGTTGCACAGTGAACCTAAGTGGGTGGGAGATCACTCACACAAATCCAGCGACAACATTATCACCCTTCCACTGGATCCCACACCTACCCCCATGACGTTCTTTCATTATATCCCATCACCTAAATATGCTATGCAATCCCAAATCATCATAATTAGGTGGCATTTCGAAAGTAGAGAGTATTTAAAATCCTACATGTTGTTATTGCGACCAGGATTTTCGTAATGGGGCTGTTCATGTTCTCATGAAGGTAGGGTGTTAGTTACTAGTAACCTTAGAGTCAGAATAGCAATATGTGAAGGTGTAGGTGTTAGGAGCGTGAAGATAACAGTGGTTATTAACACAAGGTTCTGGGTCACTCTTACTGGTCTGGCCGAGTCATGTTCAAGCTAGCAATAACTATTACGGTTGTATCTAGAGTTAGGGTTTGGGTTAGGCAAACTGCTATCAAGGGTTACTGCTAGGGTAAGGTTTGGGATAAGGTAAAGGTTAAGGAGGAAGTCACTGGCAAGGCAGTGGTCATTACTTGAATTCTAGGTTAAGGGTCTGTGTCAGAGATCCCTTGACTCGTTTCTAATGTTGGGTGTAGGATTAGGGTAAGCATTCCAGTTAAAGCTATGTGAAGGCTTGGCATCAAATAATGCTGAAGATCAAATTAAATTTTCTGTGTTGGTTAATTCAATGGGTTTAGGATTATAGTGACAGGCAAAAGTTGAATTCGTACCTGTACTTACTGAGTAGAGTATTTACACAATGAAAGTCCTTTGGGATCTTCCGACCCGCAATAATGTTTATTCCATCATACGCTTTTTAAGAAATCCTTTTAGAGACCCCAACAATGCTGCTATATACCCAATTTACTAACATATTCCTCACATTTTTTTTAATCCAAGAGTGTGTGGTGCTCACTCACTACAGGAAACACACCGACTCTACCTCCCCCAGAAGACCAGGCTCTTCTTCTGTCACCTTACTGCAGGGGCTTGTTATACCAGTCAACAGAATGGCACTTAGAAGCAGGAGGAATCTATTGTAGACATTGGACACCATCCCGACTACATGACAGTGGTTTGAAAGAAGACGTGTGCATGGGCGTGTGGTTTATCCCTTGTGATGTCATTCTGCAGCTGAATAACTCAATTGTGGTGTGATTTGAGAAGTAGTTAGACCATCTAGCAATCATGCAATAAAAGCCTCTGTTGAGCAGAACTTCCTGTGTCCAGCGATCTTGATCAAAGGCAATATTATGACCTTTGCTCCTGCTCAAGGTGTTCTTTGCAACAGCTCCTTCAATGCTGGTTTGATACCACAGGAACTGAAAAAGATGTGTGATGGATCCTTAAAAAACAACCTAGGATGATCTGGCTGTCCTTGGTAACTGTCTCCCAAACTCCATAACACCTATTATTGGATGCATCTTTTGGCCATTTCCCAAAACCAGGATATCTATGAACGCAATGATTTGTTCCATGATCACCAGTCTAGCTTGCAACCAGGCATGGAATTTTCCCTTCACTTTGTGAACGAAGCTCTTATATAGACCTGCCAAGTCTCCTTAATATGTCTGTAGCCTTTGACACCGTAGAGCAGCCCATCCTTCTCCACAGCTTGGGAAATTCTATTTCAATAACAGCAAAGCCCCAAGATTGATGTCATTCCTCCCCCACAACAGATATATTCAGACTAGTTCTGGCCCTTTCCTTTCTGAAACTCAAAATATAATTGGGGTGTTCCCAAAGGCACATTGCAACCATTGGCAGAACCCTTCTGCACCTTTCTGGCTTGTTTAGAAGACAACCAGATTGATTTTAAACTGGATGGCCATCCTCCCTTGTGTCCAAACCTGGATGTGTGCTAACAATGTTTCCCTCAATGCTTGACTCGATGCTACCAAAACCAAACTCATATAGATAGGTGCAGTGATCACCATTTCCATGCCATTTGCCCAGCTCAGCTATATGGGCCCTACACCCACCTTGGACGTGACGGCCAGTGATTTAAGTGTTCTCTCTGATGGCACCCTTTCTTTTGCCCCTCAGGTCCTTTAATTCTCCAGAAAATATGAATTAGCAGCTTCTTGTACACAAATTAAACCTCTCTTTTCTGAACTTTCCTCACATGATCAAACTTACGAGTGCCTTGATCCTGTCCAAGATCGAGTACTGCAAGCTAACAACTTGATGGGTGGACGATTATAAATGAATCTCAACCTCTGGCACTCCTCTGGGCAACCTTCCTCACCATTGTTTTTTAGTCAGTGTGCGCATCACAGAAGGGTACTAGCCGTGTACAAATCAGTCTTGGTTCCACCACATATGGAAAAAGTACAGTCCGAACTGCTAGGCCACACCCACAACACAGAAACACAAGCACTCCCCAGCAATGTTTTGTCCTTGTTTTGCCTTAACAGCATTTAGTTGGGCCTTCCTAAGGTGCTTCATAACCCACTTTGGGTGATCCAAAACAAGGCTGCTAGATGCAACCTTGTACTGAAGCCCAGGGATCACATTGCACCATGCTTTGAAGTCTCTCCACTTGCTCCCTGTTGAGGCCCTGATTACATTCAAATCACTTTCCAAGATCCATAGGTCTTAGCAGAGAAAAGGCCCTGGTACTGTCCCCCCAGACATTTAAGATCGCCCACCTCCCGGTGCATGTCTGTCTGGCAATTTAAGAATAAAAATGTTGGTCCCAGGTCTCTGGTTGCTGCTGGCACCAGCCTATGGGGTGAGTTTCCTTCCTCTCTCAGAGCTGTTGAGGATCGCCTTTGTTTCAGAAAAGCCTTCTAGACTTTCCATTCCCCAAAACTCTTTGATCACTTGACCTGGCCTTTTCTCAAGGTCACTTTTTGCTCCACTGATCAATGGAGTCTTTACTTGCTGTCTTTGCACCTTCCCACCTCTCCGTATTGTCACCCGATTATCTGCCCTGATGCTCATTTCCTTTGTTATCTGTTGCCTTCACGTATATGCACTTAGCCACCTTCCCCTTCTGTATTTAGCCGTCCAGCCCCCACAAACTTACTGAGCCAAATGTTCAAAGACTTTGAAGATCTGCAGTTTATCCGTGCTCCTTTTCTCTTACATCCGCCACTGTCAAGCGACTTTGTTCTCAGTCACTGCTCGATATACCTTTTACAAATAAATGCATTTGAGCATTTGATTCCAAATGTATGGTGAATGTGTGCTTCTAGTGATGCTTATGCGGGCAACCTGTCATTATTAAGTGGAATGGTCTTTTTAATTTTTTTGAAAATTAAAAACGACGATTTAGAAAGACCACTCAGGGTGGTCTTTCTAAATCGAACCATCACGCCATTGCCACCCATGAGGGTGCACAGCGGCGCGACAGGTGCGCCGGCCCGGAAGACAGAAGACGCGGGTGAGGAAGATAAGTGTGTGTTTGTGTATGATGGGGGGCATGTTTGTAGCGTGGAAAGGAGGGGGTGCGAGGTAGAAGGGAAGTTTAAGTGTGTGGGACGAGGAGAAATGTTTGTTGCGTGGAAGGGAGGGGGCGGGTGGGTGAATAAGTTTGTGTGGTTGTGTTTATGTGTGCATGTGTATGTATGTGTGTGCTTGTCAGGGGATGGAGGGTTGAGAGAATAAAGGAGTAAGGCAGGGAGAGGGTAGGAGACTAAAATGGTTAGGGGGTTAAACCACCGACTTAAGAGGTGAGTGGGTTCGGAGACAGGTTAGCAATGGAGTTCGGGGGGGAGTGATATTAACTGCACCAAATTGGCTGAAAGAAAGCTGCCTCTTTGGAATGCAGCCTTCAATATGCGAAAATATCACATGGAGCCCACCTGTCAGATGATTGTGGACTGGGGTAAGGGAGTGTTTGTGACTAGATCAATAATGGTAAACAGGAAGGTCATTTCAAGGGTATGGGAGCATGTGATAAAGCCCATGGTAGAAGATTGGCTGTCTGAAAGAAACTGTTACACGGTCACGAAAATGTTACAGATGGAGGGGTGTCTTGCAAACATTGGGTGATTTAGCACACCTCTTCTTGGAGGTTGATTGTGATATGTGAAGGCTGGGTCTTTGAAGATAGAGGTGCTCGGAAAGGGCAGATTGGATTGGACAGAGGTGTTCACGGCAACCCCTGTGGGTTATCCCTCCTCCCCCATTCGTTATGGGGTCTTCTCCTTGTACTTTGTTGTTTTTTTTGTTTTGTTTGCTTGCTTCGTTTTTGGTCCTTTTTTTATTTACCAGTTGACTGATATTTCAACATGTTGCTTGTTTAAAAAATCTGTTGCCTATTTGTCTACTTTGTTTACTGTTTTGTAAAATACACATATATTTTTTTTAAAGTCAGGAGAAATCCACTATGAATATGTAAATACACATATCTTTTTTAAAAAGCAGGAGAAATCCAGTATGAATTGCTACACATGTAAAAAGAAATATGATGCCATGAAGACTAGGAACAACAGTATTGTGAAGGCTGGGTTTTGCACGTAGAGAACACTGCACTGGTTTCTAATAGAGGACATTGGGTGGCTTGGAGCATTCTAAGAAGTGTGTAGGTGACAGAGTTCAGAGCACACCTCAGAGAAGAGCACAAGGCCACGTGTGGGATGCCAATGAGGGATGTTTTGCAATAGTCCACATTGCTTAGGACAAGAGTCTTAATGAAGTTGTTGCTTGAAAGCAGTGAGGGAGGGCCAATCTTACATTTGTGCAGTAGATGGAACTGAGTGCTGCTGATGGTCGAGTTGATGAAGAAGGACTATTGCATAGCGCTGTCAGAAAGGGCTCCAAACATATGGGTTAGGTTGAATCAGCAATGAGTTCAAGCGTGTACAATAAGGGGAGGTCATGGATTTGAGAGTGATGGATTGTGGGAATGATATCACCTCTGTTCATCAGGCCTCTCAGGACCATCCAGTGGGGCTTTGGCATTGTGCAGTTTCCCAGCTTGCTCAGGAGGTCGGGGGGAAGGAGGGGAAGAAATAAAGTATCTGGACATTGTTTGTGATTGGGTGATAGATGAACCCCCCTGAGGATATGATATGACCAATCCAGGTGCTGTGCCACCACGAGAGGAAAAGCCTTTGGAAGGGGAGCTTAGGCAAGTGTCACTGAGCTAGAATGGCATACTGGTGATTTGAGAGGGGGCGAATTAAATGATAAAGTCCATAGCCTCACATTTCCTATTAGATCACATTACCAGAAGCACGCACCTACACATTCATGAAGTGAGTCTTAAGCCTATCAAGGCTTGGTGCCGGAGGTCCCCAATTGCTGTGCAGTCATTATCCGTCATTTCATGTTTATGGGAATAACTTGATGGGCATTTGTAGGTGGCAGAACATTTCGTATCACTCATGACCTACTTGCTAAGGATCTCCCCTGTCTCAAAGCCCTACAGTCCTCCACTTTATATTCTATGTGCTATAGGCCCCAATAACAAGCCCAGCTAAGGCCTTCTCCCCAGTGTCTGTTTCAATGCGAGTGCAATGCCCCCGTTGTTAGTTCAGTCAAATCCTCAGCTTTACCAACAAGACCTCCAAGATCACTAACCTTCTGTTTTGTTTTCCTTTTTTAATAGATTTTCCTTAAGTACCTCAATTTTGCCAATTTAATACTCAAGGTGTTTCACCTGAGCTATCTACACAACTGTGAAACCCGCAGAGGCCAGGTAAGGCACTATTACTGTTATTTGTGGGCTATGGTGACCTTGGGTGATTTGCTTCTTATAGGGTAGAATGTTCTTGATGGTCATATATGCGATACGTTTGACCCCGAGAAGGAGATCTTATGGTCAGGCATCACAGTTTGGTCATGGGATGAAGTCGGGATTAGAACCTGTATCTCTTGTCTTTGCAATGATTCATGCAGCCCCTACGCCACATCCCCTGCTGAAGCTTTAGGGTTCTAACCAATGTAGAGCGTTTCACTTCGGGGATGATGTTTACACTCAGCCAGTTGCAGGTCTGCTGTTTGAGTAGGGTGACAGCAGTGATGGTTCTCGAACAAAGCAATGTTATGCGGCTACGAACAACATCTACCAACACCACCGCCCGCAGGGAGACTGGAATTTCCGGATAGACCACAAAAGCAGCACATGCCACTCCCTTGAAAGGGAGAGGGGTGGTCCACGCATGCCACAATGGTCACCCTCATAAATATGCAGTGTGTGCCCTACGAGACCCCCATTTAATACTATTAATAATTGTATATGTTTGTGCTTTTCATAAGGCTACCAAAGTAGGGCAGCTCCAAAGCGTGAGGGTGAACAATACAAATAGAAGGGAGAGCCAACAAGTGAAAAGAGGGAGGCTTGTGCATATATCATGTTGGCTGCATGTACTGTGCTAATGCTCTTCTGGTACTGATGCAGAGGATTGAAACAGACGTAGGGGCTTTTTCTTAAATGACCCCAGGTCTGGACACCTAAACATTATATCAACAATGTGATGTGTTACACTAACGACGACAATGGAACCACAAGCCCCAAGATAAATGACTCATTCACACAAGTGGGTCTAAAAGAAATGTGTGTTCAGAAATGGCCTTGGCGAAGCATTATGCTGCGAAACATGCGTTAGCCTTATCTGAACACGGAGTGTAACAAAAAAGACTAAAAATTAGTTATGATGTGAATTAAAGGATGAACATGTTACAAACCGACTGTGAAGTACTTATTTGAAACTTACCAACTAAATCTTTTCATACTTACTCAGGCGTCTACATGCATGTGACCTGGGGCACCCCTTGTATCGCCTCCCCCACGGCTTTGTAGGTTTGGTACGGTTTCGGGTATCACAACTAGTGTCCCTGTGACAGATGTTACCGGAGCGCTTGCCCAGGAATGAGCTTCCAATGTGCCTCGTTATAGTCCAGGCGGCACTATAGGGCACTTCTGCAGCAGCGCTCCCATTCTAGCCCGTGATCCATGCTCACCCAGTCCTGCATAAGGTGGAGACATCACGGCTGTCAAAGTACAGTAAGCGATATTGCAACAATGTTTTGTCAAGGTTCTTTAGTGCCAGTGGAAGCCACTGCCATTACATTTGTCAAGCCGTTTAACTCCCCGCGGTTGGTGCGGATTTTTGTGGTTGCATCAAACAGTGTTTCCAACATGAAAAAAAACGACATCTAAGACATCTAAAGAGAGAGACACTGGACATACGTAATTGTTCAAATTCATAATGTATAGATGGCGCCTTTCTTTGTGTATCTGGTGGGGGGTGGGGGGGATGTATGGTAAAAGAGTGGGAACCCTGACTGGAGCGATGGGTATTGAAGCTTCTCCTAGGACTTCGGCAATGAAGGCCCACCGAAGTGTCGAGACTGGGGCATGGGCTTATCTCTACCATTGCAATGGTCTTGGCGGCTCGTGTGAAACTTGCGCAGCGTATTGTAGGCGGCGAGGAGCATCCTTTGCCGGGAGAGGCACGGGTAGCATAGAGGCGCACAGCAAAGCACAGCACAGCCATCTTATTGGCTGCAGCCCTGAAGAATGCTAAGTCTTTATGGACTGGTGTTCACTTAACTCAGGGAACAAGTACCACAATATTTACCGCCCTGCCCAATTCCACAACCGGAAGTTATGCAAAACGTTCTTCTCTAGCATATTCCTGGAGGTAAATTTTTCTCTTTATCTCCCAAAAATTAGACGATTCATCCTGGCGGGAGTGCCGCTCGCAAGATATGTGCCAAAAGCCCTCACCCCATGGGGGTGCAAAAACGAGGATGAACTCCACCAATAGACCACTTGTATTCCACCAGTAATTCCTCTGGACCGAGCGCGGGGAACAACATTTGAGTTTGGTGGTATTTTCAGGAAAATAATAAAAAGGATTTCCGCCAAACTTGGAATGAGGTCGAATGTCATTCACTGATTTTAAAAAACACACAGTTAAAAAAACCTTGAGAGGTTGGAGCCAGGCATGGAATAGAGGTCGTTTGTCTTTTATCCTGAATATATACATTGGTAATCTTTGCACCGATGCTGATGTCACGAAGGTACATGGTATAGCCGCCAGCACTCAAGTACTGGGGAATATTATCAGTGTTTACATTGTGGTGGAGTGATAAACATTTCACTGCAGAGAGGATGGATACATACAATGAAACTTGACATAGTGTATAGGTTTTGTGAATATAATTTAAAAGACACTAGCCCAAAACCTGCCTAGCCACACCCTGTTCAGTGCTTTTCTGCTCGCAAGCTAGGCCTGCACTTTAAACAATGAAATAAATAAATGCAAATAGAACTGTTCATGCCTTTTTAAACAAAACGTACAAATCTAACGAATTGTACGTTTTTTTTAACCAAACACTTAGGCATTGTACTGTTTGCATGTTTTATTATTGTGTACGCCAATTCAACCCTGCAGAAGTTCCACAATGAAATCGCCTGCCTTGTTTTACTGAGCGACTTCAAGTTCCTTTTCTTCATGTCTCCTCACCTGTGTGAAGCATCCTTGAGTCGTCTAAAACACAAATCCGGTGGCCTCTATCCTGCCTTATGTAGGTGTGCCTATCAATGTCATCCAACCGCTTTGTGGGTTCCCTTCATATGTAATGGATACAGTGGAAGTCACTGAGGTCACACAACCATCAATGTTCTCCAACCTGGGATCCTCAGCGTCATTCCCAAACTTTCGGGGTACTCCCCAACGTCCAGAACACCTTTTAGAAATGTTTTCAACAAAAAACAGCCTGTGACTTTACCATTTTCTTATTTCAAAATCACCCATGGAAAGGGTCTGCAGGGGGAAATGTGATCCTGCCCCTACAAGGCTAAACGTTACCCAGCAAACCCAGTACTCTCAACCAGAGCAACTATTTTTTTGCTTGTTTCCTCTAATCACGTGCCTTTTTCCCTGAGACTTTTTTCATTAGTGTTGTGTGTCTAAACCATGAGCCTGTTTCATCTTTTCTGTTCTGTACAGTGCAGATCCAGTGTTTTATATTTATTTGAGCAAAAGGGATGTCCATTTTCAACAGAAATGACTTAGAAATGGCGGCAGCATTCCCCAGTAGGGTGCATCTACAACAGCAAGAACAAAAGAGCAAAGCTGTACAAATATACACAAGTACAATATTATGCGGGTACAATATTACACAGCACTGGAGCTATTGGTGCGATCAGGTTGGCTGGATGATGAGGTTTGTGGGTGGGATCCCTTTTTTAGCCAGAAGGAGACGTTTAAACCGGGCTTTGAAGAGAGCCGCGTTCTGAGTGGCTGGCGCTATGTCCACCTTTTCAAAGGCAGAAACCTATTTTGAATAAACTAGAGAGCAGTGCCTGCACCCCTGTCTTTTCTCTTTGGATGATGTGATGGCTCCACTGTTCCAAACCTTCTCAAAATACAGTGGAGAGATGGGAAGCCATGTTGTGATCAAATGCCCTAGAGGACTCGAAGATTAGCAAGGGAATAAGGAGGTCTGACGGGAGTCAAAAGCCAGACAATGATCTTCTGAAGGAGTGGGTGTTGCAAGGCCCTCAGCAGAGAGCGACAGCATTAAGGTATTGGGGGATATACTGAGCTTCAGAACATACAATCTGGGGAGCATGGTTCTCTGCACTCGCATTAAGCCGAGTCTCCATTTAATTCCCCCATGGTTCCCTCAGAGGTAGCTACCACGTTTGATATCCGCATCATGCACTTTTTCCCTCTGTTGAGGCACTCACTGCAAGATGCTGCCCAATATTGTGATGCCTTTTATGCAACTATAATCCTTGTAACATGAGTTGATAGACGTTTGATCGATGTTTGTTGTTGACATGCCACTACTAAATGACGAGATTTCCTTAACATTGAGACATCACTCTGTTGTTAGTTCCCCAGAAGCCACCCAATCCATGAAGCAAAGCCTAGAGAATACAGATGTGATCTTCATCACCAAGTAGAGGTTCCTATGTACATGCTGAACCTCATGTCCGGCACTGCTTCAGTTTATGTACTTTCGGCTGACACCAGGGCAATTGCATACATCTAGGGAGATCATCAGCGAGGAAACTCTCCCTCTTGGTGAATGGTTAGACATTTGGTAATCCAGTCAGAATGCATTACAGCCCAACTAAGGCGTGTGTGAGTGCTTGCAGACCCTGGTTTGGGGTACTCTGGAACCCATTGCACATATCTTCTTGAAGCATGCCTCAACCAGAACAAATCCATCAATGAAGGAGAGAAAATTGAAGGCCCATCAGGGGGACCCTGGCTTTCTCTGTGCGCGCTGTTTTCCTAATTGTGTCCAGAAAATAACTGATTTCCTATCATCAAGATCTTTGGTTCCTCTAGAGTCTAGATAGAGATGCCAAGAAGAAAATGTGAGATTCTGTTCTATAAACGCTATTACTTTGAAGTTTGTTAATTGTTCCACAGCAGATCCCTGCAGGACCTGCCTTGAGAATGCCATCCGAATCCAGAACTCTACAGAAAGAGATGTCACTGTTAGTCACTCCCAATAAAGGGCTTCCAGGCTACGGCTTTGAGGTTTAAGACCAGAAGCTCCACAGAACATCTTGCTACAATCTTAATGGCAATGCTCATTTTGGTTCACATGCAAACAAAGGAACAATTAGGATGGAGGTAAATGATGATGCTCACAAAGCTGCCTGTTTGGAAACAAGAAATCCACCTGTGTGACCTTTCCTTAGGACTGTCTCAGAAATGGAATTATAAGGGAGGTGTTTCAGCTCTAGGAAACGCCTTTCTAAGCACACTTGGATCAGTACAAGCACAGGCCGCAGGTGGAACATGAGACTATTTGATCCATCTCTGATGTTTGGAAGTCACCTTCAATTCAACAGTGATAATGACTCCTTGAGCCCACCCTCAATGTTCAGCATCCAGGTGGGAGGGAGAGTTATTCATTTCTTACTATAGTGCAAGGAAATATTAACATACTCGGGCTATTCAACCCGTGCTATCAGAACATAGCCATGAGTTGATGTGGTACCCAATAAAGACACCACTAGTCCACCTTCAAATTCTAAGGCAACCTTTTGATGCCCTAAAACCAAGGAAGTGGTGGAGATAGCCCCTCTCATTAAGGTAAGCAAAGGGTTAAACTCCAGGTGCCCCTAAAAGAAAGACATTGTCGGGTGTGAGACCAGTTTCAGATTCTTTGTGTGAACTTTTCTTTGAAGAAAATCAACTTCAAGATGCTGCCGCTCTATCAATTCCTTCCTGCCCTCTATCATGGGTACTTGTTGTAGACACTTATTTCTTCATTCCAGTTTGTGCTCGCTACAGGAAGTTCCTGGAAGTCTGATTATATCAGCAAGCTTTTCAATTCAAAGTGTTAAAATTCAGGTTGAAATCAGTTCCAAGAGATTTTTCAAAGTGCACGACAAGAAACTTCAGGCCGGGATTGAAAGCGGAGCACTTACTTCTACCCATACTCATAAGGGCAAGAACATTTGAGTTGGAATATTCCCCTCTCCTCCAGGCAGATCACAGTGTTTAAGGCCTCTTAGTGAAATGGGAAAGTCTACTTCACATCCGAATAAGAGTGTTCCATACTTCAGTGCAACTGGAGGTGCGCTTTTAGGAAAATAATGTTCTTTGGAGAAGAGGTTCTCTGGCATCTCCCAGAATTGCAAATTAATGAAAAGCATCAAACTCTGACAGTTTGAACTGCTAAAGCTGATAACTCGATCCTGGGCCTATTGCACGTTTTCATCCCATGCACCTAAACATTTTACCACAGTGCCTGGTGGATTAACGGAAACCGGCCTTGAGTACTAGGGAGACGTGCTCATAATGTGCAAGCTAGCAGAAGAATCTCTGTGCTGGTGGACCTCAAGGGCCATTGTGATGAAGGGCACTTTCAAGAGGGTGTGTATCTAGGCACAGACCTATTTGACACAATGGTGCACACAAAATGCACAAGCTTCAGGCGTCTGGAACACAATTCTACTTCCATGCATTTTCACCCTTTTTTTCTTGCCCCAGGAACGATTCAAAGGTAAAGACCTCCAATATCAGAATTATCCTGACTGCAAGGCTGACCAGGTAAATGGTGTGAGCCAGAATGTATTCACCGAACAGCCGCTTACCATTAAAGACTGCCGTTCAGACACAAAATGCTTTCGTGATTGGGGGTTATGAGCTATACTAAGGGTACCTGGTAAGGTCTTGATCATCCAGGAGGACAATATATTTAAACAGAGCAATTAACCGATACTATAAGTAATGGACAGAACAACTGATAAATACTTCTAACCAGGATTAGTAACGTAATAAATATTTATTTTAATACACTATACATGAAGACTGTGGTCATCTCAAACGTATACAAATATCTTCCTACAAAATACCTAATAAAAATAGTAGTGTCCCCATCTCCATTCAACTTATTTGATCAGGTGTGCTCATTCACACCCTCATTCACACCTCTCATTCAATGTCACTCTTCTATACTGACCTATACAAATACAGGGCTAAATAAACGTAATTTGCCAATTCTCATACACCCCCAAAGTCAACAAGTGTGTCTTTCTGTTACACAAGTGTTGCCACAAGTGTTGTCATCACGTGTTTCAGCCGGAATGCGCAGGCCTATATACTGTGGCCCTTAGATGACTCCAGCCTTCTTCAGGACAGAGTGGGTGCCTGATCATGGCCACTTCTACGCCTTTCAATGTTGGTGCCTCAGCTACAGAAATCCATAAAAAATACATTTAAAAAAATCAATAAAAAAAACAGTGATGTTCTGTCCATACTTGCTAATTCTATACTTAGGCATGCTTACTCATGCTTGTAACCACTGAATGTATACAAGTCCTGGACTTACCGCCAAGGAATAGTTTTGTATGCAGGCATGGGACTATGGGATTACTCCGTAATGTTCAGGCAACTGAATCATCTGAAACCATGTATATCTGTGGGCAACAAGGTGCAGAACAGACAGCAATGAATGTTCTGTACACTACGTGTACCTTAGGAGACCCGCTGTATAACAGTTACAGATGGCTGCACAGCACTGTATTTACTGTCTGATTTTTGGGGAATATCTCCTTCCTCTATGTCCAGTGAAGGATGGCCCAATCTAGGTAACCCACACCGGCCTGTGAAGAAGTGACCCATAATGATTAGTGTTGGATATTGTGTATCTCATGAGAATGATACAATGGAAATTAAATACAGTGAATCCGCAAAAATTGCCAAAAGACATAACAGGATATAAAGATGAAAAAACGTACCCATACCTACTTAATGGATTCTATACCGAACAAAATGGCAGTTACAACAACAGACGTCAAAACAGATATGTTATTTTTTCTAATACCCGGGGATCGTCTAGTGACTCAGACCAGTCCTCTGGAGCTACAGTGACCTGGACAGGGCAGGGGATGCAACAAGGCGGCAACAGACAACGAACACCACAATTTGTGCAAAGGATGCAGACAAGACAGTGGTACTTCAACCAATAATGGACGATAAAATACCCATTTTAAATGTTTCCAAATACACACTCACTAAGTCAGAGACAGATTTGTTGGGGAAAGGTCTATACGATGGACCAGTGACCAGGGCCGACCCCTTCACCTGTTTTATCACAGAACATCCGGCTGAAACACTTTTTTGAAATGTATATGCCTCAACACCACACAGATACGACAACAGCTGGACGGGAGAGCACTGAAACAGCTAACATCACAGGCTTGAAATGAAAGTCCAATTTTATCCCTCCACCGAAGGATAGGCATGACGGAAAACGTTTTTCTACTCAAAAATCAAATTTACAAACAACAGAAGGGGGTCCACATGGGGGCTACTTTTGCCCGGACATAGTTAACCTTTACATGTCCAACTTTGAGGAACGTTTTATATCCAGTACCATCAAACAGTTTGGCAACAAAATCACAGTATGCAAGAGATACATAGACAATGTGTTTCTGGTATGGAGAGGTACGGTGGCATCCCTTATGGATTTCCATCAATGGCTGAACAGGTGTGATCCTAATAGCAAATTCACCCTGGAATGTAGCTCTGACTGTGCCCGTTTTCTGGATCTAAAAATCTTAAAAGTAACAGACAAACTTCGCACCACTCTCTATAGGTAGAGGACAGACTGCAATAGTTTACTCCATTTCACCAGCTTCCATCCGGCTAGCCTTAAACTCAATTTGCCCTACGGGCAGTTCCTCCCCATTCGCCGAAGCTGCTCCGATGAACAGGACTTTGAACATCATGCAGAACAACTCAAGACCTGACTCACTGAGAGAGGCTATTCCAGAAAAATGGTCAAAGATAACTACAAGAGGGCAGCTAATACCAACCAGGATGTATGCCGTACCAAACAGGCCAAACCAGAGAATAAAAGATTGATATGTGTTACCATGTTCAGTCCAATAAGCAATGCCATCAAGAAAATAGTGAATAGAAACTGAAATCTGGTTAAACAACAGGGGTCACTAGCCCAAAAACGCATGTTTGCATTTAAGAGAAACAGTAATCTGCGGCAGAAACTGGTACACACGTACACGGATACACCCAGTGACCAGACAGTTCTAAAGCAATGGGGCCCCCCCCCCATTCCAGGCCACTATAAATTTGGCAAGTCTGTAGCCTGTAGGTTCACAGAAACCATGCATGTTTTTGGACACGGACATATAAAGTGGGAACTGAGGCACCACACTAACTGTCAAACTAAAAACGCCATCCACAGCATCAAATGCCCCTGCAATTTGATCTATGTGGGCAAAACTATCCACCCCGTTAAACAGCACATATTTGAACATAGGTCATGTAACAGAAATAAGATTAGTGATAAACCTTTGGTGGAACACTATTCGAGGATGGGCCACACAGACCGAGATTGCCGATAGTTTATTCTCCAAACACTAAAACCACAGTCACGTGGTGGCAACCTGGCAGCTCAGCTGCACAGAACAGAACAGAAATGGATCTATCATCTAAATACAGTTAACCAAGGACTAAATATTTCTGTCGAATGGAATAACGTCATCTGCATATGAAGGGGGCATTCCTCGGATCCTATGAGCAATTTGCAGATAATGTTATGTGTTGGGTCCTATTCGTCATGATTCTCGCCACAATGCTTCCGATGACGTGATGGATTTTTTTCCCACTGGGTGCAGCACCCTCGTCACCCCCACCCGAGGGTTCACTGTCTCTCCCTGGGCCTGGTAGAATATTTGCGCTCTATGGCTAGTCTGTTTTTTGCCTTTCCCTCTTTTCAGTGAACACCTAGCTGTATGGGAATGGCTGCAGGCTTAACACTTGTTTAATTGCACATCTAATAAAGGCCAACTGCGTTCGTGTTGCGGGCTGGCACCCACATCAACAATGTAACCCCTGTGTCTCCCTTATCCACTGATTCAGTAGGCATTTTAGAAATGTTTTGAAAATGACCATACCCACGCCTGCATCCTTGTGGCACCAGGCACATAGTCCTGTTTCTTTGCCCATAGATTCCGAACAGCTGATTCTTAATCACGCTGCTCTGGGCGTTCTATTTAGATGCCCAGAGAGAGCACTGTGCGCCGCGGTTAATGGAGCAATCTAACTCAGGTAAGAGCTGCACTATTTGCTCTGGACTCACGCGTGTCCCGACAGTTAAGTATATAGTAGACACAGACGATCGTGATTGGCGGACATCATTATATGTCCCTAAGAGACTGAATGAGCAACTAAGCGGTGCTAGGGGGAGTGCTCCCGCCCGCTACGAATAGTGATATTTGCATCTGACTGATGTAGTCCTGCCTCCTCTTCTAACATAGACGAACAAGAGATGTCACACATCAGGACTCACTTAATTGAGATCTAGCATGTTCAACCCCTAGTTTGTTACATGAAATGAAGGGGGAGTGCCATGTGTGGCTTGCCCCTGTTCTTGAGTATAAACTAGAGATTCACAGCAGTTTGTCTTTTAATACATTAACACTACCAGGGCACTCACGGGAAAACAAGCCGAGGCATCACAAACTACATTGGGAATGCAGTGCATCCATCATAAATAGGACAACCAGACAGCCACTGGTAGGGGTAAGTGGATTCACTTTATTTATTTTCCATTGTATCATTCTCATGAGATACACAATATTCGACCCTAATCGTTATGGGTAATTTCTTCACAGGCCAGTGTCGGTTACCTAGATTGGTCCATCCTTCACTGGACATAGATGACGGAGATATTCCAAAAAAGCAGACAGTAAATACAGTGCTATGCAGCCATCTGTAACTGTTATACAGATGGTCTTCTAAGGTACATGTAGTGTACAGAACATTCATTGCTGTCTGTTCTGCACCTTGTTGCCCACAGATATACATGGTTTCAAATGATTCAGTCGTCTGAGCATTCCGCATTAATCCCATAGTCCCGTGCCTGCATCCAAAACTATTCCTTGGAGGTAAGTCCGGGACTTGTATACATTCAGTGGTTACAAGCATGAGTAAGCATGCCTAAGTATAGAATTAACAAGTATGGACAGAAAATCACTGGTGATAGGATTTTTTAATTGATTTTTTAATGGATGTTTTTTATAGATTTTTGTAGATGAGGTACCAACATTAAAAGGCGTAGAAGTGGGGCATAATCAGGCACCCACTCAGTACTGAAGAAGGCTGGAGACATCTAAGGGCCAGAGTATATAGGCCTGCGCATTCTGGCTGAAACAGGTGTCGACAACACTTGTGACAACACTTGTTGTGTAACAGAAAGACACACTTGTTGACATTGGTGGTGTATGAGAATTGGCAAATTATGTTTATTTAGCCTTGTATTTGTATAGGCCAGTATAGAAGAGTGACTTTGAATGAGAGCTGCGAATGAGTTTGTGAATGAGCACGCCTGATCAAATAGGTTGAATGGAGTTGTGGCCACTACTATTTTTATTAGGTGTTTTGTATGAAGATTTTTTGTATAAGTTTGAGATGACCACAGTCTTCATGTATTGTGTATTAAAATAAATATGTATTACGTTACTTATCCTGGTTAGAAGTATTTATCTGCTGTTCTGTCCACTACATATCGTGATTGGGGGTAAGACAGTTTAGCACAATCTAATATCTCTGAGCTTAGAGCAGGTGTTCCCCAGGCTTTCCAATAAAAGATCTTTGAAAAATGTCCCACAAATTGCATAGAAGGCAGAAATACAAAATTCAACAGTGTCAAACATCTTGAAGTGGACGAAGGTGACAGTTTTTTGCCTGTTGAAGGATTTTAATCCACATACTTGCCGGTTTTACTTGCTCCCTGAAATCTGATCTTGCTTTCAACAGTCCTTCTTAAGAGTTATCTTTGATCAATTACAGCTAACAGGCAGATCCCTACTTCGGCTTCCTTTTAGAAGATTGTGTACATTTTCTTGCCACGAGTGTGGAGTAAGGTTTGTCAATCTTGATCCACCAGTGAGGAGTCCATTTTCCATCCGGGAAGTAAGAGAAGCTTTAGTTGGAAACCATGCTTTGGGTTGAGCTTATGGCTATTTCTTGGATATCAGCCTTTCTAGTAGCAGTTAGTTTAAGTAGGTGGATTAGTGTGATCCAGGATTTCTGGGTGGATGAGCCGTTCTGTATTTTCCATCGAGATGAGGTGGTACATTTGCTAATCATAGAGTAGGTGCTCCTTTTTCCAAGTAGTCCATTTTGAGGAAGAGTGTATGCTGCCTCAGACTTTGCTATAGAGGATCAAATTGGTGTTTGCCGCTGGACTGCGTACTGAGTAAAGCCAACACTGCACCCCTTCTGGGTAACAGCAGTGTTGGTGAAATAAGTGGCCTTTTGCCCTGGAAGCTGGTACATGCCCGTTTTACCTTGATTTGGATGCAAACGTGTAAACCTAATTGGGGCAAGCTGCAATCCCTGACTTGTTTCAATAAACAGCCTATTGAAGGTACTGCTCACCATTCCGTTCTGAAAGATTATGAATGCGGGCGCATTTTCCATGACCCAAAAGGAGATACCACTTAACTTTGAATATGCTTCCCTTTCGTTCTCATCTTCATTGCATTCGTAGCACAATTTCAGTTCAGGCCAGTGGCAGCCTTCTCTAGGATCCAAGTGGAACTGAGATGGCCGCTCTGGTACATTCACGTCTAGGAAATGGTTGTCCTTCAGGATTACTCGAGGAAGACACATTTTCATAAGGGAGCATGTGCTGTGCATTTTGTTTTTTAAAAGTTACTTTTATTTTATGGTTTCAAATATTATTCGAGAGGTAAAATATTATTCAAAAGGTGTCCTGTGATCCATCCAGGAACATTTTAACAGGCATGTATACCTTTTGAATGTAATGTAGGTACCCATGATCGATCACTGTGCTTGAATGTAAATGACTGTACCTTGTAATGAATTGAATGACTGAGTCGTTTAGGTCTAGGGACGCTTCATCACACAAAGGTGTTGTATGGGGTAAAGTGTTGCCTTCATTGTTAATGTGGGCGATGGCACCAGTGCAGCACTGTTATCAAAGCTGTTTCGAGGATTGAAAAGCTCAACATCAAAGACCGAGTAAGATAAACTGCTAATCTAATGCTTATTTTTTGATGGCCCCTCCACTGGTTTAGCAGGAGTTTGGGTGATGATCCTCTAGATCAGGGCTTTGCTACCTTTGGCTCTGCAGATGTTTTCAACTACAACTCCCGTCAGCCCTATCCAGCATAGTCAACCGTGAGTGATGTTTGGAGTCTTAGTCCAAATCTTCTGGAGAGCCTCAAGTTGCAAGGCCACTGCACTAGTACAGGCATTTGGTAAAGGACCCTGCTCTTCAACCATTAGAATCTCTACCTATATCTTTTGAGTGATAAAGACGTAACTCAGTTAGAGGTCAGCTTCTGGGAGGGTGAAACCAATGATCTCCCGGCAAAGTGATTTCCAACATGTATGATGACCAGAAACAAGATATATTAGTAGATGCTGTCATTGTGCTGCATGGCTCACACTGAGAACATGGCTTGGCTGCTTGCACTTAAGATAGCAATGCTGTGTTTTCTCTCCCGCCAGGTGCTGCTGTGGTCTGCGAGCAAGGTCTTTGAGGAGTTGACTGACATTGAGAGGCAGTTTCACAAAGCCCTGTACACAGTCCGCGCCTTCCTGAATTGTGACAGATACTCTGTGGGTCTACTCGATATGACCAAGACAAAGGTGGGACATAGCCGCAAACAGGCAGACCCTCTTCATGAGAGACGGATGGGTGTGCCAGAGTGCGTCCTGTGTGGGGTCACATGGAAAGATCTATTTCATGCTTCGACGGTCTACCCTTGCAGGGGGTCGACATATAGTGCACTTCAGAGGAACTGTGTCTGAAATCTATATAATGAACCCCTCAGTGTGCAAAAGCCAAAATTCTGCAATATAATGGCCTTTCTCCATTACCTAACTGTATGATCAAGGAAAAACAAGCTTATTTCAGCATTGGGCTTGTCAGATACTGTCATCCCAGTTCGCATATGACCTTTGATTCGATATCTGTGGGTCCCACAAGGCAGTCATATACCTATTAACTATCTGGCTAATACTAACCGTCTAACTCGGGCAAATCCATAAAGACTTACAGATAGATGGAAGAGAAAGGAGATGGAAATATCAATTGGCAGACATTCATTAAATGAAGTCACTGCTGATGTACGCTCCTGGATTGAATGATGCAGGGGGGGACTGTTAAAAGTAGACTTTTCTAGCACGCCCATCATAGTCTCATTCCATTATGAACTGCTGTAAAACACCCAATTTTGCCTCTGTTAAAACATAAGCATTAACCTTCTGTCTTCTACTTACTGCAGGAATTTTTCGACGAGTGGCCTGTGCTGATGGGAGAGGTGCCTCCATACTCAGGACCTAAGACTCCAGATGGAAGGGTAGGTCTCCAGCATCTCTACGCTGCTGATGGTCTATTTAGCGTGCACAGCAACCACCTCTAGAATAGATCTAGAAATCAAACCTGATAAGTAGTCACTGGTGTGCTCCTTCCTTGGTGTTTCATGGATACACATGATAATTTGGTGGGGGAAAAACGAATTGAGAAATGACCACATTTTTGGGACCGAAAAACGAATATTTGCTTTTTGAACTTTTGTAAAAAATCACGCAGCCCTCTACTACCCTAACGTATACCCTTACTCCACCCCCGCTTATTATTTACTATACATATACTAAAATAACTACTATTTTCGGTCAAATAAATGTGTTAATTTCTCATTTGGTTTTCTGTATAAGGTTATTTATACGGATTCAGTGTTTTATGTAGTAATGAAACTTCATCTGCGTTTGCAATCATGATTCTAATGATTTGAATTGTTTACTTAAAGGAGGCCATTGCTGTGATAGGTTAGAGACCTAGGTGTTGTCTGGTGACCTTTGAGGTTTCTTGATCAAAGGACAGCCCTTATCTGCCCTTGATATCTATGTTATGTTTGAATATGTCTCACTCAGAAGCAAGTACTAGCAACCTATGATTTCTATGAGGAAGAGTGAGGAAAACGTTCTCCTGACATGCGGAATGGTGTGGAGTCCACTGAAGCCAATTCAGTAGAATGCACAGCTTCCTCCATGTGTTTCCATATAGTATGTGGGCAAAGCAGGGAGAATGACTTGAATTTTCTTGCCATCCTGATTGGTTAAAAGTTCAGCCTCTATGCTTTGATGGAACCCTTATGCGCTCTTACTGACCATAACATCCCCGGTGTCTGTCATCCACTAGAACACAGGGCATACATTGGATGTGCTGGCAATGCTCCAACACCAAGGTGTTTTGGCACTCTTTGGTGATATTTCATCCATTACTTCTGCTCTGTGGTGTGGAAGGTAGGTGTTCTTCCGGTATCACATGAAAATACTGTATATAAAAAAACGAATGGTTGAAATGATCGGATTTCGGCTGTACCAAAATTACATACAATCGAAAATGACAAACATTTTAACCATTCGGTTTTCATTATAGCGAACGAGAGAAGCGGGAATTGCGACGGTGTCCCCCGCACCCTTGTTTGCTATAATGGAATTGGGGGTTGTCGGGGTGTCCCCCGCATCCAAAACAAAGGTTTCGATACAAATTTTAAAAAATGAAGGACCCTGCAGCACCGCTTCAGATCCACAGAAGTGAAGGGAACTGGCGGTGGAGGGACTCGGCGGCACAGAGCGAAGTGTGCAGCCAAAAGGTAAGTAAGGGGGTGGGATGTAGAAAGGCTGTGTAGTAGTGGGGTGCTTATTTCGAACATGAAAATTTATAATGCAATATTTTCGTCTTCGTAATGTTTGAATTCAAAATAATCAAATACATCCGTTCTGGCAACCTTTAGTCGCATGATAATGCTCGTATGATACGCAAAATATGGTAATGTTACTATTTATCTCACTTGCCATGATTGCCTTACACCAGAGTAGCCACGATGCCAGAACTAGCGTGCAACCAGATTCTGCAGATTAGTTCTTATGTCATGGTTTTGTGGTATTGTCGCATTTCAGGGCTCAGTCTACGTCAAGCACTGCCATAGAACATCACAGGTTCTCCGCTCAGTTTCTGCAGCTTCACAAACCCATTGAGGCCCATTTTCCAGCATCACGAACCTTAGTTGCGTCTTAGTAGTTCCAGCTCTTGTACCATTCGCTTCTCAGAGACCAAATCATAGTACACTGCTTTATTGGTAAAGTTAAAAAATGCCTGTTTGTATTGAAAAAATCATACTTAAGATGGCATTTTCCATTGGAAGAAACATTAGTCAATAGGATCAGTTATCGGCCTGAGTATACCACGAATGCATGCATGAGTAGCAGGTGCAGGGCACAGAGAAGCAGTTCAAAGGAAACAGTGGCGTTGGAACAAGTCAACGACTGGTGCACTGGAGAAAGCAGATTTGATTATAAGGACGGGTGTTTGCAGATGTGGTCCAATGCAGAATCTGGTGAACTCGACTATATGTCCTGCAGTATTGCAGATTGCAAGATTGCAGAATATGAGGAAAGTTGGGAATTGTAAGGCGTTAACAGTGAATTAAGAAACAGACGAAGAATTTAGTTCAGAATAGTGTAGACTAAGTAACTCCGACTAATGAAGACCTGGTTTAGTGGTGAATGAAAAGTAGTTCACCCTGATGCGTTGAATATATGTTAATTCATCTAGTACAATTTCTTCTAGTAATCACTTTTTCAAAAGCATTTATTTCAGTGCATTTTGATATATTTAAAATACATTGCACGCACTTTTTCACTGCCTAAAATGAATATACATATTTCCTAAATTGGGGAATTACATCTGTATGCCCCCAAAGTTCCAAGGAAGGCGTTCAAAATGTGTTTTTTTTTTTGCTTATGCGAATCTGAGCCTCTAGGGGGCAGGTTGGGGTCAGCAGTGACAGGGCGCACATTTTATTTTAGCTCATTTCCTCAAGTGCTTTTCCACATGAGCAGTGATTGAAGTGAGCAGGAACGGTCGGGAGCAGCGCTCCACTACTTTCATTTTTTTTCTGTTTACCATTCCTCTACTTTTTACAAGCATATTCACCATTATACATGATATTATATGATATGATATTTTATTTATATAGTGTCTATGCACAATGTGTTTCAAAGCGCTTCAAGGCAAGGGAGGGAACTGGGGAAAATACAATGACATTCGGACAGGCCATGGACAGTAAGGATGTGAAATTAACTATCGTACTCGGCCTGACAACATTTCAGATAGTGCAAGAGCTAAGACATAGATAAGGAAGGGAGGGGGAGAGTGGAAAGGAAATGGAAACAGACAAGCGACTACCGTACTAGGCCTGATGACACTTCTGGTAGAGATGGAGAAAACAAAAGGTGAGGGAGAGGGGTGCCGAAAGTAAGGGGGAGGGACAAAACAAGCGACTATCATACTATGCCTGACAACATTTCAGATGGTGCTGGGGGAAGGAAAAAACTAGTAAGGGGAGGGGCGAGGAGACAGACGTGGTTGCTATCATACTAGGTCCAGGGACAATTCTAATAGAGTAAGTGCATAGAAGAAGTAAGGGGGGAGATAGGAAAAGGGAGAAAGTGAGAGGAGGGGAGAATAGTGAGTTAGCAGTCAAAAAGAGTGGAGAAGCAAGAGGGGAGAGCGAATACAATTGCAGAAGTCAGTAGTAACACATAGTGTTGCAAGCCTGGATACAAGATGAAGATGCGAGCAGCAGGATTCAGGGCCACCATGACAAAGGCTGACACACTGTGAATCAATGAAGTCCATAAAAGTCAAATCCAGCATTGGCCACAAGACGTTGATGGTGAAACTAAAATGTATCAGGACAGACCCCTGCAGAAGTAGGCTAGAAGAGGGGGAGCAGGGTAGAAGAATCAAGCAAAAGAGGTAACACCTGTTCAACGTATATAGAAGAGTTGACCATTCATGTCCTTTTGCAAGTGTAAAGTTGTAATAGGAAGCTTAGTTACTAGTCACTTAGACTATTGGAATGCCCTGGCCGCAACACCTTGCCCCATGTTGCACTAGGCTTCCGCCTATCCTCTCCACTGCCGAGACCACAGTTGCACAACTTCTTTCGGTATACTTCTCCCACTGCACATGCGTAATTGCACAATACAACCAAACATACATCATGTACAACAGCTTCACATTCAGGGAAAATACAGCTTGTACAGCACATATGAAAATGAACCACAGATCCTTTAGAAGCACTACCTTTTCAGAATAAAAATCACTACCAACAAATAAGCACCTTTCCACATGCCAGACTGGCTCCCGACCATCTGATTAGAGCACAATGCGCAACACTCAGGAGTCTATGGTGACTAGAAGACATCACAGCAAAGCACCACCACAATTGTCTCCCTTAATATTGAAACCTCAAGACTGGACATCCTCAATCATCAACCACGACAGCCAAACACCCCTCCCCGTAATGCAACCGACAGTGAGAAGAATCATTTGAAAGCCCTACATAAACCCCAGGAACACGCCCTATCTTTTGACTAGCCCTCACTTTCTCTCCATTTTACCACATCAGGGACATCATTTCACCAAAATGCCAAGGGTAGCATAAGTGACATCACATGACCCTTGACCCCCTGATGACATCACAGGAAGTGATGCCATTTGACCCCACCCTGAAGTGATATCGTGGGAAGCGATGGAACACGACCTTTCACCCGTTGACAAAACAGGAAGTGGCATCACATAGCATTGTACACTACGAAAAATATGGTTACGATATCACTATAATGTGATGTACATTTCATACAAGAATGGATCGCCATATGTATTGTTAAGATCACTGTGTATAGGCCCATATTACCAAATGACTGTGATTGCAAGCAGACGTCCATGACCAAATGATAATGGTGTGTTATTATATAGCACTTACGCTTAAGCGCTTTATATAGAAAAAATATACACCCAATATCACCAACCTGTGTTGGTACTCATTTATCGACCTCAGAAGGATGAAAGGCTGAGTTAAGACATTTAAGAACAGACTAAACCAGTGACTCACCCCCTGAAGTGACCTTTAATGAGTCTAGAAATTATTGTATAGAATTCCAGAAAGACACATTATTTGGTATTCCTATTCTTTCTTATTTAGGGTCAGTGCTGAAAGTGTTAGACTTGTGGCACTCCTGTTCTTATGTTTCTTCGTTTTTTAAGGGGCCTGAACAAGAAAGCTAGCCACTCCAGAAGTAAAGAGCCACATGGTGCTGGCCACAGCCCAGGAGATTGCATTACAAAAAAATAATATATTAAAAACTTTTTTTACATATCTTTTTAGAGGTCTCAAGGGAGACCACAGAGGTCACAAGGGAGACCTCTGGTGACCCCTAAATGACGTTCCTGGACCACACATGAACGCAAAACTTCCAATCGCACACAGCTTTTTTAAAAAAAAAACCTTTACCCAAATTTTGAACATCACAAACTTACAGCTGTAACAACAACCAACATAATCTGTCTCTGCACAACAAACCTAAACACAACAAGCATGAGGCCGCCCCTCTGGACACAACGCCTCCTACACTTCTCATCTAAATAGCTTAAAGGCACACAGAGCTTAGGGTACTTGCAATTGTAAACCTCAACACAAAGCAGTGCAATCTTGCCTTCCTCCCCGCTCAACTAATCAAACCCGCCCACTCTCTTCCAGTTCCGCCAGAGTGACTGGAGACCATGCAAATGGCCGCGGTGCATTATACAAATCCTAATAACATAACATATTGAAACTATGAGCACTACAAAACAGGGGAGAACCCCGTAACACTCACATTTTGCCAAAAGAAACCAAGATCACCCTTCTCACTTTCTTCCCCACTGCTCTGTGAACCCAGACAAACCTCTACCATTGCTGCGAATAAGTTACAAAGACGGACATGGGCATACCCCAACCCCCACCCAAACCTAAAGCGTTCCCCCTTCAACTTAACATTTTAAAATACGCCCTTACTTAACTTTTTTATCCAACATCAACGCTGTTCATTCACCTTTTAAAGTGTACCTTCAGAAATACACTTACATTCTTGTGTAATATTGTATTTACATTTTCAAGAATAAGTAAAAAAACAGCCGAGTATATTCAATGCAATACTCTACAGTACTACAGAATTCATACTAAGTGAAGGGCACACAGAGAACTACAATTCAATGGTATCCCTCCCAGAAATATCCCCACCAAAAATATCACCGTACATACGGCCGTTTGTCTCGCCATAGGTGATATTTTTGGGGAGGATATTTTGTGGGAGGGGGGTTTGCGGGGGTGTCCCCGCACATTTTTAAATAATGCGGAGGGCTGTGGGGGTGTCCCCCGCAGGGTCCATGGGTCAATATTGCTGCAAAAATATGGCGATATTTTAGTATCGCGATATTTTAGCGGGATATGAACACATGGAACCAATTCAACTAATCCATACATAATGAATAGAAACCCATCCCAACAATCATACAAAACTAACAAACAAGACTAACATCAAAATTAAAAAATACAGTTTTTAAATAAAAATAATAAATTATGTATATATATATATATATATATATATATATATATATATTGATAGATAAATAAATAGATAGAGCCAGTCAAAGGAAACAAGTGACAAGTGAAACCAGCATCCAAGTTGAAAGACATTTGTTTTAATGCAGATTAAATATATATAAAATGGTCTGCAGTGGTTTAATCTCCGCGCGTTGTACAGTGAACTTTTTGGTTGTGTAAATTTGAACACCACAGTATTATGTGTGTATATGTTCTATTAGAACAATAGGGGTCTATAACAACCCACACTTCCAAACTCCAAGTAGTTTGCAATATAACTTTAGATGCCAGTAGTTTCTAGTGCAAAGCTTTTCGTTACTGTGTGTTTGGACAAAATCCATCCTGAAAAGTTTACTAGGGCAAGCAGCTGAACATGTGATAAAGTGGAGGGGTTCCAAGGTCGCTTCATGATTCATATTATTATCGCTTGAGCTGCAAACTAGAAGGGTTAGGGGTTTCTTTTTCCTCTCCTTATTGCTTTGCCATTTAAGTCCTGCTAAATTAAACCTGAAAGTACATGTTTAGTCCAAAATATAGGCTCATACAAATCCCAACTAACCATGACATCGGGGCTCTCTGTGAGAAGGAGCATGATCCCCCGAGCTGGGGCTGGGAGTCAATGGATCCCAGGAGTAGGGCGGGGGAGGGTATGAGTGGGTTGAGGGGACGGGCACACCATCTCACTCCAGGAACTGGGAACAGGAGTGCAGGGAGGTGACGGGCATGATTCCAGGAAGTGTGGACTGGAGAAGCTGGAGGTGACGGGCATATAATATAATGCCAGAATGTGTGTAGAGATGGGTGCATGATATCATGGCATAAACTGGGGCTATGTTTGGGATTAGTTAATGACGCTTGATATATTGCAAAGCACTTGGGTCGAGAACTGGCGGGCAAAGTGGGTTGAGTGCATAGGTGTGTCCAGGGAGTGGCCTGGGGTGGCACGTGCCTGGAATCAGATTGGCCACCACAGGTGCCACTCCATTATCGTAAACTATGATCATTATATCATTGCACTCGTACTTCATACCACCCCTGCATATGTCAGTGCCACACTTGGGCCAACCCAGTCAAGAGCCTGGACACGTGACTGGTTGAGGGGGCGGGCACAAGATATAACTCCGGAAACTGGGAACAGGAGTGGGTGGAGGTGACTGGCGCATGATATAATGTGAAGAACTGGGGACCGATGTGGGTGGAGTGGACGGGCACATAATATATTGTCTGGAATTGGGAACAAGAGTGATTGGAGGTGAAAGGCAAATGGTGTAAGGCCAGAAACTGGGGGCATGTTTGGGATGGATCTGGCCTGCCTCGTCACATGGCTGTTTTTGCTGCAATTTTTGTAGCTCTTTTTATGAGGATGCAAGCCATCCATACCACTCTCCTGCACCCATCCCCCAAACCCTCAATAGCCCAGACATAATCAACAGGCTCAACAGCTGTAAAATCTTTAGGTGTCTACCTTGACTCCTCACTATCCATGTCCCGCCAGGTCAACGCCATAGCCTCTTCTGCCGCACTCACCACCAAGGTGATCAATGCAGTTAAGCATTTTCTCTCCACCAAAAACTGCCTGTCCATTGCCAGAGCTACAGTAGGCTCTAAATTGGACTACTGCAATGCCCTATTCTTGGGCACCTCGGCAAAAAACCTAAACAGACTTCAAGTCACACAAAATAAGGCCCTCAGGGCAGCTCTGAGCATTCCCAAAAGGGAACACATCTCTCAAGCTAGGAAAGATGCCCACTGGCTACCAGTCAAGGAACGCATACTCTTCAAATCAATGGCCATTACACACAGGTGCCTCTCATCAGATGCCCCACCCTACCTATCTGAAAGAATCACCCTCAACTCCTCCAACAGACCTACCAGATCCCACATCTCGAATCATATCTATGTCCCCACCTTCAAAAGAACGAACGCGGGAGGGTCCAGCTTTTGACGCTTGCCACCAAAAAACTGGAATGCCTTGCCTACCACACTAAGGAATGAAAGATCCTACTCTACCTTCCGCAAAAGGTTAAAAACTTCACTGTTCTGCTAATTGACCTAACCAACCTGCATACATTTGCTGTTCAGCTGTAACCCTAGCAACAGCATAACGTACATATGTTTCCTCTGTTTCTCCTCTGTTCATTGTATATATAAGTCTTCATCTCTGTCTGTGACTGTTCCAAGCCAAGTACTCTGTAACAGCGCCACGATGCCCCAGGGCCGCTGTGCGCTTTATAAATGCAAATAAATAAATAAAATAAATCACCAAATGCAGTAAAATGGCCACGATAAGGTGGGCGGGTAAGGTTTTGGGCTTAAGTGAGGGGCACTTGATGTAGTGCAAAGAACACGGGGCGACAGTGGGAGACGGTGAAGTAAACATGATATAACGCCGGGCACAAGGGAGGGTGGAGTGTGGGGGTGGTGTGTGAGACAAGGGATTTCCAAAGAGGGAAACAAGAAAACATGAATACAGGAAGATGAGACACAAACGACTTTGAGTAGATGGGACATTTGGAGGGAAGGGGGCAGGACAGCAGGGATGTAGGGAGTGAACAGCAGCACACAATGAGATATTTGGGGGCAGGTGATGGGAGTGGCATATTTTATAAGGCTTCCTTCAGTTTACCTAAGAGGGCTATTGCAAGTCACATAGGAGTTTTGGATCCCTCCAAATGAGCTTGTTTTGTTTGGGGTAACCAGAGGACTCATGTCACCTGATATCACTTGATATATTGCAAAGCACCTGGGCTTTTATGTAGCAAGCTAATGCATGCTGCGGTTCGTACCTATTGCTAACGTCAATTGAACACATTGGACTAAAAGATCTTGATGCTGTTCATTTGTAATGGCGAAAGCGCAGTGCTGGCAAAGTGACACGGACTCGCCTGTTTGCCCTATGTTTGCAAGTCTCGTGTCTCTATATGGTCACAGGCTGCTGTGTGACTGGCAATATCCTGATTATGTAGACTTGGGTGCACCGTATCTCATATAATAGCGTCAGGGGTGGCATCACAAAGCTGCTGAATAATCATGTAACCTTTGTGCAGTTCGATGGCTGTCAGTTATCAGAAACCAGTACCGAGTAACTGTCTCTTGAAGGCAAGAACTAGAGTTAGAGCAAGCTAGGAAATCATTTGAAATACTGTTTGGAACCGGAAAGAGGAATGGGATGGAGTTGACTGTGGACTCGGGGGATGCTTAAGAATAAGAGCGCATGGTGGTGTGAGAACAGGACTCCAGTCTGTAGGCACAACCTTCAGATTCCCTAGAGGAGAGTCGGCTTCAGATATTAATGGCACATGGGAATCTGGAACGCCTCCCATTTGAACTCACTTTTTCCAGAATGATCATAGATAACCAGAGGTAACAATAAAGATGTGTTGTTTTGGGAAGGGGTTCACCAAGTTGCCTTTTGGGCAGATGAAAATTCTCGCCACTTACGTGCTGATGAACAAGCTCTGCAGAGATTAATATCTTGTGCATTTTCTTTGTTGTGCAGGAAGTCATCTTCTACAAAGTGGTCGACTACATCCTACATGGGAAGGAGGAGATTAAAGTCATCCCGTAAGTGCTCACTCAAATCCCATGGAGAGCTCGCTGTTTACTTGATACTGTTAAAGGCGGTGTCTAGTTAAAGGATCGAATCCAAAGGGTCGACAGGTCAAAGGATCAACAAAAGGGTCGACAGGTCAAAGGATCACATTTTTTTTTTAATTGTATATATTTTTTTAGGTTTTCGTTTAGGAAAAAAGTGGTTTTTGGCAAAAAAAGAGGGTTGGGGCAGATCCCCCAAAAAATAAAAAAAATGTGAAAAAAAATAAAAATAATAATTCGATCCTTTGACCTGTCGACCCTTTCACTGTCGATCCTTTGACCTACAACCGTTAAAGGCATGTACTGTTTTGGATCCCAGGCACAGGTTATGAAAACCTTTCTTTCATTTAGGCTGAATGCATCAAACACTGGGTTCATAATGTACTGAATGGGGTTAAGATAAACGAGAACGTATGATGCACTCATTCCACAGCGAGTAACTCAGGAAAAAATGGAGTGGGGATCCATAACAAGAGCTAAAGATGCAGAGGTCAGAGTGAAGCATAGGCGACTCTGCGTTTTGACCACGGCACCACAACAGCTTTGGTGGCTGTAGGCTATGCATGGTCGTACCCAGACATGATGCTCCATTTAGATATATTAGCTAGAGGGAAAAGAAATCCAGAGGTTTACAGAAATTAGGGGAAACTGCTAGAATCAGAGTGATCAGGACCTGTGTAACAACAAACTGCAAAGATCAGCATTGGGAGATCTTGACCTCTGGATGGTGAAAAGCTTGGCCTCAAACAAGCTGGTCTGCATGGATGCACGCCCCGGGCTGTGGATGTGAGCGAAAATGTGTTCCCCTTAAGATAGGCACTGACCTTTCTAGATACTCGCAAATGTGTTCCCCTTAAGATAGGCACTGACCTTTCTAGATACTCGCAAATGTGTTCCCCTTAAGATAGGCACTGACCTTCCTAGATACTCAGAGACTTCTTTTTATGCTTAGAATCAGGCCCAGATCAGGGGAAACAGAGCCCATTACAGCCTGGTGATTTGCACCTTAACCCTGGCTGAATGAGACAGCTTGATAATTCAAGTTCCCGGTCGGTGGTTTCTTCTTTATACAAAAACCATAATTTGCACATATTGGGAAATGTGTTTGCAATCTTACTCATTGGCCAAGAATGATTTAATTCAGTTCAAGACATTTTATTGATTTTTTCTTAAGTAGTCAGACTAATAGTACAGGCATCCCTGTAACATAGCTTGATATTATACAAGCATCCCGGTCCAAATGCTTACATTTCATTAGTGATTACTTTATAAAAAAACGTATGGGATTGAAGAGAAGAGTAAATGAACAGGAAGAGAAACGAGCTTTGGCAGAGCCAACAGTTTGAGCATTGCCAATTTTAGTTTAGACAGCTGTTTTTGCGGGCAGAAATGGCTGCTTAAAATCACTGTCATATTACACTGCACATTTTCCACTGGTCATGCTACAAGTGTATGTATCCCTCGACGCCCCCAAAAAGTGAAAAGCCCACTTATAATTTCTATCTCACTAGTTTCCTTTCATATAGGTGGCTAGTGCTACATCCATGAGCCAAAGCTAAAAGTAAAAACACAGTTTTAGTGATGTAACATCTGTTACGTATGTCAGGAAAAGTTAATAATAGAAGAGGAAGCCAAAATTAGGAGGAAGCTTGGAATAAACTTGAGCGGTGTTGAAGAGGATTAGCTAAGAGTATAAAGTTATATAACTACATTATCGTGGGGAGTGCCGGGGCCCTAGCGTGCTGCCACTGGGGCCCCACAGCTCCTTTCTTGCCCACCTCTTTCCAGTTCTGAGGATGTCTCGTTCCTGTGGGGAATTACAGGGGCTATTTCTAGTTATGGGGCTTTAGCTCATTTTCCTTCATTTATTTCCATTGCTTATCTCGCTCGGTGGAACATCTATGTCACAGTGTCGTTATGATCTATCCATGGCATTACACTATCCCTTCAGGCTGTCCCTGAATTTCCTTACCTTCAGCTGTCACGGTGGGGCCCGGAGTCATCTCCTCCTCCTTCTTGTCTTACTCCTCCCTTTGCCGTCAATCGCTGCTGCTGTTGAGTGCTGATATGCCGGTGGATTGCAGCATGATGGTAGATTGCCGGACTCTCAGCTTTGGTGATCTCATTACACTTTGGGATGCTGCTGCTGCACTTTTCAGTATGTGGAGGTGGGCTACCGGGGAGTCATCACAGCAGCACACAACTCGGCCCGGCCAGGAGTGCTTCTCCTGAAATGGGCTAAAGATTTTATTTTTATTTTTTATTTTGTATTTATAGCATTTATGTAACACTCAGACCCAAGGGTATCACAGCCTTTGTAGAGAGGAAACATGGTTACATCAGGTAGTAGCATAGATAGATCATATGTCAAGGTTATCACTGCATTTGTACAGAGGGAAACATATAAACATCAAGTGGTAGCCATAGTGGCTAGGTATAGGGTGCCCTTATTCATGTTTGTTGAAGAGCCAGGTTTCCACGAGTTTCTTGAAGGTAGTGTAGGAGCGTTCATTTCTAATGTTTGGAGGCAGGGAGCTCCAGAGGGAGAGGGCAGTGACAGCAAAGCTTACGCCTCCCGCTCTGGAGTTTTTGAAGCGTGCTGTGACAAGACTGATGTTATTGGAAGATCGAATAAATGGGACGAAGCCTGAACATTCCTGTCAATCACCAGGGTATGTGAGATATTGTTTGGTAAGAAGCAGAGAGAAACGCTCCATATGCCAGTGCCTTCAGACTGTATTTAGGTGAAGCCCAAATTCACACAAATGTCAGGAAGTAACCTACTTTACAGCATGTGCTATTTGCCAACCTCTTTTTTTAGCTACTTTAAAGGGAATCCTTAAATTCAGCAACAATACAGGTTGTAGATTCAGACTTCCAGTGCTTCTCATATGTGTGTTGCCAGCAGACACCCTGCTGCCATATTCCACCCTCAGGTTCTGCGAAGAAATATAGTGCAGAGCCAAGTGCTTAATGTGTCTCAGTGTTTGCAAGGGCTGAGCCCTGGGACTTATTTCTGACCCCTGGCACTAATTGTGTCACTCCGTTTGATTATGATGTGGGACTTGTCAACATGATTGTTTTAACTGTCAAACAGTTGTAGTCACACAACAAGCAACAATGCTGTGCATGGGTCATGTGTCTAGGACAGCGCATTGTTACTCAGGAACCCTCGGAGCTCAGTCAGTGCCAATCTGCTAGGTAGCCATTTGTTTATAAATAACAAAGAGCTGGAAGGTGACATTCCCGAATGCTCCTACTGGCCATACCTGCGCACTGCTCCAGGCACAGCACATGCCACTGCCACGACTCTTCTACTGTAATAACCGGCAGCACTGACGCAGCCGTGTGTGGTGCAGGCAGTAGCCAAGCAGCCACAGTGCAGGGGAAGAGGAGTAGTTCATCAGGCGCATGCATATGTAGCCGTGTCAGTAGAGTGGCTGGCACGCAGAGCCCTGCTGTGCCTGTGCATGTGGAAGCACTCAGCAGGCACATGCAAGGCCTTCTTTAAGCTGGTCACTGCCCTTTTCTCTCCTGGTGTTAATAGGACAGGGGTGAGCGTGGCACGGAGACGAGCAGCACTACCACAGCGGCAGTGCCAGGGGAAAGGTCGTTGCCAATGAGGAGTGCCTCTGCTGAGTGCTGACCTATAGAAGACCTTACGCCCTTGTTTGACAGGAAGTTCATCAGTTCGCTAGTGATTATCCCTGCATTTGTTCACAACTTCACTGTAGCTAGCAAGCACTTCCGCTTTGTTTTCTGTGGCTAGACAGGTGAAATGTTCCACCCATAGAATCAGAAGAACACGATCACTGGGATGTGTTTAAATAATAAAGATGGCAACAGGCTATCCCACACTTTTGCCGTAATACACTTTAGCCTCATTTTGTACGTATTTTACGCCCAGAACCAGCTTCGTTTACCAGAACCCTAACTTGCTAGCGTTCCCTCCCCACAAGGGTGCCATGTCAAACGCAAGCCTGCAGATGCCGGGCGTGGCTTGGGAAGTTGAGTTCTATGAACGACATGCCTGGGCTTCCTGTGCTGAAGGGGAGATGATTCACTGGGAGGCGGAAGCTTTCGCTGGGGCGGTGTCCTAAAAAAACAAGTGGGGGGACTCATTAACATACCAATTGAGTGTTGCGTCACCAGAAATTAGCATATCATGGTAAGTGGGGGGACTCCAGAAAAATGTGGGGGGACTCTGTCCACCCGCGTGCACCCTTGACTTGAGCCCTGAAGTTTTGTGAAATGTGGTTGAAAAGACAAACATTTCTGTGCAGACAATACAGGAAGAAAGAGCTGTGATATGCCATACCATACATTTAGGTATGGGGGAAGTATGTGCCATGCTTAATTCTAATTGGGGTAAGTGTAGCGGGCCCTTTTAAAAAGTAACATGTCTTGTTCAGAGAATGCACTCATGCTGATCAGCACATCCTGGCAGCTAGAAGAGATACTGGGCCTTATCATGAATTGGGTGGTATCCCGATTGGGATACCGCCCAACTTTATTTACATTAGCGCCCACACGTCCGGCGGTATTACCGCCGGATCACCGGTTGGGCACTAAACATTACTCCCTATTCCCCATTGTACCCAATAGGGAATTTCTGGTGCAATTACCATGTGGTAATACCGCCAGCGGTAATTGCTCTGAAAATTGGCATTTTTCGGGCTTGTTTACCCCAGCTCTGAGTAGGGGTTAACCATGCCAGACTCGAGATGGGGCAGAGCAGTAAATGCGGCAGTAGGCTACCGCCCCACTCGTGATGAGGCCCACAGTGTAAGAAAGTGTTGTAGGGCAATGGGCATCCATGGTTGGATTAAGGAGGTGGCAGACATCCCCTCAGCAAGGAAGACTAGCGCGCAAGTGAGGTAAGAATAAGGCCAGTGTTTTTGCCACTGGTATCAGGAACATAATGCACTAGAGGGTATATCCCTACTCTGTCAAGGACCGGGAAATCACTAAACCACAAAACAAAAAAGTGTCCTGACAGGTTCACTAAACATATATATAAATTTAATTTATAATAAACTTCTCAATACCAGAAATATGGCACAAGCTATCTAGTTTTCTGTGTCCACCTAAGTTTTCATAGGGATACATTTTACAAAAATCACCATTTCGTACTTCTGTTTAAGCATTATACAGAAGTGACTTTTTATTATTTCAATTATTACTCATAAGCAAGGTCTGTCAATTACCAAGCACTATTAACTCAACATAAATTCCAAATCAAGCACAATATGTACAAAAAAGAACCAATAAATATCCATGTTCATGTACACAGTATTTCATACAATGCAAAAGACAGTTATATACACACATTAGAAAAAAACATTTGAAAAAACTTTTTCTCAGAATAGTCAACACTATATAAATTTTGAAGTTGATAGGCCCCCACTCAGAGGTTGAAACCATATGTCTCTGGATTATAAATGTTCAGTTCCATTGGGGGCATTTTCAATTGGTTAGCTAAACTCAAGGTCTACTAGCTAAACTCGGGGTCTACGTGTGACACCAGAATAAATCTAGAAGGTGTCATACTCGCACACGAATAAAACAGAAAGTGCGAGTAAACTACGTTTCGGCGGAGTGGGCCATTCCGCCTTCCTCAGGACCAGTAGAAGTCGTGACCCCTGAGGTACAGAAAAAATAAAAAAGGAGAAAAAGACAAGAAACATAGTCTCACTAGTAACCACAGGATCACAATCAAAATACCTCAAAATAATGTGTCCCGTGACTTTTAGGGCATGCAACTACAAGGTCCACAATGCATTGGGCTCATAAGTCTGTAAAAGCAGGGTGATGTGCATGAAACCAATCCTGCTATAAGGGGAGCCTGTGGGACATATTCACCTCTTGTGCAAAAAACAAAGAAGCATTATTTTAAAAGAACTGGATAAAAACCAATGTAAAACCATTAGTAATGTGTCATGAAGCAGACATATGAATAAAACTTTCAGAGAGCATAGCCACTAGACCATGGAGCGAGGTTAATCAAAAACCAAAAGTTACAGTTAAAAAGTAGTGCAGTGCAATCCAGTTTTGAAATATAAACACCTTGTATGTATCTGCACTAATGAGAAAAAGTGCACCAAAAAGTGTAAAACACCAAATGTGCGCACTCACGTGTCTGGGGCTCAAGCTCAGATTTGTTCCTTCACATTTACAAATTGACGTTACTGTTTCAAAGGTGAAATCAACATATGGAATTAGTGTAGGCGAACCGGCATTAGCATAGTAAACCAGAGGTTGTAAACAAAATACATATTGGCAACAACCAGTCGCTAACTCTACCTTTAAATGGGAGAAGCTGTGCAGTGGTCGCTTGGCGTCTCTCTATAGATGCAGGGCACTAGGATGTTATTCAGGAAGCCTTGCACAATTCAAAAATGTGCCCGGCATGGACTGGAGCCTCCCGCTCCATTATGTTTGAAATCTACAACAGAATGGCATGGTCAAAAGTTGCCGCTTGTCCACATGAAATAAAGGGCAATGCGGAGGCTAAAACAAGGCTGCCTAGATTTGTTACCTTTGTGCTGAAACCGTGATGTGCAGGTTGTGCCTCTCTCTCTCAGAGCTAGAAACGAGTGTATCAGAGAGTCTTGCAGGCATGACCATAGTACACCTAACTAGCATGAGAGCCTCGGCAGGGACCTCGCCTTGCAACAGCGCCACAGGAGCTGTGTGGTAAGAAGTGGAATAGCAACCAAATGCTTCTAAAAACGAAAGAGGCACAAATACACAGTGATATTCATTAGACTGCAATCCCTCGTTTTCATGCACCAACAATTGAATCACATGGGCTGAAAGGAAAAACAAAATAGAGTCAGCTGTGTGCAGAAGCACATCATCTAGATGTAAAGGGTGGCAGAAATATCCTGCATATGCACCTCAGTGTAAATCCCCACAAAAGGATACACATATCTCCACTCATGCCTACTGCAGACGATACCTTAAGGCATGTGTTATTAAAGGCTGGTATCAGGAACGTCTTGCCTTGCCTCATCTACGGAAACACATGTGAGGAAATCCTGTGCTTGTTTCTGGTAATTACCAGGGCAGTGATTCAGGGGCCCAGGTGCCACCCTGAATCAAAGGAAGTTGGACATGTGGGTGATATGCAGAGTATCCCCTTGTCACTTGTCCCTGGTCCCTGACACGTGTCTAATGTTTTCACCACAGGGCTCTGACACGGGTGCTCTACTGGTCCATCCTATTAAAGCATCAAGGGAAGCCAGCCCTGCTAGTGGAATGACTCTCTCTCCCAAATGGAGGCACACCTTAGAGAAACCAAAATGTCGGGCACGGAAGGGAATCGTCCCTTTGGGGGTGAATCTCTCTGTCTCTTCTACGGAGGTAGCAAGTGCCGTGCTACAGTTGGTAGTAGTCCTGGCACACTGAAGGGATTCGTTTTGAAGATCTGGGGAAACTGAAACAAAGAATCTGGTTCTGCAGAAGCTTTGTTTCAAGTCTTTACCTCCCACTGCATGGAGACTCTCACAAAGAGTGCCGTGCAAACTTGCAAAGCAGGGTACCTGGCTCCCCAACCTTCCCACTATGAATCGAGTGACACAGAGGGCTTACCGGCATGTTCCCAATCAGGAGCTCTATACTAGAAATACTGCACCCATAGCAACATGTAGGCTCGCTTAGGGAGCGTTAGAATAGCAAGTAGGACAACCAAGAGGGAGAAGGGGATGGAAACATGCTCCGCCCAACCCCATGAGCCCAATCACAAACGTTAGCCAATCTCAACGCTCCCTCAACCAGTGCTCACAGGTGCCAACCATCTCTCTAAGACCCACCTAGCGGGAGGCAGGAACACAGTATAAATACAGCCAGACCCTTTTTTCCAGCTGTGGGTTGCAGGAGCAGAAGGCTGAGCCTGGAGGCTAGAAATGTGACGGTGGTGGGAGAACAGAACAATGTAGAGAGAAAAGAGGCTGGGGAGTTGGTGGCAGCGTAGAGCGGGAGAAGGCAGTAACATTCAGGTCAGAGAGTTGACGTCAGAAGGGGGCGGTAGTGGTGAGAAAGAACCAGGAGTTGGTGTTAACATGGTAGAGAATAATCGGTAGGAGGTGGTAGTAGTGGAATAGATCCAGGGGAAAGGTGATAACATCATCAAAAGTGGAGAGTTATCCGAAGAAGTTGGATTAAGTGGGGGTGATCCAAGAGGCTACAATAACACCAGCGAGAGAACAGTGATCAGGAAGAGGTGACGGTAATGGGACAGATCCAGGAGGCAAAAGTAACATGGTGATGGAGAGTGAGCAGAAGGAGGAGTTGGCAGTGGGACAGATTCAGAAGGAGGTTGTAACCTCTAGTGTGGAATGCAAACACGAGGATGTGGTGGTAGCAACAAGGATCCAGGAGGAAGTTGGAACATAAGGAAAGGGAGTGAACGGAACACGCTGGTGGCAGCAGTAGAGAGCCAGACGGAGGCAGTAACATCCATAGGGAAGTGAAGGTTTGAGGAGGTGGTAGTTGTCGGAGTCACCCCAGGAGGAAGGAGTGGAAACTGGGCATAAGGCAGACGTGGCAATATTAAAAGCAGCAAGGGGACACAAAGAGGTGGTGTAAGTATTAGCCCGGGTAGTGTAGGGAGTGGCAGGGAGTGTAGTGAGACCAGCCCAGGAGGAGGGGGGAAGAAAAAGGTGGGACAGAAAGGTTATGGTCTGCTTAGAAGGGGGAAACAGAAGGAGTCTGAAGTGTGTCTACTTGTAGGACTTCGTATCCGAGGCAACCTGGTGGTACCGGACAACGAAAAGCCTACAAGTAACTATACTGAAGTTTAGGGTTCAGGAAACACATAAACCAGCAACGCTGAAGGAGGGGAGGGGAGACAACCTCTCTAGAACTGTGTATACTCAAACCTTTGCACTGGGGGCTGGTAGCTCAGCCCCACATTCGGTGAGAAGAGACATTATTCTGATAGAAAACCATCCTGACCTTTGTTATCATTATTCCCAACATCGCGTCTTTTGGGAAGACTACCCTTCTGCATTTCAGTTGGCTCCTGAGTGCATATAGTCCCTTAATAAACCAAACCCTAAACCAAGAGTTCTCAGTCTTGGTGTACTCAATTCAGCTATTCCTCACTAGAGCATTGTTCATTCCAAATTAAATAAGCAGCTTGTCATGGCTTCTCTGCCATAGCTGTCTAAGCGCTGGGTCACGCTCACACCCTGCTTCTGTTCACTTGCACCTGAGGATTGCTTTGACAAATTCACACACCCCTCACCTCCTTTTCTGTCTTGGGTGCCCACTCCCACCCGCTCTCGCCTCTTACCCTGTAGTCCTGTCAAGTTCCCGAATGTGGCGCACCATGGGGCACCTACATACATGAGTATACGTCCCAGCGAGGTTAGCGCTACACATATAATCAGTCACCTCAAATCAGAAGCTGGCTTTCTCAAAGCCGGGCCAAAGTTATTAAGCTGAGAAACGAAGTGCCTGGTCCCTAGCAAAGAACTATTCCTTTCCCTGCCCTCTCCAAAGGACAGTAGACGAGCTTCCGTAGGTAAGGTCCCGAAAAACAATCAAATCAACTTTTTTAATCAGCCAGGCTGAAGGTGTGTAGGCTATTTGAGTGTCATCGAAGCATATTTTGTGGTCATGGTATGTTTCATTCTGATTACACAAATGGTATCTGTGCTTGCAGAAACCCGCCAGCGGATCATTGGGCACTGGCCAGCAAGCTGCCCACGTACGTGGCTGAAAACGGACTTGTGAGTAAATGTTGCCTTATTATAAAGGATGCTGATGGGGATCTTAATTAATTGTGCTTTGCCCAGGGGAGGGTTTTGGTGCCCAGGAGAAAGACAAGCAAGGAGGGAGCCGCATGGGCCTTTGCAAAGATGTATGCCACCATAGGTGAAGTGCTATTTTGGAGACCCCTCTACCCCCCCGGCATAACAGTGGTGCAGTATATGAAGATTTGTGGTCCAAAATGACACGTCCTGGGTCCCCTCTATTTCTGTCAGCCACCTAAAATTGCCTTATTGTAGCACTGCCTCTGAATCATTGTAAGCCAAGAACTATGCTACTGCAATCCTTTTGCTCATATAGCATGCACACTATGGCTGAATCTCTTTGCTCATGTAGCGCACGCTCTATGGCTGAATCTGTTGCTCATCTAGCGTTTGCTCTATGGCTGAATCTCTTTGCTCATGTAGCATACGCTTTATGGCTGAATCTCTATGCTCATGTAGCGCACACTCTATGGTTGAATCTCTTAGCTCATCTAGCACAGGCTCTATGGCTGAATCTCTTTGCTCATGTAGCATTTGCTCTATGACTGAATCTCTTTGCTCATGTAGCGTTTGCTCTACGGCTGAATCTCTTTGCTCATGTAGTGTACCCTCTATGGCTGAATCCCTTTGCTCTTGTAGTGTACGCTCTATGGCTGAATCTCTTTGCTTACATAGCATATGCTATATGGCTTAATTTCTTTGCTCATGTAGCACATGCTCTGTCGCTAAATCTCTTTGCTCAGGTAACGTACGCGCTATTGCTGAATCTCTTAGCTCATATAGCGTACACTCTAAGGCTGTATCTCTTTGCTCATATAGCATACATTCTATGGCTGTATCTCAATTCCTCTGTAGTGTACGCTATATGGTTGAATTTCTTTGCTCATGTAGCGTACGCTCTATTATTAAATCTCTTTGATCATGTAGTGTACGCTCTATGGCTGAATCCCTTTACTCATGTAGCATACACTCGATGGCTGAATCTCTTTGCTCATGTAGCGCATGCTCTAGGCTGAATCTCTTTACTCATGTAGCGTACGCTCTATGGCTGAATCTCTTTACTCATGTAGCATACGCTCTATGGCTAAATCTGCTTGCTCATGCAGCTTACGCTATATGGCTGAATCTGTTTGCTCATGTAGCATATGCTCTATGGCTGAATCTCTTTGCATGTGTAGCTTACACGCTATGGCTGAATCTCTTTGCTCATGTTGCATATGCACTATCGCAGAATCTCTTTGATCATGTAGCGTACGCTCTATGGCTGAATCCATTTGCTCATGTAGTGTATGCTCTATGGCTGAATCTTTTTGCTGTTGTAGCATACGCGCTAAGAGTGAATCTCTTTGATCATGTAGCTTTTGCTCAATGGCTAGTCTCCTTGCTCATGTAGCATATGCTCTATGGCTTAATCTCTTTGCTCAGGTAGCGTACGCTCTATGGCTGTATTTCAATGCCTCTGTAGTGTACACTTTATGGTAGAATCTCTTTGCTCATGTAGCGCACGCTCTATGGTGGAATCTCTTTGCTCATGTAGTGTACGCTCTTTGGCTAAATCCCTTTATCATGTAGCATTCACTGGAATGCTGAATCTCTTGGCTCATGTAGCGCACGGTCAATGGCTGAGTTTATTTGCTCATGTAGCGTACGCTCTATGGCTGAATCTCTTTGCTCATTTAGCGTATGCTCTAAGGCTGAATCTCTTTGCTCATGTAGTGAACGGTCTATGGCGGAATCTCTTTGCTCATGTAGCATATGCTTTATGGCTGAATCTCGCCTCAGTCGGACCTCCTGAGTTCATGTAAAAGTTAGGACTGGGTGTTATTCCAGTCCCCCCTCCATAATAGCAAGACGCTCCTCTATAAAAAAAAATACTAAGAATCTATTTTATTTCTTTACAGATTTGTAATATGATGAATGTGGGCGCAGACGAATATTTTGAATTTCAGGTAAAGTATTTTTAAGATCTCATCTCCAGGAGACATGAAGGTCTCCAGAACTGTCTCTGTTATTCTCATGTCATGTTGACCTGCCTTCTGCTGGCAGGACCCCAAATTCCCCATACACTGTTCTTTCTGCAAGCTGTTTCCCACCCTTTAGCTCTCAACCTACCAATGTTCTAATGAGGGTAGCATGAAACTGAAACAGAAGTACAAGCCCAACTGGAGCTTTCCATTGTAGTGCATAGAACCTGGAGGAATGTCTGCTTTCTTCCTGAACTCCATTAATAGTAGGTGCTCCTCCTACTGCCCTGAGACATCAGAAAAGCGGCATAGAAAGCTTGCAAATACTTGAGTAAACTAGTCATGACTATGAACTAAAAACAAGGGTAAAGCAAGGGGAAATCAAGAGCTTTGGTAAGCAATATGATATCAAACCGTAAACGCAAATTTGCTACCCCCACAATTAGTGGGGCATATTTCTCTAATGAGTTTATGTCACGACTGTGCCACTGGAGCAGCAATTAGCACCCATTGTGGACTATATGGTACACAATCATCACCATAAACCTTCCCAGACAATACCTATTCATATGTTTGTATTCACTTTCCATTTGCAAGACTTTGCAACTTCCTTAATTAATTTCACAAACTATATGTCCCATAATGCACCGTGTGGCAGTCCCCATTCCCTGGCTACTCCTATACAGCAGTCTTTGAACTACAATTCCCAGAAACCTTGGACATCAGTACTGCTTTTACTTTCCCAGGACCAGAGAGGGAGGTGGCCAATTACCTTCAGGTGTGCTGCGTCAAGTCCTGCTAATTAGCCTGCTTCAGCACAGGCATCTCAGTATTTAAGCAGCTGCCTGCAGGAGCACAGGTCTCTTGCATTGAGCTCGGTTCCAGCCCTTTGTTGCTTTGATTCTTGGATTTCTGCTGTGTCCTGTTGTTTCCAGAACATGCTCCTGTTGAAAAGCACTGTGCTCCCTGCCTTGCAGCCTTGATACTCTGCCTTCATTCCCCTGCCTTTTGCCGTGCACATCTGTGCTTCCTACACTGCAGCCCTGCTCCCCTGATTGCAGTCCTCTGTTCCCTGTCTACAGCCTCTTGCTCTCTAACACTAATAATCGTGTTCACTGCCTGTAGTTCCTTGTTCTGTGCCCATTGCTTGTGTTACCTGATTTTAGCTTCCTTGTTATATCTGCAGTCCTGACCGGGTTATCCCACTCCAGAGTTACAATTCCTTGTTATCTGTCTGTAGCCCACCCTTGTTATCCCACTAAAGCGTTGCAGTTCCTTGTTTTATCTCTGCAGTCCTACCCTTGTTATTCCTGTCCAGAGTTACTGTTCCTTGTTACCAATCTGCAGTTTCCAGTCTCCTCACCCCTGCTCTTTGATTCTAGTTTTCTAGCTTTTCTTCTTTCTTCCAGTTCTCTGTCCTGAACCTTGCTCACTTTGACATCCTTTTTTCCCTGGATATTGCTGTTAGAGTTCTTGTCTTCACTTGAGCCTTGTGTCATTCCTTTGTTCAGAGTTTGGCTGCTGAGTTTCCAGCAGGCAATTTCTGCCCCTTTCCTTTGTCGTGTTTCCGTATTGTACCTTGTGTCATTGTAAACGGTGTGCTGGTTCCTGTCTCAGGAGTCAGTCATTGTTCAGTTCCTGCTGCACCCATACAGGTTTCAGTCATGTGAGTACTGTTACCTTATTTGTGCCTTAGGATCCAGACACAGCCACCCACTGCTGCTGCTCCTTGCCATGAGCATTCAAAGCTGGACCCGGTAATAGTAACCAGCTTAGAAGGCTGGAGTTTCCCTGGTTCTGTGGGAAACTATTTCCCCATTCTGCGTACACCCCAAGAGGGAACCTAACGTGTTTGTTTACTTGTACTCCTTGCCATTTTCTGTTCACTGCCTTTGTTGCCTATCTTTTCTTGTCTGCAGGTCTCCTTGCACTCCTGCCTCTTGTGTAATTGTCTCCCTTCGGCTTTGTGGGCATGTCTCTACCTGCAAGCCCCTTAACAGTTTACTAAACTTGCATTCTTCATCGTGGGATTCTCTTAGACATCTGTAAACACTGAATATCTCCACACAGGGGCGAGACATCAGAACACATTGTTATCATTGAGAGAAAGCTCTCTTTGGTAAAATAATAATTAAAGAAGCATTTCATGAAATAGGAAACATTATTAAATGAGAGGGATCCGGTCAGTTGTGAATTGCCTCATTAAAAGCACATGTAGTGTGTTCCCGGCATACCCTACTTGCAGAAACTAGCATCAAAGAGTAGCAATGTCCAGCGAGCCAGCTTAATGGATACCCGAAAATGACACTGGGCCTCATTACACGGTAGGCGGTAAGAGTTTACTGGTACCGGTAAGGGCACTTGTACCGGTAAACCCTTACCGCCTTACTACAAGGTCCCTTTGCGGAACCTGACCTTAACGGCTGGTTTTAGCGCCTTCCCCATTCCCATTGAGCCCTATGGGGGTAAAAATGCGAATGGGGAAGTGCCTTGGGGAATGGGGAATTACCGCCCCTGCTCACCTTGGAGTAGGGCGGTAATTCTGCCATCCACCAAGGCGGACACGGTAAAATATGGGCTAATAGCACCATGGTCACCGCCTACCGTGTAATGAGGCCCACTGTCTCTTTAAGGATTAAGACCTCGTCACTTCCATCACGCACCTTTGTGACAGTTACAGTTAGTTCTTGTTTCCAATCTAGTGAGGAAATTCAGATTCTTTAATTTTTTTGTGGAGATTTTAAAACCTTTTCTTGTAAGAATGTTTACTTTTCCCCAGTACCTTTGTGGCTTGGTGAAGGTAGGTGTTTTCAACACTTTTGACCTCAGCCTTTCCTAAAGCACAATCTCACTTTTTGCCAAACATGCCTCGCGTGGGGGCAAGAAATGCAAAAAAAGATGGCTATGACTTGTGTGTTGCTTGACTCCCTGACACATGTTCGGGAGGTGGGGGCACATTTGGCCGAACATGTCTTATCATAGGCTTAAGGACAGAGTTGGCATCAGGCTTACAGCCAAATATGTGGGAGCCCGATCTTAGGGTGACTGGGAAAAATGGTCAATACCATCTAAAAAGCCGAACTTAAGCAGCTGTAGACATGGTGACACTGATAAGACATTCTGTCAGTAGAGCCTGGTACATTTTCTTAAAGGGGTGGTGCGTAAATGCATGTGCCTAATATGCATGAGTGATTGAGTGCTACGAGGGATGCCAAACAAAACCAAGGGGGGTAAAAAATGGTGCATTGTACAGCACTTTCTGTGAAACAATTTTGTATGATAGAACATGAAAACCCAAAAGGATGCAAGTTACCAACAGTGCCCAGGACTATTCCCCAATGCATTTTCAATATGTCTTTCCCCACAGTATATGCTAGTATATACAATATGTTCATGCTGGCTGTGCCCATACATGCATACTGCACCAATATATGTTAGTATTACCACATAAGGACTCCCAGCAAGTAAAACAATGCCATGCCACAAAAAGAAAGAATATCCAGCTGGCTAGACTGGCCATGTCGTGTTGGCGTTACCCTTGATGCACAGCAATTAAAGGCGCCCTCATCAACGCTCGGTCACTGGTCGGTCACCGGTCACCCATGCGCTTGACATTGCAGACCTCATCTCCTCAAACGACCTACACTTCCAGTCTATCACCGAAACCTGGCTGCACCAGGTAGCAGGCCCAGATCTATCTCTTGCCATCCCAGACGGTTACTCCATAACAAGGAACTACAGGGAAATGGGCAAAGGAGGGGGAGAAGCCTTCATCGCCAAAACATCCCTAGGCCTCAGAGCGACCCCCTCCACTAGCATCCGATCCTCTGAACTCCTGACAGTTAAGATCCCACTCTCAGCATCCCAAACAATTCTCATGCACCTTATCTACAGGCCACATCTCCTCATTTGAGGAAGACATCTTGGACCTCCTAACTAACACCAAACCTGGATCTCAAATCATCCTGCTTGGGGACTTCAACCTAGGCCTCGGGGATCCCAATGATGCTAATGCTCTATCTCTAGAAAATACAATGTCCCAACTTGGTTTTAAGCACAGGGTCACAACCCCAAATCACAATAAGGGCAGAGCCCTGGAATGGGTGGCGCACTATAACTGCGCCACTACCATCCTTAAAAATGAACCAACTGCTTGGTCTGACCACCATGCCATCTCTGTCTCCACCCAAGGAATTGCGCAGACCAACACTACCGCAGCCACCGTCCCGCTAACCCTCTCTAGGAATAACCGCAATATTAAGCTGCAAAGCCTTCGGCCACTAATCCACAATATCCTTGCCACAGTAAACTACACAGACCATGATGCAAATAAACTAGTCAACCTCTATAACAAAACACTCCAAGTAGCAGTAGACAACATCGCTCCCATCAAACTCACCAAAGCTAAACCTGCAGCCCACCTCAACAAATTGTTCACCCCGGAATTTAAAATCCTTGTGGTGTGGTGGAATCCACATTGAGAAAAACGCCCAACTCATCCAACAAAGCTCTCTTTATTACAGCTGTATCCACCTATAAAAATGCTGTTACCACCTATAAAAATGCTATCATCACTACCAAAAAAGAGACCTATGACAACAGAATCTCCAATGCCAAATGAAGAACAAAAGAGCTCTATAATATCCTTAGGGAACTTGAGGCGCCATCTACATTGGCAGAACCCTGCGTAAAAGATGTAGACTGGTACAAAAGAATCCAAAAAGCTCTCGCAGACAAAATTGCCCTGCTTCAATCTAGAATCGAGCAAAAAAAGAACTGCTTAGACAATAACGCCAACTCTCCTCCACCACCTACTCCTAAAAGCCCCACCTGCCCGCCCTTCTCCTTCACCCCAGTCTCGGCCAAAAAAGTAGAAAACGTCATCAAAGGCCTCAAGCCGTCCAGGTGCCAAGGGGATCTCTGCCCAGTCACCATCATTCAAGAAAGTGCCAATTAATTGGCTCCCTTCATAACAGCCTTAATCAACTCATCCTTCGAAAACAAGCTCAGTTCCCAACAGCCTCAAGGAGGCCTGGGTCATGCCCTTCCTAAAAAAAATGAACCTAGAACTTAACAACCCCACCAACTATAGGCCCATCACTACTGTCCCCTAAATCCTTAAGAACTTAGACAAAGTGGCCTATCTACAGAATCAGAAGCATCTGGAAGATAACAACCTTTTGGGCCTCAGACAATCGGTCTTTAGGCCAAGGCACAGAACGGAAACTGCCCTTCTGGACTTAAAAATCCAGATGGATGAGGCAAAGGACAATGGCAAACCAACCATACTCCTGCTGCTTGACCTCTCGGCAGCCTAAGACCTCGTCGACCACCAGATACTCACCGAACATCTGGTGTCAGCAGCTGCCTTCTCTAGCGAGGCAACTGCTTGGGTACAATCCTTCCTCTCTAACCGCACCACGAGGGTCTTCTCACCTGTGGCATCAGCTCACCCTATCCATATCCACTGCGGCGTCCCGCAAGGTTCCTGCGTATCGCCAACCTTATACAATATCTTCACAAAGCTACTTTTTGACCACCTGGACAACCTGCATGTCACATACACAAACTATGCTGATGATACCCAGGTTCTCATCACACTAACAGGATGCTATCAAGAGGACTCCAAACTGATCAACGACCTTTACCTGGAGATCCAAGCATGGATGGCTGACACAGTCTATGCCTCAATGATGAGAGGACTGAGCTTCTTCTCGTCGGTTCCCAACCACGACTAAACAAACTTGACCCTCGCTACTAACTCTGCCATCAACATAGATGGAAATCTGATCAAAGTGGCCAAAGAAATTTAAACTTTAGGGGTCTGCTTAGACTCCACGCTCTCTCTCAAAAAACAAGTAAACGCCAAGCTTCCTCCAGGGCCTACACAAATAAGCTCATCAATGCCTGTAAGGCATTCCTCTCGCCCAATAGCTGCATCACCTTAGCTAGGGTGTTAGTGCTCTCAAAAATTGACTACTGTAACACCCTCTTCCTTGGCACCTCAGAGCGCAACCTGAACAAACTCCAAGTGTTGCAGAATAATGCCCTCAGTGCTGCTCTGAGCATCCTGCGGCACTCCCATATTTCCAGCTTTAGACAGGACGCCCACTGGCTCCCACTACGAGACAGAATCACCCTTAGATAACTGGTCATCATCCATAAGTGCCTTTCGAAATGATGCTCCCAAGAATCTGGCAGATAAATTCAACAAACGCCTATCAGGTAGACCAACCAGAACAATGTGCTCTCATTGCCTCATCATTCCCAAATTCACTCTAAAAAAAGCGGGTGGTTCCAGTTTCCCATTCCTTGCAGCCAAACAATGGAACGCTATACCCCTTAACCTCAGAATGGAATCTTTGTTCTGGACCTTCAGAGCCAAAACCAAGTCCTGGCTTGCTAACAAGAATTGCTCAACTGTTTGATGAATCACTGCCTCGCTCGGGTACTGTATTTCACATTTGTATTAACGCTATGACCATCATGTAACCTGGTCACTTGCACTTACCTTTATTGTCTTATATAGTATGAAAATGCATGCAACTTGTTGAACTCGCTCTAAGTCTCTGGCGCCGATTTACCTCAGGGTTCGGCGTGCGGTATAAATAAAGAAGCTAAACTAAACAGTTAAGACGCACAGTGACTGTGCATCAAGGGGAAAGAAAAGTAAAGTGTCATTGGGCCTCATTACGACCCTGGCGCTAATGGGTTAACGGCGCCGTAAAAGGCTGCGGTGCCGTTAACCCATTAGCGCCTGATTACGAGGTCCCTTTGCGGGACCCGACCTTAACGGCTGGTCTATACCCGCCGTTAAAGTATGGACCCGCAAAGGGACCTTGGAGCTAAGTACGGTACCGAAATTTGTGGTACCGTACTTAGCGCCTTCCCCATTCCCATTGAGCCCTATGGGGCAAAAATGGGAATGGGGAAGGGCCATGGAGGAAGGGGGAATTACCGCCCTGCAACCTTGTAATGGGGTGGTAATTCCCCCTTTCTCCATGGCGGAGTCAGTGGCCCTCATTCCAACCCAGGTGGTAAGTTCCCTACTTTACCACCATAGTGTAAACTCCGTTTACACCATGGTGGATGGCAGATTTACCGCCCCATTCCAAGGTGAGTGGGGCGGTAAATCCCCAATCCCCATTTACCCTTCCCCATTCCCATTTTTGCCCCATAGGGCATAATGGGAGTGCGGAAGGCGCTAATTACGACACCGTAAATTACGGTGCCGTAATTAGCGCCAAGGACGCTTAGCGCCTTGGTACTTAACGCCTGCTAAAAGCAGGCGTTAAGGTGGAAATCAGGCGTTAAGGGTTAACGGCGCCAGCAGCAAGCCTACGCTGGCAGAGGACAAAATCCCCACCCAGGCGATTACAATACCCTACGATGACAGGCTTTCAAAACTGCCATCCAGCTACCCCTCAAACAGATGTCGGGAAGGATCCAACACAACACCAGCTCAGGTAGGCGTCTTATGTAAAGGAACAGCTCCCAGCACAGGGACATTTTCTATCCTGAGGAACAGGTAAACTCCCCAATCTGCTTCAGAAGTCTTGGCACAATACACAATACAGAAACAACATGCCTCACATCCTGTTCAAAAGATGTTCAAATTGGTATATATCTATTACAATTTACAGACTTTTTTTGTTAGGGTAAATAGTGTGACCAATGAAAACAGCAGAGTCCAAATCACTATCACAGACATGTTGCAAATTTAAAATCGTGGATATTCTTAATAAGAATGCCCTCCGTTTTAAATTTGAAACATTAATTTTGCATAAAAGGCAAGATCATTTTGGGAGCATAGGAATCTCTTATGTTTCCAAAATGCTTTTTTCTTTTATTCAAAATGCCAGGTTTGGCCACGACTCTCAGTTCTGCCCTCAAAGATAAGGGGGAGCCAAGAGTCCTTTTTTTGGGCAGTGGTGCCCTATTTCATTGAACAACTCCCCTCTCCAACACAGGAGCGGAGAACTTTTCACTTAAATAGGGCTCCACCATCACGCCAGCTTGGTTCAGCCTTTCAAAGGCTACCCCATGCTGGTATGGCAGCGGCACCCTATCAAAGTGAAAACTATCCCGCTCCAGCACTGCTCCCAAAGCTGCTCCCCCATGCTGGTCGCCAGTGGCAGCCAAAGTAAGTAAAAAGCTCCTGCCATGGGGCTTTTCACCTGCGCAGGGGCGCCACTTCAGTGCCATCATGCCTCCATACTGGCATGGTGGAGGCTATGGCGCCCTATGTAAATGATGTTAATTTTGCACCCTCGGCTACCACCCAGTTCGTCTACACCTAAGGCCGGCCCTGAATGTTGCAGATCCCAAAGGCAAACAGCACAGTCTCCTGTTAAAATAAAGGACACAGGGGACTGTGCTACCTGTCACTCAGAATAGTTGGTGGCTTGAGGCTCAGGCAGGAGGCAGCAACCCTACCCCCCATCCATAGTGTTGAGCTGCCACTGTCTTCTGTGACATCCCCAGGGCCTCACAGACCCCCCCTCACAACATCAATGTGACTACAAGAATCACTTTTCGATGTTGCAAGACAACATGTCGAAAGGTATGCTGACATCATGCTCACAATCAGCTCTTATAACATTGATAATTGCAACTCCAACGTCTGCTGTACCAGTATTAGTGGTGATATGGCCAACTTCAACCCACTTGCAATCAGTGGCCTCAACAGTGGAGTAACTTTGCTGAAAAAGTTGGGGGGACAAGGGTGGGGTGAAGGGAGTGCGATGGTGGGTCTTAGGGATCGTTTCGGCCAAATTATTGGAAAGAATCTGGTCGAATGGTAGATTTTACTGACTTCGGTCACCACCATTAGTTTGAAGCCGAAGATACCGAACATGAAGGGCTGGGGTTGCGAGGTGACCCCCGCTCCCCATATTTGTTATTTTTTGGCTTTGGCGGTTGCAGGGGTGTCCCCCGCTTCCTCAGAATTGGTGGCAGGGGACCCAAAAATAAAAGAAGAAAAAGGGACCCTGCAGTGTCAGATCCAACGCACGTTAGATGGATGTATCTGACGCTACAGGGTACAGGAGAGGCGGCGGATAGAGAAAAGGTAAGTGGGGCTTTATGAGTGCACTGGTGGTTTGGGGCTACATGGATTTGGTTTTTTGTACCGAGGTAAAAACGTATTCACAACGAAAATGACTGTGGTCAATTACATTGGGATTTTTTACCTCGGTCAAACAACCTAAATCCCTGAGGGATAACATTAGACTACTACACCACAAGAGTCAATTGCTGACCCTCTGTTATAACTTTCATAAGACTGGTGGCGTATCTTTAAAATTCATTTGGGCCCCCACACATCTTCAGCCAGCCTACCAGGCACCCAGTGACACAACATAACATTCACAAACTTAATTCCAATAGAACATACAAACAATGCATTATTCATCATTCATTCAGACACAAAGGTCAATGAACCCAGCACCTCCATAACAATCATTGTGTGCACACAACATTTATATGTACGTATACAATAACACAAGGAAACAGTGGCGCAACGTCCTTTGAGCAGACCAGACTTTATCTCTCCCTGATCCCTGAAATTTTGGGCTAAGTTGACTTGACCTAGCTGAACTATAAAGCCATGGCCAAAAGGAACAGATTCACTGGAATGTCAGCAATTCCCTTGATTTTTTCTTTCATTCAAAGGCAGAAGCCATCGGTTAAGGCAGTGCAGAGGGAGACCAAGTATACTTGGTATCAATTGTTAAATGCCATATATCTCCAAACTTGGGTTCTGCACAACACCTTGTCTGTGTACGTGCTGATATATTTGTTCTACAGGATTCTGAATGATTAACATTAAGGTATGTTTTCCTGTGTTCAAATAGCTCCAAGCAGTGGAGTACCGAGCGGCAGAGGCAGGGTGAGCAAGCTTTTAAGAGCCAGACCGGGACATTTGTCATTGGGACAACTCTCGCGTTTGGCACCTCAAAGAGGGCACCCAACGGCAAAGGTGTCCCGCTGGCAGAACAATTTGTGCTGAGCAATTCCTGGTAAGCACACTCATTTTCCTGGCAGTAGGACAGTAGGACACCTTACCTGTTCAGAATGGTAGAGGTGTCCCTCTGCTAGGACACTATGCCAAGAAGTTCCGGGAAGCAGAGGGTCCTCATGTTGCTCTGTTTCAACAGAGCATTTCAATGTGAGCCATTAGGCACTGATGGTAGGGACCTTTGTCCCTTTAGAAATGTGAATGGGAGGGAATGATCAGAAGTGAGAAGGGTGCATAATGTTGCATGCTTTATGCTAAATTACTATGGCTTTAAAACCCAAGGGGGATTTGTTAGGCTCACATTAATCTACATGATGCTATTGTGACTGCATGTAGAGTTGGGAGAATAAAACTAAATCCATATTCCCATTGCTCAACATATTTCTATGACAATGTATATAGTGTATGGTTAGTTTACCATGAAAGGCTAGTTTATTATGGAATGTGGTTTGCTTCCATGGCATTGCTTTAAATAATTATTTAAGCACATGAAATGGAAAGCAAAACCTTAATAAATATCTGTATCAACTAAACCTGGAAAGATGTGCGTGGTCGCTTAAATTGTCCACGTCCCAGTTTCACCATTTAACCAAGTGTGTGATCAGAGCAAATCATTTAATCACATTGTGCCTTATCTGCAGCTCTGCAAGTGACTCTGATTCACTTCAAAGCTTATGTTAATGTATCATGGTATTATAATGGACACGCCTAATGACAATAGATTTGCTCCACATATAACAATAGTGAAATTTAGGTATTTTGCACCACAAAGTTATTTGTCACTTGGCTTATTTAGGGCAACTTATTCTAAAGTCCCTTCCATGGTGCCTCCAAGTATCAAGGACTGATGATGCGCCTTGTAATGCCCTTTTCTGTGAAGTCACTTCTGTTGGTGCACTCCATATAATAATTAGGAAGTTTGCATGTATTTAGCCCAGAGGGCTTGGACAGAGCTCTAATAGATGAGTTTCCTGCATCTGGAATGATCCTGCAGTTTTATTTATTTTGTTTTGTGTTAAAATGCCATCTTCTACTAATGTTACCAAAAAAGTAGATTGGGGTAGGGGTGGGCGGTTTGGGGGTGCCAATGAGACCATGTGTAATTCCACACACTGCATTTCATTGCTCACCTCCCCCCCACACTCTTTTAATGCTGGATACTCCCCTACTTAGTTTGGTAAGTGAAGCCGTTTTTGGTGGCCTGTAACCTGAACCATGACACCGATTTACTAATTTACACCAAAGCGTACTGAAAAAGTATCTGCAAAACTCAAAATACTTTTTGCCAGTTTGGTGAAGATTATTTTTGGCAGCAGGGGGAAATGTTATCCAGGGCTCCTAAAAGTGTGCTTTTAACACAACATCACATACGTTCCTTTGGCGCACCTAGAGCAAAAACTGCTTAACAAATGTTCACCATGTTTGGAAGGCTTTGTGCACTCAGCTTTGTTTAACATCATTTGCAGAGTACGACAGTTTTGAGTCACCGGTTTTCTCAGCTTGACGCTTTCCACTCTACTTGGGGATGGCGCACCTTCCACAAACTTCATTTTGAAATTACGATGGTGGTGCATTAGTAGCATCTGAAAAGTGGCAAGACTAATTTTAGAGGCGTTGCAGAGCTGTGGCTTGCCACAGGGAATGCACCATTTGTGACTCTTAGTGTATCTTCATACCTGGGGCCTTAATGTGTACTGTGAGCTCTGCTCACATTGTCCAAATGTAACAGGCACCCTCACTAGGATCAGCCCGCAGCCCAGCCCCCCACAAACATACACAAACACAATTTAAAAAAAAACATTTTTTAAAAGTACCTCTGCTCTGCTTTCAAATGCCGCCCGGGCCACTTCTCATGTTACACCGACTTAACCTTGCACTTGCACACCTCCAGACAGAAACCAGCAAGTTGAATGAGCTTCCTAGTTCCTGTCTGTGTGTCGCACGAACACAAAGCCGGAAAGTGATTCTCTGCGCCGCGGCCCCTGGAAGTGATGCTGCTAGCGTGGCAGCACAGGCGCCAGGCCCTGCAACACCCAGTTCAACACGCTGGCTGCTGACTTTGAGTCAGGCCAGCCAGGATGAGGGTCTGAGCCACGCAGGGCATTCCGGCCCTGAATGTGTTGCAGCGCGGCTGCCAGGCATCTCAGCATTATGTAATGAGACAGCGCAGGCCTTGCTGGGCACCCCAGCCTGGCTTGCGCTGTCCAATTACATAATAAATGATTGCGGTCCCCCTGCCTTACCTCCAAAAAATGGGGGGGACAAAAAAGCTGCCACAGAAGTTGGGGGAGACAAAACCCGCTGTCAACCCCTATAATTACTCCCATGGGCCTCAAAGGCGTATTCCAAAACATTGTCATCCTCAACATAAAAACATACTTCCTTGATGTCAAGACACACCATTTCATTGGTTCAGCGCACTTCTCTCTAATCTACGCATTGAGAGGCTTCCAACGTGTTTAAAAGCATGAAGAGATACCTAGGAAAACCAAGGCTTCTTCTAAGACGCACTCTAGGCCAATATCTCAACCTAGGGATGTTACACTCCAGACGTCACTTACACATATGACCACTGACATATCTGGGATTATTCACCAAGTATGCCCGCCTCGCCCCCAAAGAGGTTTTCCCCCATGGACGACATTCCTAGTTCACAGAAGTCCAGAATAGAGCAGTTTAAAACGTCACAACCCAGACTCGGCCCCAAGGAAAGAGACATTGATAGTTTTCAAAGCTGTTCAGCAAAGTGGAACGGACAAGTTCTCTTGCCCCCTTAATACCAGGTGTGCTACCTACCTTGGAGATGTTACAGGCACTTGCAATAGTGCCTAATTTTATCATGTCGCCTACTCCATGACATGCATTTTTCATTATTATTTTACATAAAGGGATTTTTCTCTCTTTGATAAAAATGTGTTTTTTTCTCGTCTTGCCCCTGGATGGAGATATTCAGTGATTATGATTTCTATGAAGATACCAATGATGGAGAGTTATTCGATTTCCACGGGTAGGACGTCAGCTCCTTCCATTGGCAAGACCTTTAGAATGTAGCAACCCCCCCCCACTTAGTGGAGAGTACAAGGCCGGCAACGACATGTCAGCAGGATCCTAGCTAGGCCTAAAGAAGCAAGTGCCTCAGCGACTGTGAGGAATTCGACCAACCGCACGGTCGGTGTGCGTTCGCCTGGGCTTTTTTGAAATTTTAAATGAAATTGAATGATTGTAGATCAACCACCGGACAATGGCCCTCATTACAACACTGGCGCTAAACCATGGCGCTATTAGCACCATGGTTGGTGCCGGTGTTGTAACAGGTCCGCCATGGTTCAATGGGGAATTACCACCCCATTCCAAGGTTGGCAGGGCGGTAATTCCCCATTGAACCATGGCCCTTCCCCATTCCCATTTTCGCCCCATAGGACTCTATGGGAATGGGGAAGGCACTAAGTACGGTACTGCAAATTGCAGTACCGTACTTAGCACCAAGGTCCCTTTGCAGGTCCCTACTTTAACGGCTGGTGTAGACCAGCCGTTAAGGTCGGGGCCCGCAAAGGGACCTCGTAGTTATGCGCTAATGGGTTAACGGCGCTGCAGCCTTTTACGGCGCCATTAACCCATTAGGGCCAGGGTCGTAATGAGGCCCAATGTGTGGGGCTAATCCACACACATTTTCCTATGCTCACTGCATGACATACACATATACCTATGCACTCTGGGTGGACATAGACGGTAGGTACCGGCACCGCTGTCATATTTAGTTGGAATATGACAGCCAAGAGTACATCAAATCATCTCTGAAAGGGGAAGGCAACACCTTCCTCCTGCCATGGCCTGCCTAATTAACTAAAGAAGGCTCCAGGGATCCGCCCTTTCCTTGGTAAACTGCTGGTGGCTGCTTTGCATACTAATCAGAGTTCATTCAAGCAGGTCCTCGGAAGCCGTGGTCGCAGGACAAACAAAAGACAGGAAAGCCTCAACAACGTTTTATATGCACTGTGTCAACCTGAAGCCAGCTCGCACCTCTCAGTATCAAGGGCAATGACCTGTATTGTCTGGGACAGCTGTTTACAGTAGTCATCCTGCCAGGGGGACCCCATTCAGAAAGTACGAGTATGTGGTTTGGTGTCGACCAAAAGTCTGCCTACACCGCAACTTCAAGGGAGACCTGCGGCTTTGATGAGGAAACAAAGAGAGCTCAATTAACCAGAGAGACCTTTTGATCGACAACAGACAGGACGATGGGTGGGACTTAGTATTATATGTGTTCACTCCTTTATCTTTTCTGTTGCAAAGGACTCTGGTTATGAACCCATGCATACAGGAGATTGTTAGTGGGAACCCAGGATCAGTTCATTAAGGTGTGCTTAGCCTACACCAATCACTGGGGACCATTTGGCTTTAGATGTGGGTTGAGCCCCTCTTTTGGCAGATCATATGAGGACTTTGCAAGGAGTAACAAGAAGAACTCCTGTGTACCCTGGCTTAAGGTACAGCTTGCCTTACAGCTTCCGCCAGTGAAGGAAGGTCAGGATTTCCAATGAGGGAAGCAAGATCCCTCCCATAAACATCTCCCAGTGAACAGAGGAAAATACTGAATCCAGAGGACCCTCCAGCAGCTCCAGAACTGGTACCCAGCCAGCACACAGGGTGCCCTGCTATGCTCTGCAAGCAAGCTTCCTAGGTTGGAAGTGCCAGAGAGTCTCTGAGCCAAACAAAGGACAAGGATGTTGCCTGCAACACTGTACTCAGCTTTGGACCGTCTGCCTTAAAGGATGACATGAGCCCAGTGAAAAAGCTAGGAGGCGTGCATCAACAAGCATTAACCAACGTCTGCCTTAAAGAACATTTTCCAGCCAGTCGAGCCCCTCGAGCTGCAACCAACTGCACTGCTCACAGTTGTCATGCTGCAGTTGCTAATGTCATCCGAGACGCCTCGACCAGTGGTTCAGACCTGCCACCCAGCACTGAGACAACAATTCCTGACCCCTAGCCACTGTGTAGGCCAGCCTACAGCTGTCAGTCCAGCCTCACTCACCAAACTGCAAAGTGCCCTGAAATTGACTCGACCCTGTCGAGAACCAAGGACGTCTACAAGCACAAGGTACATTGTGGTTCTGTCCCCCTGGTCCTTCTCCAAAGGTCCCTAGTGACATTTTAGTACCCATTCCTCCCTTTCTGTTGAAACCAAGTATCCTTGAACTATTGTGGTGACATTACTTTACTGACTACCCTCCTGTCAGTATCAAGAGTACATCCCTTCTCCTTCTTGAAACTGTCTGTCCTCTGCATTCCTTTAGAGGGAAGGTTGTTATTTTTATAGTCTTCTAGAACTGTCTGTTGTGATAATATTTAAGTAGATATTTGTATACAACCTTGAATGGACAGTCCCTTTTATCATTGGGTAATAATTGTATTTTCGCTGTGTTGCAACTAACCAACGATCCACAACCTTGCGGAGATATGCCTGTCGTTCCATCCACGTTACCAAAATTGGACAAGGAGGTTTATAATGTGCTTGTGTTTCCAGTCTGTTCTGAACCCTCCTGGTGTGCTAGAGGGGTGGGGCTGATTGAGGATTTAGAAACCAATATTCATCCCTGGACCCCTGGTGCCCCTGAAATTGATTCATCACAGCGACGGCTCAGGACTGTTACCGACCATGTGTGCCCCCTAAGCTGGGGTGATTGCTATTCCCACCCCGGGGTTTGTCCAGTGTGTGAATAGTTTTTTTTCTTCTTTTTTTACAAAGATGTGCTCTGCGCCTATTGTGTGAGCCCAGTCTCCCATAAAAAAAACAAAATGGCAACCACCATAGAAAATAGAAAAGGGAATTAGACCCTTCTCTATTTCTATTGCAGAGCGGCCACGGGCAGGCGGATTGCTGCTAGCGGTAGAGCACAAAACTCTTGACCAGCAGGTAAGTCGGGAGGGAGGGAGGGAGGGAGGGAGGGAAGGGGTGAGTGAAGGGTGTGGGATGTCTCGGAGGGGGGAGGAGAGGCCATGGGGCTGCAACAGGAAGAATCTCCATTTTGCCTCACCACAATCAATATGGTGCCACCTGGGGAAAGGCCTCAGTGGCAGAGAAAATGCAGGTGGAACACTGGGTGTTCTCACCTTCAATGTCCAGCCACCTTATTAGCTGAGCACCCTTCCCTGCGTGCAAATTGGTGATCCTGCCTCCTCCCACCCCAATATACTTCTATGCATGGTTAATCGGAATCCTTTCATCCTTGGACACATGTACGTTTCTGATACAGATTACTGTTATCAAAGAATGTCCAAGGATGACTCAAATGTCCTCGTGTAATAACAGTGTCAATAAAATGTAAGTATGTTGGACTACTAGCACAAGCAGTACCAGTGTTATCAATAAAGGTAGTAGTGCATGGAACAGTATTACTACCGGTAGTAGCATTAGCAGAAGTATGCATGTATTTCTACTGGTTTATTAGTACCCTGCGAAGGACAATGAGCTTGTTACAAGCAAGCTCATTGGCCCTCGCTGGGGCGTTGCCCGACCAGTAATCCCTCTCCCCACAATGTTCCTTCCCGACAGGGGGGACCGCAGGGTGGCAACCACTCAGCCAATGAGGAGGCTCGGAATTGGGTAATCCCCGCTCTGAGCCACCACGCGGAGGGAGGCTGCCATCTTCCCCCTCCGGGCATCGAGGTAAGTGGTTCCTCCCCACCTCACCCCATTCAAAGAATTCCCTCCCCGCCCTCCCAACCCACTTATCTTCTTTTCTGTCCATTTCGGGAGCGAACGCGCGGGAACACTTCTGTCCCCATCGTGTCTGCTCCCGATCCACGACAGGAAGTCATGGAAAGGAGGAAGGGACTACACGTAGTCCCTTCCTACTTTCCATGGCAGCCATTTCTTTGTTTACATTTTTACCTATTTTTTGAATGACCGCCAAGGAAAGGGAGAAGGGACTACGTTTTCCCTTCCCTGGCGGTCATTTTTTAAACTTTTTTTTTCTGTTCCGAAACGACAGAGAGTGTCCGAACAGAAAAAAAACTGTTCTTAGTACCCCAGTCTTACGGGCGCCTTACTAATAGCAATAGGAACTTGGCACGGGGCATTATCATTTCAGGTAACTATGTGCCCCGTGGCATTACCTGAAGTGGTAATGCCACCCCCTGCTTAGGTGTTATTGCTTAACTAGGGGTAAATAGAGCAATGTGCATTCCAGTAGGGTTATAATTGTAATTGGTTATTTGTAACATGCTTAATAGCCAGAGATTTCTAAGCGCGGACCTGGGGATTGAACCTGTGCTGCTCCGAGTAATCTTGCTTCCAAGGCGAGCACGTTGCCCCTGAGCTATCCTCCCGAGTCAATTAATCAAGATGATGTGTATAGGCAGAAGCAAAATATTTGAGGTTGTCTGCATATGTTAGGCAGGCGCAGAGCAGAAGAGTCCTTGTTGTTTGCTCAGGTATTCATCGCACTAGAGATAGTAATAATAGTACCATTAGTAATAGTAGTAATGCCAGTAGTAATATGAGGAATAGCACCGATACTAGCGGTAACAGAACTATCTGCAAGAGTATTATTCGTAGCTAAAGCTAACAAGTGCAGTGCTTGAAAACATAAGTTTGAAACTTCTAGGTTTGAAAATGTTACATTGAAAAAGTATGCTTCAAATTGTAGTTCTGTTGTATACTTTGTATTACTGTGACTGAAACTCAAAAAATCTAAATTCGGATTTCATTGGGATTATATATTAATATGTAATTGCTGTCTTATCTGATTAAGTTTAATGCCTCTGCCGGCCCTCTGTCCCCTTCTTGCTGTGTGTACTCGGTTGCTTTTTATCTTTTTTTATAGCTTTTTAGTCACATTTTTGCATGGGGCGGAAATCGCTGTTCCCCTCTTCCTTTCCACACAGCATTCTGACATGTTGCTTCCTGCTAATCTGGTAGTTGTTCATGTGTGCCTTACCAATTTGCTTCACTTTTTACTTCTTTCCCCAAAAGTGTTTTTTTGTCTTAAAAACGTGTGGTACTTTCTTTTAACTTAGATCTTTCGAGATTTGTTTTTTTAAAGCATATGTATTTCAAACAAAAATATGTTAAACAGCAGGTGATATAAGTGTTTCGGTACAGATCGGAATAGTATTATGTAATAGCAATATTGGGATATAGAATTGGGTACGCCCCTATTTTTGTTGACAGGGGGTCAAATCTGTATACTGGGGAGAGCTATGATATAGTCAAAGACAAAGACAGATTGACTACCCCTCTCTGAACAGTCCCTTCTGCACAACAGGTTAAATGATCTGGATCTACTTATTAATGTGAAAGACACCACCAGGATGTTAAAAACTCTTCAAACCATCAATTAAATTATATATCGACAACAGGTTATTTATGTGGCCGATTCTTAAAAAAATATGAGTCATCACCTTTGAACTGTAACTAATCAATGGTTATGTTTGAAGCAAAGCAAATTCAGCTACCCCATTAATGTAGAATAAATGTTGTATGGAAGTGGTGAATGATGATCATAGATCATTTGTCTATATGTTTTTTTATAATGTTTTTATGATGAATAAATAAAGAAAATTGTTTTGCAATTAAAGCTGTGTGATACATAGAAATACCAAAGTTGATTTAGGTGGTCCATCTACCCAATGACAAAGTAGATACAGAACATTTAACCTGTAGTGCAGAAGGGACTGTTCAGAGAGGGGTAGTTAATCTGTCTTTGTCTTTGACTTCAGCAATATTGGTACAAATCCTAATAATGCCAAGGCTGACTATACTGCAGCGAATTATACTAATCCCAGCACTGCAAGTGTTACAACTGCTCTAATGGCACTCCTTCGAGACTACTACTGGTGGGCCCACTTCTACATCTACTGAACCTACTTCTGCTCACTAACTCTCCACACGCTGGGCATGGCCAAAGCGGGACACGGCGGACTACTCAATGAGCACCTAATGAGAGCCACGGCTTAGACAATAGTGACAAGGGCTGTTCTCAGAGTTTGATATTGGTATGACCAGCCCCATTTGTGCATGAGCTGTGCTGGAGTGTACCAACATATTTTCTTTGTCATGAGTCTGCTCTTAGCGTTGGACAGGCTGTCACTCAATGGGATGGACAGGATGTCATTCAGTGGGAGGGTGGGGCATTTTTTTCCCTTTCTCTTACTCTCCTGTCTGTTCGAATTTCTTGGTCGCCTTCGATTATTTTTGTATTTATACAGCAATGCAAGTATCAGTGAATATAAAAAGTGATATTTCTAAGTCAAATAGCTCCAAGAGTCCCCCTGGGTCACTTCCTCTGTGGTACTGTTTCATGGTTATGAGTTGTTCGGATTAACCCCTTCCCCCTCTTTACGTAGAAAGGACCCTTGGATGAGAGTGGGTGGACAATTAAGAACGTCCTCTCCTTGCCCATCGTCAACAAAAAGGAAGAAATCGTTGGCGTCGCCACTTTCTACAACAGGAAGGACGGGAAGCCCTTCGATGAAATGGACGAGATCATCATGGAGGTTTGTGTCATTCCAGGCTCCTGATTGGTGGGAACGGCTGCTATTAGAGAGAGTGACTGCGAGTTATGAATGGTAGCAGCCCAGTGGTAGCACGTTTGCAGCCTGAGGCGACCGGTATCTTAATGAGGCAAATCAGTTATGGTGCACATGCGAAGAGGCACAGGTGGCTAGAGAGACAGTGGTGTCTGACACATGGCCCAGTCAGCTTTTTCTTCTGGTGGGGAAGAGTGTAAAAATAAATGGAATAATAACCCATTTTGCAATTACCACCACAAGCCTAGCACATAAACAATGTTCTCGCGCACACAAACGCTTGGCATTCTGATAGGTTGAAGGAATGTCTAGGAAATATAATGGTCCACCTTTAAGACTGATAATCTGCTCTTTAGTTATGTAAGGGCATTGGCCTCTCTCTGTGAACCGTTATAGTAGCCGTTCTGCAAGTGCCTGTCATGCTGAGAGGGTTAGAGCGGGAACGCATTGGCAGCAAGGAATTGACAGTGGAGCCCAGTGAGGACTTACCAGTGTCTCTGGAGCAGGGGCCACGCCCATCACTGCTGCGGACAGGGAAACATTTTGACACGTGCTAAGGTGCTGACACTTATGTCTACTGGACTGGCCACTCAAAATGCTTGTAATGGGAGTTCTAACTGGAGCATGTGACCTACGTTCCACAGCTCTGAGGCACGTGATGTGCAAATGCTTCAACGGCCCACCAGAACCGGCCCGAGAACCTGATTTCTGACTGCTTCTGCTGCTGCTTGTTAGCCCACCTAAATATATTAAAGTATTTTATAGGACACAAGTGAACTGACAATTTCTAAATAGTACATGAGACATAAACAAACTGTTTATCTTAGTTTATTGCAAGCTGAAGAAAGAAGTGGGGGCTTGCTGCACTCACCACGCCTGTCTGTTTAGGAGTAATAAGCATTCCACGGTGCACTATGAGGAAATAACATGGCCTTCATGCCCCGTTGGGAGGGCGTACATGGCTTGTATCGGGCGGCCAGCCCGAGCCATGGTAGGGCCGACTGAAGCGAGGGCCTCGGCAAGGGCCGTGTTCCATTACCAGCCGTGTTCACCCCCTCCCCACCACAGCGTGAAAGCCATTTGCACCCCAGGGTTTATCTGCAGTGCAAATGGTTTCTTTTTCCCCTCTGGAGATTCACCCTGCTTGTGCAGCCCTTCTCCAGAGGGGTGGGGGGAATTAAAAAAGGTGGCTGCGCCATAGGGAAAAGGGACTATGTTTCTATGGCGGCTGGGATCAGAAGGAGCGTGGGGACCAGAGCTCAACCGCAGCTAAATTGGGAGGGGGGAGTGGAGAAGGGGTAGGGTTGGTTTTGTGGGTGGGGGCCGGTGGCGAGGCAACAGGAAGAGCGTCCCTGTTGCCTCCCCACATACAAAAATAAAATAAATTGCGCTACCCAGGGAAGGGACTCGGGTGGCTGGAACAGCAGACAGAGAATGTATATTCTCGCCGGCTGCTACAGCCACTTGATTGGCTAATGGCCCTTCCCCGGGTACGAATTGCCCTTCACCCTTGTCACCAGCTCTAATTTGTGCAGATACTAATATAGCCTTATGCCTTTATGTGGAATAGGAATTATGCAGGAAAGCAAAGTGCATTTATCCCCAAATGTATGTAAGTGTATGTCACTTCCTCGACACTGGCAAATGCAGTGCCAAGGAAGTGATGTGCATTCTACATGGGGCTGTCATCAGATAGTAGCCTCATTCCAAGCATTATTTATTATTATTATTTTTTTTATTTGGTTATTTGTATTGCGCCGAACTGCTCGCAAGCATCGGGGCGCATACGTGGAGACACGGACAGACAGTGAAGGACAGACAATGACAGACACTTCATTACACATCAGGATTAGGCCATCAAAGGACATAGGGTCTTATCTAGGATTACTCAAAAAGTATGGTTTTGCGTTTTGTACGGAAAGAATATAGGTTAGATTCTAGTCTGAGGCTTGTCGGTAGTTTGTTCCAGAAAGCTGCCACACGTGTGTGGAATGCTCTTCCTAGACCTAGTTCTTTTTTGAATTTAGGAGTTGTTATCAGTCCCTTGGCTTCAGATCTTAATGTTCTGGTAGGGTTGTAAGGTGTTAGTTTGGTCTTGAGGTAGGCAGGGGTTTTCCATAAAGGCATTTATGGGTTAGACACAAGGACTTGAATTATACGCGGTCTTCCATTTTCAACCAATATAGGTCTCGTCTGGCTTCGCTGATAGGATCTCTCCTTGGTTTTTGTTTGATAACTCTTATCGCCTGATTTTGAATCAGTTGGTAGTTGTGTAAGCTTTGTTTGCTGGCACCAGCAAGGAGTGCGTTACCATAGTCCAAGCGCGATAAAATGGTGGCTCTGGCAATAGTGGCGCAATTTTTTTTCATTGAGAAGGGGCCTAATTGCTTTGAGGAGTCTGATATAGTAGTTGCAGTTTTTGCTGACATACATGGCCTGAGCTTCTGCGTTGAGTGTAGCTTCCAGGATCATGCCAAGTGTTTTGACTTTACCAACTACATCAATGCAGAATTCCTGGATTTGGAATGCCTGGTAGTCAGATGTCAGTTTAGCGCGAGCCTGAATGGATCCAAATACCATTAACTCGGTCTTGTTGCTGTTAAGGCACATCCAACTATTGTTCATCCGCTCTTCTATATTCTTGTAGAGGGTATTCAATGTAATACTGTCTTTAGCGTAATCACCGCTCTATTCTATAACTAGCTGGGTGTTGTCAGCATAGTTAGCGAAAAATACTTGAAGTTGTTCCAGTAATTCACACAGGAGGCGTATGCAGATATTAAAGAGCAGCAGTGATAGGCTGGCTGCCTGAGGAACTCCACACGAGATGTTATGTTCAGTTGAAAATGTGTCTCCCCAATGGACACGTGAAATTCTGTTCTCTAGGAAGGAGGTGAGACTACTTATTGATTCATTGGAGGAGTTTGCCGTTTTCGCTAGTGCTTCTGATTGGGCAATCAGTAGGGTGAATTAATACATATTCCACAGGGCACAATTATACGATTATTTATTTATTCATTTTTTTATTTTAATTTTATAAATACATAAAAATAAATAATAAATAGAAATAAATACCATAAGATTATTGTTCACCTCCCAAGTTTGAGGTCCATAGATGAAGGCTCACAGTTGCACTTATTGAAACCATGAGGTCCTGCAAAAGCTGCATGGTCTTGATGCCAAAACATTAAAATAGGTGAAGATGATTTCAGCGGATAATGTTTGGCAGATGAATGGCCTGAGTGAAACCTGGAGACATGAAACAAACCTCAATTTCCCCTCCCATAATTTAGTGAGGACTTTACTCTAGGAGCTAATGCTCATCAGTGTCTCTCTGTGTAATGATAGCTAGTGAAAAGAGAGTGAAAGTGGATGGAGGTTTGAGGGGGCTTTCAACCTTGGTTGCGGTTTATGCCAGGGCGCAAGTGCAACAGCATGTCTACTTCACTCGGCTGCGTCTGGGAGGGACGACATGAGTGTGGGTCTGATCACTTGATGCGAGGGTGTGGAGAGCTCTGGAGGTTAATGTCTCCTCTTGTTGATCCGTAGTCACTGACGCAGTTCCTGGGCTGGTCGGTCCTGAACACAGACACCTATGACAAGATGAACAAGTTGGAGAACCGGAAGGACATCTACCAGGATATGGTGAACTACCACATAAAGTGCTCCAACGACGAGCTGCAGATCATACTGGTATGGCGCTTTGCTGGTCCTCCTATGTGAATGCTGGGTCTGTGCCCAATGCTGTCCGCAGGTTAGTTGTGTAAATATCTGCACTATCTCAGAAGATCGTGTGACCTTGCCGTGTGTTCTGGCTAGTAGTTTGTGATTGCGGGCATGTAAGCAGACACAGAGGCTACTAGCCCTTGGGGCAAACAGGGGTGGTCCCTGCCACTTCCCTAATGGCCATTCATAGGAGCCAACTGGTTGTTCTCACCCTTGGCCCCTCAGTTGACCAGCTGGAGAAAGGCAAGGGGTCCCGCTTGCTGTGGCTTTTCCACTACTCGCTGCTCATTCCATAATCCCTCTCCTTTCAATAAATATTCCCTTTGATTCCCAGATCTTTTCTTCCCTACTTCTGCTTTTTCCTATCAACTTTATTTCAGTCTTTCATCAAAAATACCACATTTTCCTTTCCCTGCCCCATATTACTTCCATTTCCAGCTGCCTTGTCTTTTTGTCTAACTCAACAACTACAGGCCAATCGTCAGCAGCTGCCTCCTGGCCATTATCTCCAAATTACCAACCTGGAAAGATTGCTCGGATCCTGCCAGACAATCAGGATCCTTTATGATAATTGTTTGCTAATCTTGGTAGAGCGCCACACTCCCAAAGGATTCAGGGCGCTTCCCGGTGATATGCACCAGTATTGTCTAGCATTCCACAGAGCCTGTTGGCTGATAGGATGAAAGCATAATCTGCATGTTACTTACATTCCAACCTCCCTTCTGGTGCCCACGCTCACCTGTCTCGAGGGATCAGTCTAATTGAGGGAAGGATACAAGGTATATGTAAAAGTGCAAAGACTGATTACCCCTCCCTTTGTCCGTTTGATCGGGTTTGGTCACTACTGATTGACTGTTATGAGTTTTGGTATCTCACGGTATGTCAACATACAGCTTCCGTACAAACAATTTTCTTACAAAAATAGTTAATTCAATACTTTTAAACACAAGTAAAAACAAATTGTTATATTATTATAAAAAAACAGAGATAATCAGTTTTTTCTATCAAAAAAGCATGTATATAAAAACAGAAAATTGTTTGTAAGGAAGCTGTATGTTGACATACCGTGAGATACCAAAACTCATAACGGTCAATCAGTAGTGAACAAACCCGATCAAACGGACACAGGGAGGTAGGTCGCTATTTACATATATCTCATAGGGTCGGTGTCCCCGCTGGTCCTCCTCTTCCTCTCCCACGGCCAGAGCGGACACATCCAGTGGCACATCCACTCATCAGCCCTTAGGTCTAACTGACTCACTCAGAACATTCACTCTAGTTCTAGACTCACAGCGTTCCACATGACCTCATACTATCATGTCTTGTATCATCATCACCCAGCCATTTTCCCATACATGAATGAACCATTACTGTGGCAATAAAACCCGAGGCGGCGGGCTAATACCGCCCCAGGTAATGCCCCCGGGGCCGAAGTTACAGACCCGAGCATAGCGAGGGCCTTAACGAAGCTCCGGGGGCATTACCGTGGGCGGTATTGGCCTGCCGCCGAGGGTCTTATAGCCATTAGTACCCCGGCCCGTTAGACCGGGGTACTAATGGCATTTTATTTCTGTTTTGAAATGCTGCCGCGTTTCGAAACAGAAAAAAAACAAAAAAATGTTGAACGAAAATGGCCGCCGGGAAAGGGAAAACGTAGTCCATTTTCCCTTTCCATGGCGGCCATCGGGAGCGGACGTGCTGGGAACAGAAGTGTTTCCAGTGTGTTCGCTCCAAGAAAAGAAAAAAAAAGAAGTTAAGTGGGGTTGGGAGGGTGGGGAGGGGATAGTTTGCAGGGGAGGGGGTAGAGGAAAAAAAACGTACCTGAGTCCCCGGCGGAGAACGAAGGCAGCCTCCAGCCATGGGGAGGCTCGGAGCGGGGATTGCCCCGTTTCTAGCCTCCTCATTGGCTAAGGGGCTGCCACACCCCTCGCCGGGAACAGAGTACCCGGCACGCACGGCGTACACGGGAATACCGTGTGGTATGGCTCGGAAAAGAGCCAATCCACACGTTGTATTCCCGGTGCGCAGCACGGGCTGGGTACTAATGAGCTGTCTCCATGCTAAAAAAAGTTTGCCATTAACAGTACACATTGGAAAGGGAAAAACAGACTCAGACAAAGCCTATTGGCCCACATCTGCTCTATAAGAAATCCTTTCCACACAAGGAGACACACTGTGGCATGGTCTGCAGTGGGGAGGTACAACAAAATCCCTCTGAAGATGGGCAAACCAATCATCAGAAGTACATAGAAGATTAACCCTATGGATATTATATGATATGATATGATATGATATGCATTTATAACGCGCCTATAGACAAGTCTTTCAAGGCGTGACGAGACAACGGAGGGGAACAAGGGGACAAAACAACGATCCTACTAGGCCAAGTGCCATTCAGATCGCGCAAGTCCATGGGAAGGGGAGAAAGGAAAGTGCAGTACATGGGAGTAGATGATAATAAATAAAATAAGTAGCGGCCAGCAAGTGGCAAGTGCAAGGATTAGAGCGGACACCAGCTATTGAGGTCTGGTGGGGGGACTGTAGGGATACAGAAACAGTCCCCGAGTGCGGGGGTTGCCTGTTGGGCAGTGCAGGTGTGTGACGCTGGTAGTAGAGGGACCTGAGCCAGGGATCAGAAGGGTGTCCAGGTAGCCAGTAAAATACTGGTTTCAGCCAGGAGGTCAGCAGAGGAGAGGAGGAGAGAAGGCAGAAGCAAAGGTTTTGAGGTCTTTCCGGAACCGGAGATGGTTCTCCTCAAGTTTAAGGGAGGCTGTTCCAGAGGGAGGTGCCACCCGAGGAGAGAGATCTACCACCAACTCGAAGCTTGGAGAAGGGACTGACCATGAGGGAGTTGGAGGCGGATGAGCGAAGAGCTCGAGAAGGAAGATATTTAGGAAGAGCGAGTTGGAGGTATTGAGGACCCAGGCTCCAGAAGGCCTTGTGGATGATGCAGAGGGGTTTGATCTTAATCCTTGCAGCCACTGGGAGCCAATGCAGAGATTTCAGTCCTGGAGAGATACGATCCCTGGGCTTGAGGCCAAGGACAAGTCTTGCAGTCCTGTTCTGGATGAGTTGCAGAGGGCCGAGAGTAAAGGCAGGCAGTTTTAGAAAGAGGCTGTTGCAATAGTCCAGCCTAGAGAGAATGAGAGCTCTGAAGACAGCGAGCTTCTGGGGGAAGGAGAGGAAAGGCAGAATACCTCTGAGTAGGTGCAGCTGGTAGTGTGACTTCTTGGAGATGTCAGAGATGTGAAGAGAGAATGAGAGTGTGGAGTCGAAGATGACCCCAAGGTTTTTGGCTTTGCAGGTGGGAGTGGGAAGAGGAACAAGAGAGGCCGGCCAGAGAGCAGCAGGAAAGGAGGGGGCGGGTATGCCGATCAGGAGAATCTCAGTCTTACTGGCATTAAGGCAGAGGTCATTGGCGGCATACCACCAGCGTGTCGTTAACACAATCCTATTGTCATCCTCATATATAGAATGACAAACAAAATCAGCAAGATACTGCCAGAAGCAAGTTAGTGGACACAAGCAAATTCGTTTGCACCTAATGCAAGAATGACACAGGAAAGGCAAAATCGTCTGCCATGAAAGCAAGCTGTCGGGAGTCCAGGTGCAAAAAACGGCAAAAAAGCACAGGGGTGATGCTGATAATTGGCCAGGGTAGGCCACACAGGGTGTGGGAAGAGGTGTAGATCCTAGCAATAGGTGACCACACCCAAAAAGCAGGTGAGTAGATCATAAGACAAAGGTTTCTAACCACAGAAAGTCGGTAAGTGCATGGATGATACACAAATAATGCAACACACAGGGAAGTGGAACCAGCAACATGGATTTCCCTAAGAAATGTGAGCAGATCATGACACAAAACTGCCACTGGGAGTAGATCTCCCAGCAAGTGGAGTATTCGCCCAAAATGCCAAACACAGACAGGGAATTCCAAGAGCAGAGGTTGCCCAGGTGAGCAGATCATGACACAAAGGATGCTACTGACGTACGCATGACCTCTGTTCGCCATACAGAATATGCTCATGTTCTAGGGTCGTCTTTAAACATAGGGGCTCATTGTCTAAGCACTAGACTGAAAATGTGAGGTGTACAAGCAAGGTGTTAGCCAATTACTGCTTACTTTTGCACCCTGGGGCCTTTCAGAGCCATTTGGAGGCAACAATGGATCACAGAACTAAATTAATATTCCCGCCATGCATTCCTCGTGCGACTTCAAAAGACACAGGTGCGCATTTTCAAGTTCCCCGTAATTTGGCACAGGGACATGTTATGTTTACACTTAAGCGTAGACAGGTCCCTGCCCAAGTTCATCACTTGCATGGCGGGGTGCAAAAGGGTAATCTAAAAAGGTGGCATACACGCTTGTACACACCTTTTTTGCACTCTGCCGTTCAAATGACGTAAACGTTGGCTGGCATGTACGCATGGCAGGCAGCGTGTGCAATTGATTCCTATGGATTCCTCATGGTTTTTGGTGATGTCAAAAGCCGGTGGTCTCCATAGGAATCCACATTTTCACAGGCATGAAAATGTATGCTGACACAAATGCTGTAGTATTTGTATAGCAAAGAGGAAGGGGGTGGCCGAATCATAAGTTAGGATCCTCTGCATTCTTACAAATAAATGTAAATGTGTAGAAGCTTTACGGAAGGCTTTTATGCATTTTATTTCCGTTATGAAGATCTCAAAATGAGCTCCACACAGTTTAACGATGAGATTTTCATGCAGGCATTAAAACAATGGATTCCTGTGGAATCTGCCTGCCTTTAGCAGCTGTTAAAAGCAGGCATATTCCACAGGAATTCATTGTAAGTGCAATCTGCCAAGCTTAATGAAAAGGTGCAAGAAACAGTCTGTCAAAAGAAAGCAACGAGGTGGCCAATCACGGCAGATTATCACGGGACAGGCCGCCAGCAAGGAGCTGAAATACCAAATGTCCACTGAAAAGCTACCAATCGCAGCTATACAGCATTGATTAATGACAGGGAATCCCGAGTAAAAAGGCAACACGGTGATCAAAACGTTGCTATATTCTCTGGGAGGTAGGGGACTCTCTGAGGACGTCAGGAAAGGCAGCGAGTAACATGCGTTCCCTGCGCGTTAAGGGGCTGAAAGCCCTGTTTAACAAATGGGGATTTGCAGGCAGAATGGCGCACAAATCCCTGTTTTTCGGCACACAAATTCCATGAATCAGCCCCTTAATGTCGGGAATTCCATAGCTATGTTTCAGTGCTATGAGACTGCCAACATGGGGCAGCCCCTCGGCACCCTAAAGCCCCCGAGGCACACTTCAGTTAAAAAAGTTGAAAGGCCCGGATGCCGTCCCTGGCAGTACCAACACAGGGTGTATCTCCTTACATGCACACACTCTGTGGGACACCAAAATAAGAAATCCAGCTTGTCAGTTTGCTTCATGGACAATCTGTAGTCCTTAATGAGGGAGAATGCTGTAATGGTGTTGGGCATTCATAAAAGCCTTAGAAGCTTTACTGAGTTACCCTCCTATTGGCCGAATCATCCCAGCATGGTCCATGCAGCCAGTAAAGTGAAGTGCTCTGCGACACACAAGATAGTCCTTTCTTTGTGCCCCGATTCTCATTAATCGATGCTGCATCCGTTAGGCATGGCAACAGCAATCCAGATAATATTGACCATTAGCACCTTGGAGGTGGCGCTAGCCAATCAGAAAGCTTGGAACATGGGCTGTATTCACTCATACAACCCCAGACTCAGAGCTCCCTGGGTGCTGCATACTCCTCGCCCTATGACTCACTTACCCAGCATGCACACCCGTAGCACCTATCCCGCATTTATCACCTGCAAAGCTACAGTGCCCATGCTAAAGGCTTGAATACATTTAAGAAAATAAAACTTCCACTAGTTACTGTGACTTTCTTCAGTGAGAGGGAGTCTGTTTGCATGCTGATTATGTTACTGTAATCTACACTGAACACCCAGTCATTGAAGCAGGCTGTGTCGGCAGATCCACGGTAAGTTATTTTTTAATGGTTTTTAATTGCTTCTTGACTGGAGCACCAGCGCTGCAGTTTCCAGGGCAGGGTGGGCCAACCCTGAAGATAATGGGCTTGATTCATGGAAAATGGCGCATTGATCCCGCAAATACTGCGTGCCGAAAACGACTATTCGCGGCCCGTCCGCTTGCAAGAAAACCTGCTTGCTCTGCATATTCATGGAAATATCTGCACAGAACTACCGAATGTGCCGGCTTCGAAAGGAACTCCCATGACACGCCCACATGTAACGCTATACCAGCCATGGAGAGGGATCTTTGCACAGACCTCTGATGCGAAATCAATGCACCCTGACAAGACTACCTGCGAACCCCCACAACCAAGCCAGCCCACTGGCGGGTTGTGGATGGGGTCCCACGGAACCACGCACAGTGCCCCATCAACATGCAGAACACTAAACATAAAAGTCGACATTTGCCTGTAAATATGTGTGTGTATCCTCACAAAATGCTCCTGCACCCCGAAACGCTGCTTACACGGACCCCTTAATCCGATCGGAACTCTGATTGCATCCACGCACCCCAAAATCCGACTTGCAATCTTACCTTCACGCTGCATATCCCATGTGCAAGGGCCTATATGCCAGACTTCGGGTGCTGGAGAGTATTATGGATTTGCGTGGCCTTTTCCTTGCCAAGAGGTTGCACGGTTGGGTCCATGAATACGCGTCATTCCGTGTCAATGTGGGCATGCGATGGACTGCCTGCGGGTCATCCCTTGTAACGCCCACATTTTTGCAAGTTCTTTCCCATTTGCTGGGTTCCACCCCCTTCCCAGCCCTCTCCACAATCCACGGCCACTCCCTCTGTAGTGTCTCCGGAAAGGCACTCGGCCGCACGCAGATGTGCCGGGCTGACGTGAAATCCATGCAAGTCCAGGGAAAGTCCTGCACAGTCGGTATCTCCCGCGCCCCATGTTTGGTCAAATCGAATTCGGGGTTTGCAGTGGTGTCCCCCGCTTCCATTACATGGATGGCGGGGGACAATAAATTGCCCAAAAAAAAGAAAAGACCCTGCAGCGTTCGTTCCAACCCATGTTGGGAATAGGAAACTGGCGTTGCAGGGGGAGGGGAGAGTCGTGGCATGGTAAAGAAGTGTGCTGTGAAAGTAAGTAAGGTAAGTAGGGATAAAGGGGGTAAGGGAGATGCAGGTAAAAGTGATCCATGTGATCACTGAATGGTGCAATTTTCATATTGGACATTTTTTCTTCGTCGAAATTTCGGGTCAGGCAGTGATCACATAGATCCGAAACCTTGCTAGCTTCCTATTCTCTGTCAGTTCCAATGTCGCTGTTGGTATCTTGTTTTTAGGTCTTTTCATCCTCTAGCCCCACTCTACCTTCGTTGTCTCCTCTTCATACCAGCCAACTTTCGACTTGATCTGAGCTGGATTTATGTTGTACCAACGAAAATAAGTGAAAGGCAATGAAGGGAAAGTTTTGAGAGAATACTTCTTACCCACTCCAACACTTTGGGAAATAGCTTGCCTGTGACATGACTTGAGGGTCCAGCCATAGGCAAATCAGCCTTGCCCCCACCTTGAAGCTTGGTCATATCCCCTCTGGGTGGAAATGGTAGCAAGCACAGAAGTGTTTGTGCTATCTGGTGCCTCAGCAGTGATCTGCCACTGGAGTCTATGCATGAGCTTGGGTTCAGCTTCTGGGCAGAACTCTACTATTTAGGGGGACCCACCAAAACACCAAAAAGTAATGGATGGCTATGCTTGACGCAGTGCTTCTAAATCCCTCGTGTATTTTCTATACAGAATTCCATTGCATCATTAGTTTAAGCGCTTATAGGTGCCCAGAGCTACTTGTATGAGAAAGAAAATTGTGGTACAGAAATGATGCGTAAGATTGGCCCTTTTTGACTACTTTTGTCTCAGGAATACACATGCATGCCAATACCATGGCCAGACGGAAAATCTCTGCTAGCTGGAACCAATTAGGTGATTTAAAATTTTCGTTTTTTAGCTTCGAAAACCGTTGTCTGAAAGGTAATTTAGCTTGTCTTTATAAAAAATAACATTCACAAATAACATTAAATAACTAGCCACAACGCATTGGTTTGTTTTGTAAATTAAAGTACTAAACCTCGAGCTACATGTTATGAGGTTTATTGGGATAATTTATAGAAAATTGTAATAAATAAAAGTTATAATGTTGTGAATTTGTGAATGGGCATAGTGTCAGCTTATCGTCGACAAGGAAGCTCTGTGGGTTTACCGCTCAATGCTGAAATCTATGTGTGACCAGCAGGTCCCAGGTTCGAACCCTGGTATGGCCAACTCAGCCTTTCATCTTTTCTAGGGTGTTAAATGAGTACAAATTATGGTTGGGTGATAACTGTATATAAATATTGTCTATGTAAAGTGTTTTCACGAAAGCACTGTATAAATAATAAATGACAAGAAAATGTCAATGTTTATTTTCTTTTTATTTGCATTGTAGAACGTTAGTATGATTGTGCACATCTTGACACTACCCCTAGTAGCATGCAGTCCAGACAAAACTGCTTTGCATTTTTCTCTTTGCACGGGCGCACCTAGAACCCCAGACATGTACACGTAATGGAAAGTGGTCTTGCATAGTGATCTTCTGCTGTGTTTGTTGGCCTCTCTGCATGCAGCTCCGTAAGAAAAGAGGGATTGGAGTTGTTAGTGGGATAGAGGGAGAAACAGATGCATAACCTGTAGTGTTGACGGGTGCAGGTCAGAAGTACCCGGGCCCTGAGTGCCAGTCTGTTTTCTATGGGTTTGGTGGAAACACTATAGAGTATGTCAAGGGGAGAGCCCCAGAGCTGATAGACTACAGCGCTTCGGGTCTGGTTAACCGCTGATATGAGGAGTGTGATGGGTCTAGACCTGTGTGGGTCTTGTAGGCCACTTCACGGAGGGGCATCTGGAGGCCAAACCCTATCTGAGTGACCATTTCCATGGGTTACCTCTCGTTTCAATCCCTTGTCATTGTGAGAAACAAGAGGGTGCCTCAGCCACTAGTCCCCAGGGGTTTCTGTCATCCAGGTGGCCAGGACAGGGCCATCACTTTTGGATCCAGTTCCTGGGGTGGAACAGTGCAGACAGATCGCCTGGGTGAGGGGTCTTCGGGAAGTGGGACACCGGAAGGAGAGAGGCAGTATCCCCTTCCCTATAACACCATTACCCCACCCTACCAAGTAGGATATTGACGTGTTCCAATACAATGGTCAAATGAGATCAGTCAATTACTGACCATCAAACACACCTGATTTCCATTAAGCTTCCACACACGGATAAAAGGCAGAGCATGAGAGCACACTCTGAGCGAGGCAAGACACAAAAGGAAACAGTAGTTCTGAGATGGCAGTTTAACGAGAGAAGAAAGACAGTAAAACAGAAGGGAATCACAAGGATGGCAGCACCCTTGACCTTTTCGGCAAGGAACAGTTACTTTCCTGAAACCTTGAGAACAGAAAGCGTAACACCAGGAAAAAGGGCTGAAGAATCCTGAATTCTGTATCGGAGGTACCCGGGGCCCTCCTGTGTCAATAATCAAGGTGGAGAGAAACAACAGCCGCCGTGGTACTGTCCTTGGCTCCAAGAACAAAACAGCATCAGTGAAATCAACACAGCCGGTGAGTTGGGGAGACCGATACAAGACCGGTCTGTGTTGAAGCCAAAGTTGCAAGTAGCAACATTGTATGGCGAGCGCTGGAACGAACATTGTTAAAACACATGTGATAAAGGACACAAGTAAAGTTGAACTGCTGAAGAGTAATTGAACTTTTGAAGCAAGATACAATACCTTTGACAGAGTGGTCTGGCACTGGGTGGGTGCCCAGTCGAAAGTCTCTGTAAGGTATCCAGCTGATAAATGGCAAAGTGAAAGCAAGAAAAAGATCATATCAAGAAGAGAGCAAGTAATTGTGAAACAAAATGGTCCTGCGACGGGTTGAGCAAAATCCTGTGCACAATCGAAAGTCTTCGATTTCTGAAGTAAAGAAAGCTTGAAAAAGTAGATGAAGTTGGTGCTGGCCCGGCAGAGGGAGATCAATTGAAAGCTTGGTGTTAAAGTGGGTCTGAGCCCGGTGGAGGGTGACCGGGTTGAATCAAAAATCACCAAGAAGTTGTACATGAGAAATCCTCAGAAGAAAGGAACTTTATTATTTGTCATTTTCCATCAGGCCCTCTGAAATAAGAGACCTTGAATGGCAAAGAGAATTTGGCACTGAAGGTCCTGATGTTGAGGTTTTGAACTGCATTCTCGTGCTGGAGAAGCCAGAAAGTGTGCTAAGCTCGAGTGTACCACCTTGTCCCATTCTGAAAACGTGGGGAAAGGAAACCAAGGGCTTGAATATACTGACATCCTTTCTTGAACATTTTTCTTTTTGCATAACATTGTTTCCCACTCTATTTGCATTTAGAAGTAAGGATTAGCAATAGATTTAGTAGTATAGGCCCATATATTTGGAAAGACTCAACTACGACTACGTTATTATTATTCGATGGTCGTAGCTTGCTCCCATCTTTAGATTTAGGATTAGATAGGCTTTTTTCAAACCCAATTGAAATTCAATAAACACCCTTGAACTGTGATCACTTGTATCTGTCTTGTCATTTGACACCATGCCTTCATTACATCACTCATTGCCCCCAAGCCTTGAGAAGCTCTCTGTGCTTCCCTTTTCCCTGTTACGGCAGCAACATATTGAAAATAATACTGAAAAAGCAAGTGCTGCTTCCTTAAAAAAAGAACGTCTTCCCCTAACTACACCTGAGTTTATTGAACATGTACGACCATTGTTATGTGCCATTTGTTCGGAAATCTTAGAAACCTCTGTGGGTGAACGTGTTATATGTGATCAATCAAGCAATACCATATAGTAATTTCAGAAAGGCTTGCCCATAATGTACAAAAAAGAATTCCCATTAAAAAGAACATGTATGCAATAAATAAAATGAAAGCAAGAGAAGTGCTATTTTTCTTTCTGGTTTCTATTTGGGTTATGTCTCCAGTTTAGTTTTGGTTTCTCTACACCAGAGCAAATCTCATGTACGTGGATGAAATTTGGCCTTGAAGATGGCATGAATGATAAATGGCTGCAAGAGTGGGTGTACAACTTCAGATAAGATTAGCAACTCTAATTTATAGGCGAGGCCCAGTGGCAGAAAGCCCCTTATTGTGGTGGCCCCAAGCTATGTCAAACCCACAAGAAATGATCTACAACCTCCTAGAGCATCTGTTCCTCTGTGCACATCAGTGACATCATACACCCAAGAGCCCTGTTGATGAGTGGCTTTACGGCGGCATCTTATAGATTCACATATATTTAAGTGACAATGCTTTCTTTGTTTTCTTTCCATCAGAAAACCAGGGAAGTGTACGGGAGGGAGCCGGAAGACTGTGAGGAGGAAGAGCTGTATGAAATACTGGTGAGTTTAGCACCTCAGTGAATGACACTTTGGGCCTCATTACAACCTTGGTGCTAAGTGCACCAACTTTACCACCATGGTCTAAACTCTGTTTACACCATGGTGGATGGCGGATTTACCGCCCCATTCCAAGGTGAGTGGGGCGGTAAATCCCCATTTCCCATTTTCCCTTCCCCATTCCCATTTTTGCCCCATAGGGCATAATGGGAGTGGGGAAGGCGCTAATTACGCCGCCGTAAATTACGGCGGCGTAATTAGCACCATGGCAGGTTAGCGCCATGGATTTTAACGCCTGCTAAAAGCAGGCGTTAAAATCAGAATCAGGCGTTAAGGGTTAACGGTGGCGTTAACCCTTAACGCCTGAGTTGTAATGAGGCCCTTTGCATGCTCCTTCACCTCGGCTACACGTTATTGAGCCCATCTTGGATTTGGTCGAGTTAGTGGCAGCTACCTGATGGAACATTAAAGCTGTACATATTGAGTTACCAGAGTGATGCCAATGTCTGTGGCCTATCACAGCGTGAGAAAATGTGGCTGGATTTACATAACATAGGCATTGTGCTTCTTTGTGCTGCCCAGGTAGACCTCAAACGTGGGTCTGCTTATGGAAACTGGGGCAAAGGATGGGCTGTCAAGTGCTTGCCATGCTTAGGACAGTGCGCAAAATAAGGGAAGAGCTCTTATCCACAGGGCCAGACTGGCCAAAGGAGGCATCAGACGATTCAGGACTAATGCCTGAACTGGGTGGAACGACGGGGTGGAGCACAGCAAACCATGTGCCAGTCATGATAAGAGACCGATTCTGCCTCAGGGCTTTAAGTCTTACAGAAGCCCAAGCCTGCCAGGAAAAACGATCAGGTTCCATATAGGGAGGTACTACTCTTAAGGCTACTCAGATTCTAGAAGTGCTGGGGATCTTGGTGGGGAAGGCTGAAGTCTTGCACTTGAGCCATGGTGGTTCGCTGTTCAGCGAGTGGGTTGGGGGAAGCAGGAGGAACCATACCACTCAACGTCAGGATCAATGTATGGTCCTTAGTAGTCAGTGTAAGCCTCCCTGCATGCCAGCGATGGTAGAAGGATAGCTCAGGGGCAATGCGTTTGTCTTGGAAGCAAGACAATGCATATCAACACAGGTTTGAATACAGGTCTCGCACTTAAAAACTGGTTTCCGGTATTAAGAACATTATAAAAAAACAATTATAGAGAAGCAGAAGGCTTGTGGTGACTCCACTTTTCTGTATTGAGTTTGAAAATTCACTCACAAAGAAAATGTGTGACTTGTCTTGGTGGGCACCAAACCCTTTTCTGGGTGTATTAGAAATTGTCAGTGCATTTCAAGCACAGCTGATTCATGCCCAGGTGTCCAGCCTACCATCTGGTCCACCTCACCCCCACATCATTAATTCTCTACCACACCACACTTTGTCTGATGGCTCTCATAAAATCCCCAATTTCCACTAATCCTCTTTTGCCTGCACTAAGATGTCTGCTGTTCATGATGATTTACACATCCCTTTTCGTTCGCAGCAAGAAGAACTCCCGGATCCCCATGCGGCTCAGATCTACGAGTTCCACTTCAGTGACCTGCCAGAGACTGAGCTTCACCTAGTAAAGTGTGCCATCCAGATGTACTATGAGCTAGAGGTGGTGGATAAATTCCACATACCACAGGAGGTAGGAGTCACGTGTCGGAGCCATGTGCACACATCCATGAGGCACAATGTGGCAAATAAAGTCCTGTTCCAGTGTTTTCCTTGGGTAAGGTTAGTAGGCATCTTGTCTAAGGCTGACCAGAACAATGGTCCTGCAGGATACGCTGCACAGCAGGAAGGATGCTGATGGTGAAGGCCGCGTACCGGCGCATGCAGATCGATCAGACTGGCATAGATGGCTGTACACGGGTGGGTGCATACAGGCTGGGCATCATGTTTTAGATGGGTGGAAGGAGTCTGGTATGAAGAGTGACATGTTTTGGCAGTTGTGGGGAGGGGAGAGGGATGTTGGAGGTAAGGCGGAAGAGGGACAACATAATACAGGGGGATGGGGCATCAAGTTGCGGAAGGTGGTGAAAGGAGCTGAGGGGTTTCATCAGGCTGTAAGAGGTGCAGTATCTGGAGTCCAGGGCTCTCCCTGAACAAGTGAACAAATGCATCATTAAGGGAAGCATCATTTATTAATAATACCAGCATAAAAATATAGGTGTTTAGGAGGTTTTTTTTCCAGGTGGTCCACAATGCGGCTGCTGTTGAACAGTTGGCAAAAACACACAGAACTATTATGTTTGATGCTGGCAGGGTTTCTAATTGCACCAGTTTTTGTCGGACATTCAGGACTCCAAACTTCCACCATAAGTAGATCCAACCGAAGCTTAATTGTGTTGGTTGAAGGAGGGTTGATTCAGGATGAGTTCCTCATGAGTCTGCACAGGCTGCGGAGATACCAGACACAAACATAGGTTGGTTCTCTGAGTTCTGAAGGCCCAGGAATAGTTTGAAGCTCACCAGAAAGTAGAGGCCAGACAGAGCCTGACAATGAAGATGTGGCCCAACAAGAACAGCTTTGATTTAATGTGTTAAGGCATAGTTTTGTGGTAGAAAGTGTTGTATAGTGGGAAGAACTGAAGAACATGGTCAAATGCGGTTAGTCCAGGTGTTTGTAGATTGTCTGATCTTGCACGAGGGGATGTGCTCTACCAAGTGCTGGTGTTGTCCATTAAATGAAGTTATGGTCTAATGGGAGCATTTGGGGACCTATTGGGAAGTTTGGGTCTAGGGGACGGAGCTAGGGTCATTGAGTGGAAATGCACTCTACTTGGAGAAGTTACAATTTGATTGTTGGAGGTGTGGTCAAGTGGGAAGTGGTTCAACCTAATGCAAGATGTAGGGACATGGCGAGAAGAAATGGTAGTGTTAATGATTTAAGATGTGGTTTATCAGGATGATGTCTGGTTTTCAGCAATTTGTGTACTGAAAGGAGCTGAGATCTATTAAGAGAAATGGCGCAAGTAAAGAAGGTTCAGTTTAGTATTAAGGGTTTGTTCTAATGTGAAGGGCTATGGCCGAGCTTTGTAAAATATTGTCCAGTGGAGGGGCAAGGAGGATGGTATGGTGTGGGGCATTGTTATCTGGAGGGATGATATGATAAGTTATCTATTATGTGCTTAATGCCCAGAGGTTTCTAAGTGCGGAGCCGGGGATCGAACCTGGTTTTCTTCATGTTGTTTTGCTTCCAATGCAAGCACGTTGCCCCCTGAGATATCCTCCTGATGATGAGACGTGGTCAGTTGTGTGGATGTGTAGCAAAGTGTCGAAGAGGAGGAGACGTGATAGTATGTGTAAAGAGTTGTCTTCGTTGACAGGAGATTTCCTCTCATGAGAAGAATTAGAGTCTGTTGGGAGAAGATATGTTCATTTGAAGGTGGTGTGATCCATGGTGCACGTGGTGACATAAGGTGTTCTGCAGTGAGAAGAAATGCATCTTGGAGATGGTATGGTCATTAGTGCGGTTTGATAAAAAGATGTGTCATCTAATATTACGAGATATGCCACAGTGGGAGGAGGTTGTTTATTAACGATGGTTTGTCTATTTGTGAAGGGATGGAGTGTAGCAATAGAAGGTGTGGTGTATAGGAGGAGGTATGGTCTAGTCAGCAGAGGTATGTTATATTAGTAGGAGTTATGTCTGTAGAGAGAAGGTGTGCTCTGGTCGCAGTGGTATTTCGATTAGAAGGGAGATGTGACCAAGTTGCCAGAGCTGTAGTCTAGTGGAACAGGCGGTGCTGTGGTTTACTAGGGGTATGTGGGAGTTTGGTTACGCTGTCTATTTACCACCAGCTGACACATTAAACACTCATCTAATTCTGAGCAATACAATTGTCATTATTCAATTTTTGGCAATCTTAATAAAAAGGATAATTTCTTGGCACGTTAAATTAGTAGTTTCTCTGTTTTTTTGTTGTGATTATAAAGCAGGAGTAGTTGTGGAATATGTAATTTTTAGGAGTTTTAATGGTCCAGGTTTTAGAAAATACTATTTTGGATTTATGTTATCAAGTCGATGCTTGGACACAAGCACACATATATTTTTGTTTATGTTGTTTATGGTTTTTGTGATAGAGATTTGACTAGTTTTGTAGGCAATACGCTGCAGTCATTCAGGCAAGAGATAACAGGCTTTATTCACCAACCGACCTGCCTCCCTTTCCGCAGCGCTAGCTTCTGCTGACATTCCTACACCATGACATTCTGGATTCACAATGGGTTCCATTAAGCTTGTTCTGGTGAGGAAAAGTGAGGACAGTTCGAGGCCACAACTTAGCTTATACCACAAAGAAATAATAAACAACATGTTACTTACTGTCTTTTTACCCATACAAAGATGTTAGAGAATATTCCAAACTCATACCCTACCTCCAATGTGTCCACCTCTTCTTGAAGTCACCCTGAGCAATGTCTATTCCAGAGACCACAAAATCTCTTCAGCAATCGAAGATATCTCCCTCCTAGCTCCTAGCATCCAAGACCCCTCAGCCCCGCACTCAAATGTCCATTTCCACCTCACTTCCACACCCACCCCAACCCAAGGCTCCCAACCTGGAGATTCCTTTTGATAGCAATTTTAAACTCTCGCAATGTATCACCTCCATGAACACAGCAGCCAGGCTCAACGTACTAAACATCCTCACAGTTGGCTTTACACCACCTTTCTCTCTGGTAGAAACATGATTTCAGCTGGAGAATTTAATTTTATTGGGAGTTTGGGGGGGACCCCCCGTTAAAAAATAAAATAAAAGTCTCCAGTTGACTCGCTGACACTACACACGTTAGAGGGAGCTGTCCAGTGCTGGACTAGCTTGTTACTTTTTGCAATCAATTCAGTGCTGGACAGCTCCCTGTAATGTTATGCATGTTTCACTGATTTTACATGAAATAAATGAAAAGTTTTTATATACCGAAACTCTTTTTGGTCAAAGGCGTTCGATGTATAAACTCTTTTCATTTTATGTATGTAAATTCGCTTAAATATTTTTCACCAAAAGAAATTAATGAAACATGAAAAATATTTCGAATGTGTTCAAAATATAACCTTTACCCCCCGCCCTAAAATACATACATCAGTTTTCAAAAAGAAAAATGTTAATTGAAAGTTCTTTTTGATGAAAAAATCTTTCAATGAACATTTTTCGGTGAAAAGGCTTTTGATGAACAATCTTTAGATGAAAAGACTGTAAACCAAAAAATAAAATAGATTGTGTGGAACTCACACAGAAATAACTTCAATGGTAAAATAGCTGCTGATCCACCAACAAATTAATCAAGACTTGAGTTCACCTTTCCCTAAGTTACATTCGTCCCGGATAGCCTTTTTATGCCCAACATAACTTTGCTGGTGTTTGCTACACGTGCCCTATTGCTCAAACCAAAAGGCAATAGACTATCCTGCTGTACACTTAGGATTTATACAAAGGGTGAAATTGGTGTCCAATTGTCTGCAGCCTTGAGAACGTTCTGTCTTGGACTGAAGAAGCTATCCATAAAATGGCATTAACCTGTAAAACAAAGAACATGTTCCAGAGTTAAAGGTTTGCATTTGGACTAATTTGCATACCACAATGCTTTGCTCAAGGGGGTTTGAAATAAAGGTGAATTCCCAGTGATTGCTACTGGGTGGCGCTGTGGCATGTGTGACTTGGCTCAAATGGCTTATTCTACTTTAACATGGAAGGGATTTTCCAAGTCATTTTAAAGTTGCCATTACTTTGCTGGCATTTGCTACACATGACTCAGTGCCCCAACCAAAATGCTGTTCAGCTATACTACACTGATCTCTAGTATGGGTGAAACCTGTCTACACACGTCTGCAGTCTTGAACTGTCTGTCTTGTGTTGAAGAAGCAATATATAAAATAGCACTTGCCTGAAAGACAAAGACCATTTTTGGATCTTAAGGCTGCCATTTGGGCTAACTTGCATACCCACAATGCATTGCTTGTGTGGCTCTGAACTGGAGATGAACTTTGAGGTCCTGGTCATTGAGAGCTACATTCACGCCATTATTGCAGGATTTGCACAATAATGCATTTTAATATAGTGGCTCTACATGGGGGTTAGTTACAAAGAAAATGGGATTGTTGGTGCCCTCAAGAAGCAAAGTTGACAGACAAGTAGCAGATCGTCTGGTTTACGGGAAATTGTACAGTAGACTGATTCAATCACACAGACGGCCCGCAAAGTGTGAGGTATTGATCTATTCAGAGACAACCCCCCTGACCAGGCAGATATAGAGACAACCACTAAAGGTTCTTCCCGCCAAAACCCACAGTTCACAAGGACAAGACACATCTCTAAACAATGTCTGATCTTGTAATGAACGCATGCCCAGCCATTAAACATGATCCAACCGAAGAGAAGGCAGTGAAAAGACAGTAGAATAGAGAAACTGCATCCATGCCCTTAATTGGTCATTGCACATGATACACGTTTAGTGAACCTAATATGACATTACACCCATTGTGGGCTGGATGCTCTGCCTCATCCTTTGGGCACCCTGCCAACCATTCCTCTGGAGTCCTCTTTATCTGTCTGTTGCCTTGCTGTGTCTCCCTCAATAAACAGGCCTGGTGGCATCATCCTATTCTAGTGTGTCTGATCCTTTCTCTCATTGGTTCACAGGTCCTTGTGCGGTTCCTGTTCTCGATCAGCAAAGGCTACCGGAAGATCACATACCACAATTGGCGCCATGGCTTCAACGTGGGTCAGACCATGTTCACTTTGCTTATGGTACGAACCACATACAGGCAATTCAATACTGTTTTTCAATGCTTTTTAGAACCTAGCCACAGCTTACAGCAGACCAGAGGTAGGCTGGCCTATCTTGAAATCCATCAATATTTATTGATGCACAAATGCAACTAAAACACTTGTAGGGGTGGCCGTGTTAGTAGCATGTGGAGTGTGCTGTCAGTAAACCACCTTTGATTTTCCAAAATATGAGTTTGCTACTGCTTTTGAGGCGCACTTATATAAGTCTATCTATGGGTCTCTCTCTTTCTCTCTTTACAACTCCCAGACAGGGAAACTGAAGCGCTACTTCACGGATCTGGAAGCCATGGCAATGGTGACAGCAGCATTCTGCCATGACATTGACCACCGCGGTACCAACAACCTCTACCAAATGAAGTGAGTACATCAAGGGAACCATTGTATGACACAATTGTGAAGCCTTTCATTTTGGGGAAACAGGGTGGTTTGGCAACTGGCCGGTGCTTCTGAAGGAACGGTCGGGCCGCTGACGAGTCTGTTACATTTCAAGCAGCGGCCACCCCCTACCAGACCTTCAGAAGCCACTGCCAGGTCACAAATGGTCCTAATTTTGTCACACGCCAATGCATCTCTGCTGCCCACGTCCTTAGATGAGTACCATGATCTCACTTCTGAGCCACCTTCTCTCATTCCTCGTATTTTCACAGATCTGCACATCCACTGGCCAAACTCCACGGATCCTCCATCCTAGAAAGGCACCACTTGGAATTTAGCAAAACCCTGCTCAAAGATGAGGTATGAGGACACTGTGTTCATATGCTTGCATTCTGCAGCTATATTCAAACTTGAGGACTGAACCTTAGGCCATTGGTGTATGTAAGCATCACTCTGAATTGTCACCAGCATGTATTATGTGATCCTGCGTGACCCCATAACCCATCTGCAGACACAACGCCCTTCCACTAACTCATACCAAGACATGTAAGTGTGTCGAGCTGCAACACTGTTCTGATGGTTCTATTTGAATTCATCATGAGAAAATGAAAAGCTGCCTCCTGGATAGTTGCATACAATTCTCTACAGGTTACTTTGTTGGCTGACTGTCTGAACTGCAGTCATTAGTTATTTGTTTCCTAAACTCCATTTAGAGAATTACTCTGTTAAGCCACCCTTCTACTTGTCTTGTCTTCGCCGTACTCACTCTTCCTTCCTCCACCCTCTGTATCCCCGGTGACAGTTTCTTGCACCTCTATCACCCTTCTGGCGCTTCCTCCCACCTGCACTTGTGCGACCACATCACTGGAGATGCTGCCACCACAGGCAAATGGGCTTCCACTGTCTTTCTTTGTAAAATGTATCCCTTCACGCCCCTTAGACTCACCTACTTGATGCATTCGGGAGACAATTTATCAACTCCCGTTGGCCTTACCCCCACGCCCCAACACCCGGTGTCCCTCCTCCACACTCCCGCTGGCCTTCCTTCAACCCTCTATCACTTCCGCAGCATGCAGTAGACACACTCTCAACCCCGAGTCCCCTTGACCCGTTCGCCCCCTCCTCCCTCCTTTCCACTCCCACTACGAGTGCCTCTGCCATGCATGCCGACCCGCGAACATTTACCAGCAAACGTTGTTAGAACGACATCCAGTGAATATACCTATTTAGAAAATAGAGAATGAAATTTTAACAAGCAGAAAATATAGAAAAATACCAATTTTTTTTAAGTATAAGGGTTACATCTGGTGGGGAGGGGTTTGGGATGAAGTTATTAACATGGGGAAATAGGGGCTTAAGGGAGAACCCCCCCCCACCCAAAAGAAAAAAGAAAATGTAATATTTATTTCGGTTTTCAAGGTTCAGGAACATGTCATGCTCTAATTTGTCATTCTGTAAGATCACAGTAATCTGTTAGAACCAGAGTATGGTAGAGTTAGAGATGATCTCTCCTCCAATTCTCCTTTCTTTGAATGGGATCTCAGATCCGAAAGGTGAACTCCTCTAGAGAAGTCTAGCGTGGGTAGACAGAGTCTCAGAAGATAGAGATGATCTCCACCAGAATCCTCCCTCTGTAGTAGATAGAGTCTAAGTGGATCAAAGGCCCATGAGCACATGGATCCTCCTCCACTGGGTCACTATTGTCCAGTGGTTCAGTAATCCACAGTAGCACATTGCTCTTTCTGGAGCAAAGAAATGCAGATTCAGGTGGCCGACATTGCCTTTTAGGCTTGAGGTTTGTGTTCTCAGAGCTGATTCCAGCTTGTGTTACCTGTCCCTGTTCGAGTTTTAATGTATCACTGGTTTCACTGCTTTTTTCTCCTCAAGAGCGTCAACATATATCAAAACCTCAACCGACGGCAGTACGACCATGCCATCCACATGATGGACATCGCAATCATTGCCACAGATCTGGCCCTCTACTTCAAGTAAGTAAATGCCCGGCAGATGCAGTCTGTCTCCGGAGCTGAGGAGCCAGCAAAAGATACGAAATATTTGCTATAATGGAATATGTTGATGATAACAGATGTTCCTCCATTAAGACCAGGTCGGGGTCTGACTAGCTGGTGGCACTGAGAAGCCTGGGAAAATTGGGCACATACATTCTCTCATTGCAGCCCTATTGGCTCATCGAGATTTTTGCTTGATTTACCCATAACACAGTTCACCTCTGGTTAATGAACAATGCAGGGGATGGCTCTTGCAGCAATGGTGTCATGTTGCACTAATCGAAATTGCCTGACTTCCTTAGGGGATGTTCAAAGAAATATACAACAGAGTTTCCTTGTGCCTAAAGATTCTAGCTGTGTTGAGGGTTGCAGACACTTACCAGATGTCACGTGTCGTGCCATAAATAAAAAGTCTAATCTGGATGACAACATTGCCATGCACATGGACCTCCCTAACCACATACATCTCAACAACATTGCATTCCCTGTATTGACTGGCTGCCAGTCAGCAGGTCCTCTGCAAGGGCCTCTGCAAGGGCAATTAAAGATATATGCAGGGGAAAATCTAAAACACCTTCATTGATCAGTTACATAGTTGGAGGAAATAGAGCTTAAGTCTGGACCAGAAGAGTTCCACTGATGGGCTGCCTTTGATGATCGGGGGAAGGCATCCCAGTGGAGGGGGCAAGAACAGGGGTGGAGTCAAGATGGGAGGCAGCACAGGAGGGTCGGGAGATAGAGCGGTTGCATGGACAGGAAGATCAAAGATGTAAGGAGTGAGTGAAGCGAGATACAGTCTGATTTAAAGATAAGGAGGAGGAAGTTGGAGAGTGTGATTATGCAGTCTGAGCCATCCAGCCTGGCGGCATTATGTAGAGGTGGCAGAGGATCTGGGTAGGTTGTAGAGTGTGCAATTAGTCACGTTGAGAACTCGGTTTAGGGAAGAGAAAGAATGAGGTGTGGTGGATCTTGCCTATGTCATTAAATTGAATCCTACCAACAGTGGCCGCAATGAAGTGCTGAAGTCTTATCGCTGTCAAACTGATATGTGATTGCAGACATACACTAATATTTCGATGATTATCTCTCTCAAGTTTATACAGTTTGTTTTCGCTAATTCTCAACCCAAAGTATTGTGTCTGCCCAATGCTCATAAATTGATTCTAGAGATTATGAGGGTTGGTTGTTGCGCAACAACCAACCCTCATAATCTCTTGAACCCCAAGGTTGTGAGTCATGTTTGAGCAGGTTGGTTTCGTACGTTTTTTGGGGGAATTGTGGGCTATTTTAGGGAATACAATTGTGTGGTATGCTGATTATCTGTTAGGCTGGTTGATCTTGGGCTGTCCTCAGGTTTGAAAGGTACTCGTGCATGGAGGCCACTCTTACCTGTAAAACCCAGACCAGAGCGTGTTGCTTGGGTTCCAGTCCTCATGATTGGAACCATCACTCGCAGGCCCTTTTGATAAAGACCATACACTCTTTAGCATATTGACAGCTTGTGTTAGGGGCTCATGTCCACAGCACTCATTGCATGAAGTGAATCCAGCTCTGCTAATGCGTTCGTCCCCTGTCTGCAGGAAGAGGACCATGTTTCAGAAGATCGTGGACCAGTCAAAGACATTCGAGAGCCAGCAAGCCTGGACGGACTACATGATACTGGAGCAAACCCGCAAGGAAATTGTCATGTGCGTGTTTACATACAATGTTTTGCAGGTTGCTGGGATTGTCGGTGCTTGCTAAGACCATATTTTCAGGGGGGCCAGTTTCGTAGTGTAACTGGTAGCAATGTGGAGAATGATTCCCTTTCACCATAATGAAGGTCTGGAACTCCAGCCCCACTGGGTAGCACTTGCTCACTTTGTTCATGCAGGTAAATCCCTTTTAAATCCTGTTAGGATCCTTTTGTATACGTATAGCTCTATTCACTGTGGTCAAGTGGCACAGCGAGTAGAGCGCTCGCTTTGACAATGGTGCAGAGCCTGCTAACGCAGGTTCGAATCCCGGCAGTGTCAAGCTCAGCCTTTCATCCTTCCAAGGTCGATAAATGAGCACTACACACCGTGGGTAATAATAAGCAGCGCTCAGATACAGGAGGGTGTAGCACTATATAAATGCCAAATTATTATTATTATTATTTAGTATGCGTGATCATTAAGTCCCTTTTCACTCTTCTTTCTTCTAAGCAGAGACGTCAGGATGAAATGTGTCCAACGACTGAAATCCCTAAAGGGAATTTGTATTTATTTTACAAATGGTATTATGGGTTTTGTAGTGCATTTATACCGAATGGTGGCCTTTTCTGAGCATGTGAGAGTCTGAGACAGTCTAGAGAAAGAGGGGGTGAGTGGCTAGGTTAATGTCTGGTGAGTGGATCAGTGACTGGGCTCAGCAATGTAAGCTCCACAGGCGGATCAGGACAGGAGTGCCCTCAACCGATCTAGGGGCCTTGGTCTGATCTGCCTCAAGGCCGCAGCAGCGACTCAGGGAGTTTAACAAGGCAGGGTCTTGTCAACGGAGCTAGTAAACAGCAGAACATATGTACTTACAGTGGGGTGACGGAAGCAGTTTTTGGGAGATCCAATCTAGGCGTCTGGTCAGCGGGTGGTGCAGGAATAATTTGATGGGGTTGCTTGGCACAGGATTATGGAAGAACTTGTGGGCACTGTGAGTGTTACTTCATCGGGAGGCTGTGCAGTGTCGTCAATGCCATGCTGCTTGGTCTGAGCACCCAAGATGAAAGGTGCCGTGTGGGTGGCTTGTTAGGGAGCTGTAGTTTATGCAAAGTTATATGTGCTAGACCACCAAAGAGCCCTTAATACAGTAGCTAAGGTTGTACATGACCATTAAAAAGTCTAGCAGACTCATGCAGGCATTCATTAGAAATAAGGGGGGGGGGTCACCCGGGGGCCAGTGGGTGATATTAGGCAGATTGAGTGACAACTTTCAGTTGCAGTGTAAGAACCTTATCACATGAACTGGCATCAAGTGGAACTCCCGGCTGTGCCATTGCTCCTTGATAGTCAAGTTAGATCCCAGGCCAACAGTTGCTACTAGCAAGGCTGCACTCATGGATGCATTTTGATAGAGTGGGTGGGTCTGGTCTATGAGCCACTCTGCGACAGTTGAGCATCCGCCGTTTCTATTATGGGGTTGAATATCATGACCATTCATGTAGGGCACCTTTTTGCTTTTGAGGGCATGGGGCAGTTGGACCTATATATGATGCACTTCCCCCAGGCTCATGATGGCTGCTTCATTTCTCAGTGTTCCAGCAACGTCTCCTAGGCGGAGTGAGGCATTGACGCGTCTGCTAATTAGACGCGTGAATACTATGGTAGGAATTCTCAATTTCAGATGCCTGAGGCTAGGTTGTTGTTCTTGAATGACTTTAAAGTATTTGTGACCTCGATGACTGTGGCCAGGGTGGAAGTTTAGAGGTTCTCTGGTCCTCACATTGCTGGTATCTTAAGTCTCCAGACAAAGCCTGGGTCTCAGTAAGGCAAGATGGAATAGAGACCTCTACCATCGATTTTAAGGACTGCATCAAGTGGACATCCTCCAGAGTTGTGAGAATGAGGGATTAACTGGTTTAAACAATGATTGCGGGTGCAGACTTTAGTTTGGCGATTCTAGGAAAATATCCCTGCTCGGGCAGAATCTACACAAACAGGGTATTGTGAGACCTTATAAGTCAGGGAAACCATGGGCTCGGGATTCTTAAAATACAGCTGTACATTGTGCCCCCTGCACTATCTCCTATTCCTTTGTCTCCCCTCTGTTTTCATATTCCTCTCTCCCACACACACACACCCACTTTCTCACCCGCCTGCTCCTTAGTCAAATTCTTCCCATGACTGTAGAGGAAGGTACGTGTCCCCAGTTTCTCATACTGGACCTGCTGCCAATGGTTTCCCATAAAATGCACACCCCAAACCCATACTGTAATTCCCGGTCACTCCATTCGGTCTACACTTTAATATTGTATGGCCTAATATTGTATGGCCTTTTTATGCAAAGGGTCATTTCTTTCCGGAATTTTATTATTATAAACATAAATAACTAGCCTTAGCAGCAGTGCTGTATATGTACTTTCCTGTGCGTGCATGAAACGCCAGCCCTAGCTGCCACCAGCTGCACAGATGCATAATTGTCCAGCAGGACAATGAGTATAATCGCATGCCCTTTGACCTCTCAGGGAACCACACCATAACCCTTTCGGTAAAGTGTATTTTGTGGAGAATGGGGAAGTTACAGGTGCAATGCAGGGAGAGTCAGAGAGATTTCAGATTTTGGGCCTAGCTAGAAATAGATTTGGTCAACTGCTGACAGTAAAATGGTAACGTAAGTGCTTGGGGCCTGGGTTTTTGAGCTGTGTGAGTCGCTTCATGTGTGAAATACCAGGTAACCAAGTCCCAGTCATTGTTCCATACTGTTATTCTCGAGCATCACAGACCCACTCTTACTTGAGGCATCCTAAGTGGTAGGTGCAGCAGAATCATGAGATCCTGGAGCCCCAGACCCCAAAACTGCCCAGGACACCCTGTGCACGGCTGCTGCCCGCATGTGGTCACTGTGTCGTTGACCTCTCTTCTTGTGCTCACCAGGGCCATGATGATGACAGCCTGTGACCTGTCCGCTATTGCGAAACCCTGGGAGGTGCAAAGCAAGGTAAGGCTCCCTGTGTCTTGAATAAAGCTGTGGGTTGTGTCTGCAAGTCAAGGCTCCTATATTGGGCACAGCCTCTGGGTCTTTAGGGAAAGGCTGAGTAGGGGGAACAAAGTGTGTGTGTGTGTGCGTGTGTGTGTGTGTGTCTGTGTATAGAGCACTGCATTTGTGTCTGTAAGCCAAGACTCCACATCCAAGGCACTTCCCAAAGGAGGGCTGAACTGCAGAGGGTTTAGGAGAATATTCAACAGGTCAGTGCCTCCGAAAGTAAACTGAGCCTGTGGAAGCGTCAGCAATAAAAGTGTGCCATGGAAGGCTGTGTCCAAGCACCAAAATAAAGCTTTTTAGGTTTTGTTTATTTTTGCTCAGCACTCCGTAATTTTTCTTTTTTTGGTACCAATTTATTAACATTTAACAAAATACAAAAGCATGAAAAAGCATCTCATTGCATGCATATATACATGGACCATTAAAATGGCAAGGAAAGAAAAAGGCGGAGAAGAGGAAAAAAACACAATAGCCAAGGTCATAATGAACAGAAAAAGAACATCTTGAGGCAGATAAAAGAATTCCAGATTCCTTCAATAAGGTATGTTAAATCCTATAGTTTAAAAAATCCATAATACATTACTGATCTTTAACAATTTAAACAAGACGTGAAAATCTACTTATCTTTGCATATGCCATCACGATACTGCATGCAAGATCAGGTCAAGTCAATATCCAGGAAGGCCTTCCAAATCTTATGAAAAGTAGGCGTTTTTCTTTAGCACTGAGTAAATCACACTTTCAACATTGCATGTATGATACAACTCTTCCAACCAATTGCTTTTTGTCAGTAAACCAGTAGATTTCCAGTTACATAGAATTAACTTCGTCACCACCATGGCCCCTCTTAAGATCCACGTGGTCTGATGTTGATGCAAAGATTCCAGCAGGGAGGTTTCTCCCAAGATGAAAGTCTCAAAATCAAAGTCTAGATTTTCCTTGAGCACTTTGTATATTGTGGCGGCGATCTCACTCCAGAAATTCCTCACCTTATGGCACTCCCATAACATATATTTAATTGTGCCGCGGACGTGACCATATCCCCAGCAGCTGTCTGATGTTGTTAAACTCCTTTCCTTCATCCTGACCGGTGTTCAAAACACTCTGCTCATGATCATGACTTGACAGAATCTTTCTCCTATATTCAGGGACATTCTTTTGATATTCCCACACAGATCACTCCACCTATCTGGTGTCATCTCCTCCCTCAGGCACCTAGACCCTGCATTCAGGATCTTTCCATTTCCTTTTGTAAAACTGCTCAGTAAATTATACATATTAGATGCCGAGAGTTCACTGCCTCCAATTTTCTTAACAACGGACAACAACTTAGATTTGACCGAAGATGCTAAATTCACTGCTCTCTTCAACTTTCTGTATTCTCCATATGTACAAGCAGTTAATTCATATTCAAGTTTTAGTTCTCAAAACATTTTCCATCTCGCTCCCACAAAGAGGTCTTCAATTTTGTTGATACCAGCAGAGAACCATGCAGACCAGAACAAGACTTTATTGTTTGCCTTGATATCCGGGTTCATCCAGATAGATGAAGCCTCAGTCTTACAAGGGGTTCATTTTGCTGCTTTTTCATATGTTCTCCAAGTGGTTCTAAGAAAGTTTGTTAAACTCGAATTATCATCCCGCTCCGTTGTGGTGGTGGAAAGAAGGGCCCAAGTGTCCAGGGGGCCTGCACCCTTGCCTCCGCCATGGCCGAATCATCCTCCACATCTGTTATGAATGGCATGACATGACGTAAAGAATATGCCTGATGATATAGTTCGAAATTCGGAATATTCAACCCTCCTCTGTCCGATTGCAATTGCAATTTCCAAAGTTTTAATCTTGGTACTTTTTTATTCCATAAAAAGCTTTGTAGAATGCTATCTACCGTTCTCCATGTGTGTTTACTAACATGAAGGGGGATCATGCTTAAAACATAGGTTAATTTTGGAGCTAATATTATTTTTATAGCATTTACTTTAACGCCAATGGACAGGTTGACCTCATTCCAATGATCTACTTCCAATTTCATCTTTTGCATCACCGCATCCAAATTCAGGCTTATCATGTCTCTCAAATTCACAGTAATCCATATACCTAAACATTTTATTTTTGTCGGACACCATCTAAAGCCCAAGTCCTTCAGCAACAAGCTATTTGTCAAGTGTGAGCATGGTAGAGCTTCCGATTTAGACCAATTGACTTTATAATTTGATACAAGGAAGAAGCGAATTCCTGGATGACCAACAGCAAATCATCTGCGTAAAGCCACAACTTTTGGCACATTCCACTGTAAATGATTCCCACAATTCTTTCATTCGATCTGATGGCTTCTGCTAAAGGCTCTATCGAGATCACAAAGAGCAACAGAGACAAAGAGCAACCCTGCCTCGTTCCCCGTCGCAATTCAAATCTCTCAGATATAACTCAATTTGTGTTGATCTCAGCAGCTGGTTTTGTGTATATCACTTTGACCCAACTAAAAAATTCAAGACCAAAATTCATTCTCTCCATAGTATCTAATAAAAAGCTCAATTTAACACGGTCTAAGACCTTTTCGGCATCAAGAGACAGGGCTACTGAGTCCAATTTAAGTTTCTGACTTATGTTTTCCTCCAGGGTAAGCATCAACTTCCTCATATTCGTGGCAGAGACTCTACCTTTGATGAAACCAGCCTGATTTGGATGAATAATGTTAGGGAGTATTTTCTCCAGGATCTTTGATAATATTTTAGAATCGCAATTTATTAGGCTGATTGGTCTATAGCTACTTGCATCTAGTTCTGGTCAACCCTGTTTATGCAGGAGAGAGATTGTAGCATGTCTTAGAGTCGGAGGCAGTATTCCTTTTGATTTAATATTAACAAACACGTCTCTCATTAGTGTCAATACACTTTCTGGCATCACACGGTAGAATTCAATCGGAAGTCCATCTGGACCCGGACACTTCCCCAGGTTCAGACTCCAGATTGCTTTCCTCACCTCATCAAGAGAAATCTCCATGTCCAAAAAGTCTCTTTCTATATTTGACAATTTTTTCATCTGTAGGGATTCAAAAAACGGGTCCAATTGATCTGAATTCATTTGGGAGGACTCACTGTAGAAGTTCTTGTAGAAGGCTTCAAATTTTATCAATTTCAATAGATATTTTGAATTTTTCAGCCTCCTCATCACCTTTTTTCTTTCTAATACCAGACAATTTCATGGTCACACCACTCATCACACATTTGAAGGCTTCCCAAGCAGTGTCTATCCCCACCTTGGCATTTAAGTTTGTTTTAATATAGTCCTCTGCTTTGTCTATCAACATATGTTTTAAGCCATCCTCTTTCAAAATAATGGTATTTAATCTCCAGATTCTTGATCTATTCGATGTGTAGCTGAGTGAGAGATGCAATATAATAGGAGCACGGTCTGATATAACGATGGCCTCGATTTCACAATTTACTGCATTCTGAATCACCACACCAGATGTTAACAAGTTGTCTATATGAGAGTAAATATTATGGGCACCCAAATGAAAGGTATATTCCCTCCCAGTGGGGTCTTGTAACTTCCACACTTCGGATAGACCAAATCTTTGATTAGTAAGTGCAGAGCGTCCCTGTCCTTTTTCCTACCATCCCGGCTCATTCGGCTGCTCCTATCCAAAGCTGGGTCAACCACCAGGTTAAAGTCCCCACATAGTATCTCATTTTTGTTCCCTGCATCCAGCAGGCAATGGCCAAAACCATTACAAAAACTCAACTGGGAGCATAAACATTACAAATGGTGATTTCCAAGTCTTGGATTTTAAGTGTGAATGTCAACCATCGGCCCTCCTTATCGGTTTTAGAGCTTATGATCTTTCCTTGATTTTTTTTTTTTAAACAAGGCCGATACCCATCTCGAGCTTGAACAATAAGTTCAATGTAGCATCTGACCCGCTCAACATTTCTGAAACTTAATGGCCTCGACATTTGACAAATGAATCTCTTGCAGAAGTATAATATCTGCCTTGAGATGCCTCAAGTATGTTAGTACTTTCTTTCTTTTAATGGGGTTATTTAATCTGTGAATGTTCCAAGACACCACACGCACAAAGTCTTGTGTCAAATGACCATGTACTGCCATATTGAACCTATGAGAACTAAGCTTACTAAAGTCAACGAGGAAAGTAGAAAATAAAAAAACAAACAAAAAGATCCAAATAGATTAGGCCAACGAAATCCTCAAATCACCTAAACCAAACCTAAAAAACATACCATAACACGAAGCTGCGCTGAGAATAAGAACAAGTAAATAAACTTTGTTCCCCGTCCCTCCGATGAGCTTACATCTCCCTATGATCCTTGAAGCAATGAAACAAACTATCTATACTACCTCCCTCTATTCTAAAAGAATAGAGTTAATATGGTTGAAAGTGCAAAATATTTAGTAAAGAATCATTGAAATGTGCATTAAAAAATAATGTAAAACATGAGTAGTAAATATCTCAAAACCCATTGTGAAGAAGGCAGAATACCAATACCCTTAAACTTAATGTCCTAGAAATACCAGCGGTGTACACATATAAACCAGTGCATCATCCGTCACTTAAATGTGGCCAGTATGTTATATATATTTCTCCATCAGGATTCTAAGTCCTGATACGAGTGGGTTAAGTAATATATTATGTAACAACCCCCAGCATATAAAGGTAGCTAACTTTGATGTCACTAGCATTGATCAAACCTTTGACAAAAGCACCGCCTTTCAATAATGCAATGCCGCAATATCATCAGTCAATGCAACACTCTTTATATATACAATTAAAGCCAGCACGTAAAGCCCGAAATAAATGGTGACCCGCCATGATTCAGCAAAAACAAAGAGGTGACAGCTGGAAGGTTTAGAATTAATCTTAACCACTGGCAATGCTCTGGGCAACCCTCCAGACCACTGTTCTTCGCCTGCCAAGCCATTACAGAAGGGAAAGACCATATGCAAATCAGGCTTGGCCCCACCCCAAAAGGGGCAGTCCAGCCCGAACTGCTAGGCCACATCCCTTCTGCACGAGACCACAAGCATCCCCAAACATGTTTCGCCCTTGTTGGGGCTCATCAGTGAGGAGTAGCTTGGGTCTCTAGGCCCAGCAGGCACGGGACCCACGTCTGGGCATACCCGTCCCACTCGGGGTGACATAGCAAAAACAAAGAGGTGACGGCTGGAAGGTTTAGAATTAATCTTAACCACTGGCAATGCTCTGGGCAACCCTCCAGACCACTGTTCTTCGCCTGCCAAGCCATTACAGAAGGGAAAGACCATATGCAAATCACGCTTGGCCCCACCCCAAAAGGGGCAGTCCAGCCCGAACTGCTAGGCCACATCCCTTCTGCACAAGACCACAAGCATCCCCAAACATGTTTCGCCCTTGTTGGGGCTCATCAGTGAGGAGTAGCTTGGGTCTCTAGGCCCAGCAGGCACGGGACCCACGTCTGGGCATACCCGTCCCACTCGGGGTGACATATTAAAAACAAAGAGGTGACGGCTGGAAGGTTTAGAATTAATCTTAACCACTGGCAATGCTCTGGGCAACCCTCCAGACCACTGTTCTTCGCCTGCCAAGCCATTACAGAAAGGAAAGACCATATGCAAATCAGGCTTGGCCCCACCCCAAAAGGGGCAGTCCAGCCCGAACTGCTAGGCCACATCCCTTCTGCACAAGACCACAAGCATCCCCAAACATGTTTCGCCCTTGTTGGGGCTCATCAGTGAGGAGTAGCTTGGGTCTCTAGGCCCAGCAGGCACGGGACCCACGTCTGGGCATACCCGTCCCACTCGGGGTGACATAGCAAAAACAAAGAGGTGACGGCTGGAAGGTTTAGAATTAATCTTAACCACTGGCAATGCTCTGGGCAACCCTCCAGACCACTGTTCTTCGCCTGCCAAGCCATTACAGAAGGGAAAGACCATATGCAAATCAGGCTTGGCCCCACCCCAAAAGGGGCAGTCCAGCCCGAACTGCTAGGCCACATCCCTTCTGCATGAGACCACAAGCATCCCCAAACATGTTTCGCCCTTGTTGGGGCTCATCAGTGAGGAGTAGCTTGGGTCTCTAGGCCCAGCAGGCACAGGACCCACGTCTGGGCATACCCGTCCCACTCGGGGTGACATAGCAAAAACAAAGAGGTGACGGCTGGAAGGTTTAGAATTAATCTTAACCACTGGCAATGCTCTGGGCAACCCTCCAGACCACTGTTCTTCGCCTGCCAAGCCATTACAGAAGGGAAAGACCATATGCAAATCAGGCTTGGCTCCACCCCAAAAGGGGCAGTCCAGCCCGAACTGCTAGGCCACATCCCTTCTGCACGAGACCACAAGCATCCCCAAACATGTTTCGCCCTTGTTGGGGCTCATCAGTGAGGAGTAGCTTCGGTCTCTAGGCCCAGCAGACACGGGACCCACGTCTGGGCATATCCGTCCCACTCGGGGTGACATAGCAAAAACAAAGAGGTGACGGCTGGAAGGTTTAGAATTAATCTTAACCACTGGCAATGCTCTGGGCAACCCTCCAGACCACTGTTCTTCGCCTGCCAAGCCATTACAGAAGGGAAAGACCATATGCAAATCAGGCTTGGCCCCACCCCAAAAGGGGCAGTCCAGCCCGAACTGCTAGGCCACATCCCTTCTGCACGATACCACAAGCATCCCCAAACATGTTTCGCCCTTGTTGGGGCTCATCAGTGAGGAGTAGCTTGGGTCTCTAGGCCCAGCAGGCACGGGACCCACTTCTGGGCATACCCGTCCCACTCGGGGTGACATAGCAAAAACAAAGAGGTGACGGCTGGAAGGTTTAGAATTAATCTTAACCACTGGCAATGCTCTGGGCAACCCTCCAGACCACTGTTCTTCGCCTGCCAAGCCATTACAGAAGGGAAAGACCATATGCAAATCAGGCTTGGCCCTTGACCCGCCATGATTCAACATAAACTAACTATCCAACCAATCAACAGCTGCTCGTGCCATTCAAATGCTCTGCTCTCAGTCTTTAGTTCATCATTTCTAAAACCACAGCAATTTTAGTTAACCCTGAGTACCCAAAGTGATGAAAGATACAAGACCAGCCCAACGGAAGGCCCAATGACGAGTACAGGTCCAGTAGGAGTACTTATGAAAATAATTTGTGATGTAAGGTTTGTGATGAAAATCCCTGCACCATTCATATCCCTGTCCATTTTGTACATGCGTTGAACTTCATAACCCACTACATCTCGGCATATATAAAACTGATGCTTAATATACTCCTAACATGCACTGTTACATTCATTAACATTTAGAAAAAGAGCGGTAAGTAAGAAGATATAAAGTTACTAATGGCCCTGGAGACTATTATATATTTACAAAAACAGACATACATGCATTCGTTTTATACAGCTAATGAACCAATAATGTAAATCATTCCTTGGCAGTTATCTAAAAAACAATGTGCATATTGACTCCATCCATCCATACATGAAAAAAGCATCTCCAGGAAGTGCGAGTTCCAACAAAAACATTGAAAGTATGAACACTTCTCCAGCATGGGGTCTGGCATGGATTCACATGCTCATGAATATTCCCCGTCGTCAGGCTGGGAATCCTCGGTAGAGAAAAAATCAGTATCAGTTTTGTTTCTGATCTGTCTTTCGTAGTAGTAACCAATCACTGATCTCTGCGTCATACTGACCACAGCCAATGACTGCCCTCTACCTAAGCCCCGCCTCTGGCAGCCATCTTCAGATTTTTACCGCACGTTCAAGTGTTGGGATCCTCGTGCTATTGCTCTTGAGCGTTAGTGCTATTTTTCACGTTTTTTCTCAGACAAATTTCTTTTTTTTCAGTCAAAAGAGCCTCAAGCTCCACCGTTTCTTCATCCGATCAACGGGGACCCGTGTCGGATTCGTCTACGCCCCTCAAGGGTGAAGATTTCGTCGAGCCACGCTTTTGGAGGACTCCAGAAGTTTCTCAGGCCCATCTCGGACATGGCCCAGGAGAAGGGAAGCTCGACGACCGGAAAGCTGTTCAGGGTCTGCCCTGGATGCCAGCTTCAGAATGTCTTCAAGGAGGACGAACACTCCCTTTGCCTTTACTGCCTACATGAGGACAAGACGCACGTGGAGAAGGACTGTGCGTTTTGCGGCAATATGTCGGAGCGGACCATGAAGGACCGCCATCAACGTCTCGCCAACTGGCTGGAAGGAAAGAGCCCGTCAGGCGAGAAGAAGAAGAAGTCTGAGCGGTCTTCTAAGACCTTTGAGGGCGCCCCGGCGATGGGGGTCCAACAGAAGGCCAAGCACCGCAAGTCCGCTGGCACCGGGAGCGCCGAACGGTCGGGCTCTACGGGCGCCAGGCAGGGCGCATCCTCCCCGGCGCCATCAACCACGAGCCAACGCTCTGGCTCAGGTAAGAGGAAGGCTGAGCACCCGGCGAAACTACTGGAGAGACCCCGGTCGTGCCCTAAGGCCCCATCGGAGGGGGAGCGAGGTGGTGACCCTCCCCCCAAGGAGAAGGCGGTGAGCGCACCTAAGGTGGTGAAAGCCTTGATCCATCCAGCCAAGGCCTCTATCGAGACAGTCGCGGTGGCCCTGGCTCAGCCTGTGGAGGCTACACCAGTGGTGGCGACCCCGGGGCATAGAATCTCCCTGCCACCACGGAGGGAGTCCTCTTTCATGCCCATCGACAGGACCCCCGTGAAACCTCCGATGGAGAAGAAAAAGGGGGGGCAGGAGGTCGTCGTGGACTCGGCCTCAACCTCTGAGGAGGAGCTGATCGAAGTCTTAGGCCACGGCTCTGGCGTGGAAGAAGGCCTTCCTGTCGGGAGGGACCCCGACGTGGAAGGCGACGAGGGCATCGAGGATGCCGACGGGGCTCCTGATTGCCCGTCGGATCTCCCTCAACCAGTGCCGCAAGACAACTCGGCGGCCATTTTGTTGGCTATACAGTCCTTATGCTCGGAGATAAGGACGAGACTGCCGTTACCACCAACAGAGGAACGGTAACGGCGGGGGACCCGGAGCCAGGCCCTTCTGGGAGCCCTCCCCCTAAGAGAAGAAGGATTCATCCTCCACCTCCTTTTCAGCCATCGCGCCCTGTTCAGCCCTCCTCCCCGTCCACGACAAGTGGGGATGATACGGGGACTGACATGGTCGCGACGGGTACAGACGACGAGGTTTACGATGAGGATCTCCCGTCGTCACCTCCCACCCGGGCTTCCCCACCCAACGAGATTGGATCGTTTCACTCCATGATCGCCAGGGCATCCGAGCTTTTCCAGCTCTGCCCGGAAGAGAAGAAGAAGGAAGGTTTCCTTTATCAACGGCGCGAGACCAAGAGGAAGACGGTCCTCGATGTACCTCTACTAGACGACATTTGGGATGAGGGCCTCGCCCTCCTCAAGAACCCATCCACGACGCCGGCTAGAAGGGATCGGTACGAGAAGAAGTGCCGGGTCCCGGACGCGGCCCCCTTGTGCCTTCAGGCACAGCCGACCCCGGACTCGGTCATCTCCGTGGCGGCCAGGAAGAAAGCGGGGAAGGGGCGCGGCCTCTACGTCAACCTCCCCGCCGGACGGCGAGGGAAAGAAATTAGACACGATGGGACGCAGAGTCATCTCGTCGGCAGCGACGACGCTTAAGGCGGCCAACGCCTTGGCTATCGTAGCCCGCTACGACAGGGAGTTGTGGTACAAACTGGCCCCCCTGCTGGACTTCCTACCAGACGACAAGAGGGCGGAAGCCCTAGAGACCTTGCAGGAAGGAGAGGTGGCGTCGGACCACGCCATTACGATTGCGACGGACATCGCTGACACTGGATTTCGCCAGTTGGGCAACGGCGTGTGCCTTAGGCGGCGTGGATGGCTCAAGGCTACTGACTTCCGTCAGGACGTGCAGACCAGAGTCTTGGACATGCCTTTCGACGGAAACAACCTGTTTGGGAAAACAGTGGACGATTCCTTTCAAGCCATCAAGGCGGACACGGAGACGGCCCGGGCTCTTGGGGTTCTCCAGCAACGGCGGCCGCCCTTTCAGAGCGGCAGAGGCAAACAGGGTGCCTCCAAAGGTTCCAGCGGCGGATTTTCCACCTACCGTCAAGCGGCCCATTTGTCGTCACAGGAAGCTTACAGGGGACGAGGCAAGTCAGGCGGACCCCGCCGTCGTCGCCAAGTAGGACAAGGCGGCAAAGCCTCATCGAAGCAGGACTGAACCGGCCGCGGGGTCGGGCCCCCACCAAAGCACCCTGGTGGGAGGCCGGCTGTCGAGCTTCGTCAGCGTGTGGGAGTCCATCTCCACCGACCGTTGGGTGCTGGACGCCCTAGCTCAGGGTCACGTGCTCGAGTTTCTAAAGAGGTGCCCGCGCATCCCCCCTGTGGCAAGGAAAAAGTTTCTCAGGTTCGTGGTCCAAGGGCGTCACTACCAGTTCAGAGCCCTTCCCTTCGGATTGAGGTCGGCACCCAGGGTGTTCACCAAGTGCCTCGCACCGGTGGCGGCGCAGCTGCACCGAGAGGGGATCCACATCTACCCCTACCTGGACGACTGGCTCATCCAAGCAAAGACGAAGGAGCTCGCTGTGGAGCATACGGCAAGGACCGTCCAACTGCTCACGGACCTGGGATTCTCCATAAACTACGGCAAGTCCCACCTTGTGCCTGTGCAAGACGCACTGTTTCTGGGAGCGAAGCTCGACACAGTGTCGCTTCTGGCCTCTCCGTCGGAGGACAGGACGAGGGCCATCTTGGGCAAGGTGCAGCGGATGCTGGTTGCGGACGCGGCCAGGGTGAGGTCCATCAAGCCCCTCCTCGGAATGATGTCTTCTTGCATTTATCTCATCCGCCTGTGCAGGCTCCGGATGCGCCCGTTGCAGGAGTTCCTGGACGCGCGCTGGATCCAGACGACGGGCAGCTTCGAGGAGAGGATCACACTCGATGAGAGTTTCCGACGAGCGATCCGGAGGTGGGGGACCCGCGCGCATCTGATGGCGGGCATGGACTTCCAGACCCCCAGCCACCAGGAGACAGTGACCACGGATGCCTTCCTGGAAGGGCGGGGAGCGCACACCGAAAATATGCACGCGAGAGGCCTTTGGCTTCCGACGGAGAAGTCCCTCCATATCAACGTCCTGGAGCTCCGTGCAGTGTTTTGGGCCCTCAGGTCCTTTCTTCCGTCCCTCAAGGGCAAGGTGGTGAGGATCTTCACCGACAACACCACCACCATGTTCTACATCAGGAAGCAGGGCGGTACCAGATCCCCAGCCCTGTCCAAGGAGGCGCAGGATCTGTGGCATTGGGCCGTCGCCCAAGGGATGTTTCTGGTGCCGTTTCATCTGGCAGGGATAAAAAACACCATTGCCGACTTGCTCAGCAGAGAGCTGCGCTCGTGCCACGAGTGGGAACTACGACAGGATCTAGTGGACCGCCTCTTCCGACGGTGGGGCACACCCCAGATCGATCTGTTCGCGACGGCGACGAACTCCAAGTGGCACAGTACCCCAGCAGGTTTCCCCAGCCGAGGAGCATGGGCGATGCTTTCTCGTTCCCCTGGGAGGGCCTGTTTCTATACACGTACCCTCCGTTGCCATTGCTGATCCGGCTCATCAACCAGCTCAAGAGGTCACGGTGCAAGATGATCCTCGTCGCACCTGCGTGGCTGAGGCAGATATGGTTCCCGGACCTTCTGGACTTGTCAGCGTCCCCATCAATCAAGCTGCCAGTGGACGCGGATCTTCTCTCCAGGGAAGGAGGCGCCATCCTCCATCACGACCCAAAGTCGCTGAACTTGCAGGCCTGGCTCCTGCAGCGTTAGAGTTTGGAGGATACGACATACCGGCCGACTGCACAGAGGTTCTTGCAAAGGCCAGGGCGTCCTCGACTCTTAAATGCTATGGACACAAATGGAAGAGGTTCTCTGACTGGTGCCACGCACAGAAGATTAACCCTCTACGGATTACGGCTCCCCAGGTACTGCCGTACCTTCTGACGCTGGCCAAGGCTGGACTGGCGCATGCGTCCATCAAGATTCATCTTGCAGCAATCTCCCGATACACCAGGACCATGGGGCGGACGTCTTTGTGGTCTCATCGTCTAGTGAAAGAATTCATGAAGGGACTGTTCAGATCGTTCCCACCGGTGAAGGCTCCGGCCCCGGCGTGGGAGCTCAACGTGGTGCTGACCAAGCTCAGGGGACCTCCGTTCGAGCCTCTGCACTTGGCTCCGTTGAAGTTCTTGTCGTGGAAAACAGCGTTTCTTGTGGCCATCACCTCCGCACGAAGAGTGGAAGAGATCCAGGCCCTTTCCTGCAAGCCCCCGTACTTGACTTTTCACGACACGAGGGTAGTGCTCAGGATGCACCCCTCCTTCATGCCCAAGGTGCCGTCGTACTTTCACCTCAACGAACCCTTGGTGTTGCCTGTTTTCTTCCCATCGCCTTCGTCGCCGGCTGAAAGGACTTTGCACTCGCTGGATGTGGCTAGAGCGCTGAAGTTTTACGTGGACCGTGTTTTCGGAAGACGTCACAACTTTTTGTGAACTTTGGACCTGTCAATCAGGGGAAGGCTCTCTCAAAGGCCTCCATTTCAAGATGGCTCTCCGGCTGTATCATGTACTGTCATCGGTTGGCCAACCGACCGTTGCCTGGCCGTCCGAGAGCCCATTCCACCAGAGCGATCGCAGCTACCACGGCGTTCCTATCTGGTGTGCCCTTGCTGGACATCTGCAGGGCTGCTACGTGGAGGTCGATGCACACCTTCATGAAATTCTACTGCGTCGATCGGGATTCCAGGGAGGAGTCCAGGGTCGGCCAAGCAGTGCTGCGCAATCTGTTCGCCTAAGGTGAGCCTGGTGAGGAGGTAAGAATTGCTTAATGTTGAGTTTGATGTAATGCTTAATGTTGAGCCTTTGCCACCTCCCGTGGTTGTGCGTGTGTGTACTGCTATGTATTCTTTATTCATGAGCATGTGAATCCATGCCAGGCCCCATGGTGGAGAAGGAACAAGTTACTTACCTGTAACTGTTGCTCTCCAGCATGGGTCTGGCATGGATTCACATGCGAACCCTCCCGCCTACCCCTCTGCGGCTCTTCACTTGGTCATACTGAACTTCACGTGCTACCAAATCTGAAGATGGCTGCCAGAGGCGGGGCTTAGGTAGAGGGCAGTCATTGGCTGTGGTCAGTATGACGCAGAGATCAGTGATTGGTTACTACTACGAAAGACAGATCAGAAACAAAACTGATACTGATTTTTTCTTTACTGAGGATTCCCAGCCTGACAACGGGGAATATTCATGAGCATGTGAATCCATGAGCAGGTGAATCCATGCCAGACCCATGCTGGAGAACAACAGTTACAGGTAAGTAACTTGTTCCTTCCTGTAACAGAGCAGAGAGAGTACACTATCTCAAACCTAAGCACAACTCGCCCAAATGCAGTCATATCTTTATTTCTATGCGCGCATAACAAAACGTACTGAGCGAATGCCCACTACTACTGGCTGAGGTAGCTACTGCGCTTTGGTCAACAACAATTGCACACAAGTCAACATTATTCCCAAAGCAATAGCTGCAACGGTGGGTTATGAACCCCGAGTCCCGTTATACGAATCACCAATACAAGTGTTCGGCTTCATGGACAAGTAGTCCTCGACTGCTAGCGGAAATGACATTGGCTAGGAATAGGTCCCACCGCCGCATAGAAAATCACAGGCGTACGGACCGTAATAACAACAACCCTGTGATCCAAGGAAGGTTTACCTCACTCATAACGTCCCACTACGCAGCATTGAGCGTTTCGCTTGTAATATGTCTACATCACAGAGTAAGCAGAACTCTCTGTAGACAAAACGTACGACGCCCTCATATACGATAACAGGGCAAACACATAAAACTTCCTAGTGAACCGAACGAAAACAAATCCACAACTAACGAACAGACATTCCAATATGTTGCTGGACTGCATTTTAATGTAAATAGATAACAGAGCCTACTATTTTAAATCTAAATAAATTAATTGAGCCAAACTAAGTGTAGAAAATTAACATGTTATTAAGTGAAATGGTGTCATGTACTTATATAATTTCAACAGAGCAATCCCACTCAATCATACAAACTATACACATACGTCCCCTAGCCTAAATCTCTCCTAATTACTGGTATTAGATCCTTTGTAACGCAAGATCCACTTCTTTGCTTATGTTCAGGATCATTAGCTGTTTTTAGACCTGATGAGAAGCATACATTCAAAATTCCAGGTGTGACCAGAAAAGCCTTTATCTCCCTTTCCCTTGCTAACCTCTTAACTTCCTGGAAAGATTTCCTCTTCTTCTCCAGGTCTTTAGGATAATCTGGAAATATCGCCACCTTAGATGAATCATAAATTGCTTGGCTCTTTTCTCTTGCTGCCTTAAGTACCTTTTCCTTAGCACTTGTCATGTTAAACACCATCAAAATCTGCCCTGGTTTAATATTATCCAACTTTGGCACTCTAAAGGCATAGTGTAAGTCACCTGGTAAGAGAGTACCTTGGCCATATGTTTCTGACAAAATTCAAATTAAAGAGCTCTCCATTTGCCCATCTGCCGTTCCTTCTTCTGAAAGTCCCATGAATCTAAGGTTATGGTTTCTGGATTTCAAATCCAGCATCAAGCTTTTAAGCATTAAGTCCTCCATGTCCTTTCTCAGGTCATTATGCACCCTATAGCTCCCGGAGATCGCAGAAGAAAAGCCAGCCGAGTCTTTCTCAAGCTGCCCAACCCTGTTGTCCAGACTAGCCTCCTTACTATTTAAATCAGCAAAGGAAGCTTTCATCTCCCCAACATCTTGGGAGACCTTTAGTAGCAGTGTGTAGATGTCCTGAATGTTGGGAGTCACCTCCATGTCAGCCTTGGTTTTCTAGGAGGCAGGGTTCTCGAGGGAATCAATCTTTTTCTGTGAATTCATTGTATCAATATATTATCTGAAATCAGGGAGACAGGGGCTCTTGCTTCAGCCTGCTGCCTGCTCAGCCAGCATTCTATAATTATGAACGCTCTGTAACTTTCCCGGAGTGTTTCGTTCTGTTATGTGTGATGGTTTATTTTTAGAGCGTGATTGTGTTCAGAATATTGTGTGATTTGGTGTGAGGAAGGCGGCAGGAGTTGGAGTGCCCTGAAGTATTTCTTTGAGGTGTGTACACATGCTTGTATATTGTGTGTGAAGTTCTTTTCTGACAGGTGCACATAGTGAGTGCAAGTGCACGCGGATGTGGCTCTATGCTTTAATATTTTGGGCATCTGTGCTTAGGCTGTTTGATTGTGCGGTCGTAGGAAACATTGTGTTAAGTATTTATTACTGTAGAGCTGCAAGGTGGGGTATTATAGAGGTCGTTTTAGTCATTGTATGGAGGCATAAAATGGAGGCGTAGTGCTTTTACTCCTCCAATCAATACACTTTTCGTGCTGTTCCCAGCCATAGGAGGGCAGTAAAACAGTTTTCATCTCTACTTTGTATTCCTTCTCCGTCTCCGATAAGCACTTCATTTCATGCCTGCATGAGATTTTTATGCAAGCTTAAAACAAATGGATTCCAATTAAATACGCCTCGCATCTAGACCTGGTAAGTCTGTTAGGCGGTGAAATTGAAAGGGGCTTTAAAGGTATCACTTTGAAATACAAATTCAAGTACGGTGCATCTATCCTACAGCATAATAAAAACAAAACAAGTACTTGGGGTGTAGTGTCAAGAGCACAAGGAGCTACTGGGTCCAATTAAGAGCCCCAAACCCCATACGTAAATTACTAGATGAGCTGTACTGGATTAGAGTGCAGTGGTACTCCAGCATGGATATTACTGCAACATGGAGTGCCACATGTACAGACACTCAAGCTGGCCAACCAATATAGAAAGGAAGGTGAAATGGGTGACCCTGGCTCTCAATTTTCAAGCAGTCCTTTCTCTGAGCCATATGGGCTTGCCTCCCATAACACTTAGCATGTATCTTATGGTAATGAGCTGAGTTTCCAGATGACTCTTTCCCTTATTGGCCAACTCGCATTTTTTTATTTTGTTGCACATGGAGTAAAATGTATCTATTTTGTCGTAGTTTATTAGGCGGTCACACTCAACTCATGGAGTTCCTTTCCCCCCCATGTAAGGTGGCGCACAATAAAGCACTTTACAGATTCAAATTTGGTGAGGCCTTCTAACTGTATTGCACCCACCCCAACAAATACCCTCTGTCACCAATGTACTAGGGACCAGGCCGCTGTATAGAAATAATATATATTTATTTATTTAAGGTTTGACAAAGAAGACTAGCAGCCAATATTACAAGTCCCAAGTACTTTCTGTTATTAAAACCACATAGGTAACATTTTGAAACATGCAGTCACAACTTACAACACATTTAATTTCAATGTAACCAATAGAAACCATTCACAATACAATGGAAAATAGTTTTGCAACACACATTCAAAGGATGGCCAGTGCTTTGGAATTCTGGTTTGGGAGGCAAGGGAATCAATGGGAAATTTCATTTTTTAGGCTTTCATTTGAAAGTCACAGTTGAGATAGGGAAATCCTTTTTTCAACTTTGATTTAAAGGGCAAGGTTGGGAAGAAGAACTCAAAGGGAAATCATTTTGCAACACACATTTAAATGAGAAGCAGTGCTTGGTAATTCTGGTTTGGAATACAAGGGAATAAATGGTAAATTTTGTTTTGCAGCACACATACAAATGAGATGTAAGACCTTATAATTCTGGCTTTGCAATCACTAGGAATTAATGGGAAGTTTTGTTTTGTACTCTCTACATTCGCTTGAAAGGTAGCATTTAGGATGAATTATTTTGGGATTATGGACACCCCCTTTGGGACAGGAGTCGGGGGTTTCAGAAGGACTATAACGGCTCTAACACACTGGGCATGAACTTTGTTAGTTTCAAATTCTAACAACACTCATCCCATGATTTTCTATATGGGAATTAATTGATTTAACTTCAATTCAATGCACTAAGGATCTACACAGCTTTCCCCTCTCCACAATTTAATGTAAAGGATTAAGGCAGGCTGTTCCCAACACAATGCAATTGAAATGGATAGGGTGATTTTCTATAGTGGAATTCATTTGAATTGGATTGAATACAATGTGCCAGGGGCCTACCCAGTTTCACACCCCTACCCACTAATGGAAAGGGATAAGTCAGGTAGCTCCCCACACAATTGATGGCTTTTGGATTGGTCTACTTACATGAGTGGCTTTGGTCAGGGAAAACAGCAGGGCTCCTATGAGGACAGTGCAGATCAGGTCAAGGGCTTTAAGTCAAGTATTTTCTCTTGCAGCCAGACTCCTTCTGCTCCTCTGATGGGGTCCCTGCTAGCTTCTAGATTTCCCTGTCACTCTCTACAATGCATGGATTGAGGCATCTCTGCTAGTTGTTCCTCGCAAGAGTCTGTGAGTAGGCTATGTCCCGGAATAAAGTGAGAAAAAAACCTTGTTCTGATGCCAACATGCCCTCTTATGGGGCTGATGACACTCCAACATTGTCATAATTCCCACGGTAAGGATTGGCTAGCACTCTCCCTTCACCTCCCACCTAGACACCCACTGGCTGCTGATAGGACCAGAAGTTGGGAGATACGTATGATGTAGGCTGAGAGAGGAGAAAGATTTGTCATCCCAAAATGACATGTGGGTTTTACATTTTGTATTCTGAAAACTCTCACAATGTATCAACTACCTTAATCTTTCAGATAACTGCATGAATATATATATTTTTGAGTTCTATATTTTATGGTGAGTCGGGCAATGCAAATTTTCTTTCGCCACGCCCGTCCTATGTGTAGCCACCGTTTTTCACATTGCAACTCAGAAACTGCCAGAATCATACTTTTGATCATAACTTAAGTTATGTACATCACAGAAATTTCGTTTTTACATGGTCCCATCTGACATTGTATCCCCTTTAAAATTAACCCAGGGTGGGCTCAATAGGACACGCATGCTCTTTTTATTTAGGAAAATGTGTTCAATGTTTACTCAGTGGCACTGCATGCTATGAGCGGTAGCTTCATTTCTCCCCCAAGTTTCCATTTCTCCTGAAGCATGTGACCAGCCATCTGCTCGAACCAATGTTTATCTTACCCTTTCCCCCTGAGCTTCAAAGGGTCACTGTTCCGAGCTAATGCACATTTTATGTGAAATCCGACCTTAAAGGTCATTTCTGTTGGTCATTTTATCTGTAAATCCCATACTTTCAATTTACTTCTTTGTATATCTTAAAATCTAAATTGGCATCCAGCCTGTTTCCTTGGTGGGCCTAGCCCCAAAGGTCTTGGGGTCAAAGTTCAGCTCAGAGAGAAAAACAAGTTGCAGTTCACTATTCTGAAAGGCTTGCATATTGCATTTACCCACTGTGTACATGTAACTTTCAATACTGCACCAGGGCCTGTTGTTCACAATATAATCTTTCTTTATATGCTGTATACACAGAAATAAGTTCATTGTTGGTATTCTTCACGAATATTCCACAGTTACATAAGAAACCAGTGTTCATTTATGCAAACTGAAATAGGCCTTTCCTCAAAAATGTTGTCATTTTTATGTGCTGAATTAAGTCTCTTTATTGCTCATGAAGGCAATTTGTCATTCGACTTTACTTTTCAAATGTAAGGCATCATTCCTACTTTTTAGCTTCCAAATGCACAGATTTTCAATGTATTTATTTTTCCCATATGCACGCTTACAGTTTTGAATCTGTCAAAGTGGGCATTTACACAAAGTCAGCAACTGCAATGCCCCGTGTGCCTGGATTCCATCAGCCACAGTTAACAATATTCCAGTTCTAGGTCTCACTCTTTTCCAGCCGAATGCCTGTACATTGTAACAAAATGGAGAGAGGCCCATTCTCGCTCATTCATTAGGCCTCATTGTGCTGGCTTTTATATTTCAATGGAACTCCACTCTGAGCCAGCTTCACTTCTCACAAAGGGGCCTAGCATGGCCTCTCCATCGCTGTCCCTCTGGGGCTGTCTTTTTACCCCACAATATGAAACAGAGAAAGAGAGAGAGAGATATTGACAGTAGCAGTGTAAGATTGTGAATTTGGGCTTGTCTGCAAGAGGGCAATGGCAGGAGTGCAGGATTGAGGGATGTTTTGCCTTTTAATGGCTACTTCCCTCTTTACGTGAGTAACCAACTCCCTTACTACCTTACACTATAGACACATATCCCCCACAGGCTTAGCCGTTAGCACATCAGCAATAATAGAGTCATGGCTAAGCTCTCCACTTTAGCTGATCACACTCTCTCACATCAGCAGCTAACCAGACTATGGTCTATCAGATCATGAGATCTTCTGTATGGATAATCACCCCCGAAGATGCTCCACCAAACCCATGGAAAGCATATTGGCACACAGCAACCATGTACTTCATCCTGAACTCATCAACACTGACGGTTTTGAATCTGACTCTCCCACTGCTCCACTAATGTCCCCGCTTTGTTCTTACAGAGCCACGCAGAGCAGTGGCAGAAAGAAACTATGCTGACTACTTACTTTACATTACTTCACAATGTTGCAGAATGTGTCTTGGGGCCCATTGTACATGAGATGTGTGAGTTTGTGTGCATGGGGGTATCATCGTGGAGACGTTTTACTGAAGTACTGTGTGAGAATGCAACAATGGGCCTCATTAAGAGGTGGGCGGCAAGGGATTACCGGCACCGGTAAGGGCACCGGTGCCGGTAATCCCTTACTGCCCTACTACGAGTTCCCTTTGTGGGTCCTCCCTTAACGCCTGTTTTTTCCAGGCAGTAAGGACAGCACCCGCAAAGGGACTTTAGAGCTAATAACGGTACCGCAATTTGCGGTACCGTTATTAGCGTCTTCCCCATTCCCATTGAGCCCTCTGGGGACTCAAATGGGAATGGGGAAGGGCCCTGGTGAATGGGGAATTACTGGTCCCGCCAACCTTGGAAAGGACCGGTAATTGCTCCATTCACCAGGGCGGAGTCGGTAAGGTTTTGGAGGCAGCCATGGCGCTAGTAGCGCCATGGTTACCTCCAACCTCGTAATGAGGCCCAATGTATCTTACACAATGGATGTGTGTTTGTTTCATTATATATTTATATGTGCCTAGTCTGTGAGAATGTGATATTGTGAATGTGTATGATATGGGGCTTTCTACATATAATACAGTACTGATGTGTGGATTTTATTGTTATTTTTCATTAATAACGCACGTAACACCAGCAAGTGGTTTCTAAGCGGGGGTTCTGGGTTCAAACCTGTGTTGTGTGGCGTTGTCTTGCTTCTAAGACAAACGCTTTGCCCCTGAGCTATCCTTCCTCTTTGCTGGATGTTTCATGTATGATCGATATCAGTGTGCACATGCACTTTACATATTACACAGTATTTGTGTTTGTTCATAATGATGTATCATTGTTAAGAAGTGAAAACCTTCCCACTTTGCAGGTAGGAATGTATAGTTTTGAGATTGTACAGTATATGAGTGCTTAGAGGCAGGCTGGCTTAGACAGAAGTGAGAGTATACCTGCCAGGCAACTGCTCCTGAAGGTAAGCCGTGTGCATAGATCTTCAGTCACGCACAGAAATTAGGGTCAGGCCCAGCCAGGTACACTTCACAAGTTAGTGCCATGGCATAATCAGGGACCGTTCAGATTTTAAGGCTAGTGTAGTCAGTCACATGTCGTAGACAGCAACTGTGTACTGTAAGACCCATGTCAAACCATAGGGCTGGGGCAGAGTCTGATATACGTCAGACATAAGGGTACAGTATGTCACATGTTAGCATAGCTGCCAACTTTCCCAGCTCCATGAGGCTCTATTGAAGCCGGTCCTGGTTTTTGCTTCCAATTGCATGCTGTAACTTGTAGTTTCGTTTTTCCAATTATAAGGGTGGGCCTACAAGCCCTAGCATTCAGTGCGAAAAAAAGAGGACTTGCTCGAAGAGACCAGCATGGAACTGGGAAAGTTGGGAGCTATGTGTCAGTTGTTAGGGCTGAGGTAGAGACAGTCCCCTCGGAGTCGCTAATATTGGTATTTTATCAGCTGCGCTGAAGACCCGACACATTCCCCCTTGTGCCTCTGGCCAGTCTATCTTGAGGAAAATGCACAGGTATTTTTTGGTTGTGTTGAAGAGAGAAGAGAGAGACGGGGGGCACAAAGATAGAGATAGAGTTTCCCCAATGAGGAGATTAGTACAAAGGAAGAGGCAGCTGAGCAACATCAGCCAATGTTAGTGTCTGTCCTCGAGAACTGACTTGCAATGTAAGTATAACAGAGGAGTTTGATCCTCTGCTAGTGTTCCTCGCGATAGTGTCAGAACACTTCTTCTGAGGTCTGTGATTAGTGCACTCCTGTGTACGAGTCAGGGCCCAATTCTGAGGTGCATGCATGTGAAGAATCAACTTCCGGGGCACCAGTGGTCACGGGATGAATATCGTTTTCTAAACCATCAATGAGCCCCACACCTCTAGTACACCAGAAGGGATCCTAACAGATTAGAAACAAGTCAATTATAAAGCTCCTTGTCCAATTTCTGTAATTTGGATGGAACGGCAGGCTTATCTCTGCAAAGTCGTGGATCATTGGTTACTTGCAACACAGAGAAAATACAATTGTTACCCAATGATAAAAGGGACTGTCCAGTCAAGGTTCTATACAAATATATAATTTATCATTAGTACAACAGACAGTTCTAGCACACTACAAAAAACAATCCACCCTGTAAAAGGAACACTGAGGACGGATAGTTTCACGAAGGAAAGGGATGCGCTCTGGATACTGACAGGAGGGTAGTCGGTAAAGCAATCAGTCTTAACTATTCAAGTTTATTTGGTTTCAGCACCAAGGGAGAAAGGGGTTGTAAATGTCACTAGGGGCCTTCAAAGAAGGATCAGTGGGCTAGAAACACAATGTACCTTGTGTTTGAGATGATGCTCAAAAGGGTTGAGTCAGTTTCAGGACGCCTTGCAGCTCCTGTAACAGAGTTCAAGATGGGAGACAGCTGTGGGTATCAGGCAGCGGGCAGTTCGGCAAGCGAGGCTGGACGGACGGCTGCAGGCTGATCTACACAGCAGCTTGGGGTCAAGAATCATTATCTCTGTGCTCTTTGGTGGATCTGGAGCGCTGGTCGAAGTGTCTTGGACGGCTTTAGTGACTGCTGCATGACAACAGTCAGTGGTGCAGCCAGTCGCGATTCGAGGGCTCAACTGCCTCAAAAAAATGTCCTTAAAAAATGGACGCTGGTTGATGCTTGTTGTGGCAATCCTCCTAGTTTCTTCGCTGGACTTGTGTCATCTTTTAAGGCAGATGGCCCAAAGCTGAGGAGTGTGTTTGTAGGCAACAGCCTTGTCCTTTGTTCAGAGACTCTGGCACTACCCACCTAGGAAGCTTGCTGGCAGAACTAAGCAGAGCATGCTGTGTGCTGGATGGGTACCAGTTCTGGACTTGCTGGACGGGTCCTCTGAGTTCGGTATCTCCCTCTGTTCTCTGGGATAATTTTAGGGAAGGGATCTTGCTACCCTGTTGGAAATCATGGCCTTCCTTCATTGGCAGAAGCTATAAGGCAGAGTGTACCTTCAGTCCAAATGAGTCCTTCTTCTTACTCCTTTCAAAGTTGTTGGATGATCTGCCAGAAGAGGGGCTCAACCCACTTTTAAAGCTAAATAGTCCTTAGCGATTGGTGCAGGCTAAGTCTATCTTAATGAACCAATCCTGGGTCCCCAAAAACAATCTTCTGGTATGCGTGAGGTCATAACCAGAGTGCTTTGCAACAGGAAAGGTAAAGGGATGACAACATGTACTACCAAGTACCACCAATGTTCCTGTCTGTTCTGGATCAAAGTGTCTCTCTGGTTAATTGAGATCTCTGTGGCTCCTGATCAAAGAGCAGGTCTACCTTGAAGTTATGGCGAGAACAGACTTTCTATCTCCATCAAATCACAAACTCGTTCTGTCCTAAGTGGGGTCCACCTGCAGGGCTGACCACTGTAAGCAGTTGTCCCAGACATGACATTCACTTCCCTTCATACTAAGGGGCGGGAGCGGACTTCAAGTTGACACAGATGCATATCAAAAGGGTGTTGGGTTTCCTGTCCACTTTGTCAGTCCTTTGACCAGGCGTTCCGCAGGCCTGCTTCAATTAACTCTCATCAGTATCTGTTGCCACCAGCAGGCAGACAAAGGATACGGCAGCTCCATGGATCCTTTAATATTTAATTAGGCTGGCCATGCTATGAGGAAGGTGTTGCTCTCCTCCTCTTGCTGCTTTCATGTATTCCTGGCTGTCACATTCCAACTGAACTTGACAGGAGGACTGTGCCGGTAGGCTTTGTCCACCCAGAGTGCACGTGACTATGTGTTTGTTGTGCGGTGAGCATAGAAAAATGTGTGTGGACTAGCCCCACACATTTTCCGAGGTTGATCTCCCATCATTATATTTCTCAAAAAAGATCAAAAAGGCCCAGGCGAGTGCACATCCGCTGTGCGATGGTCGAATTCCTCACAATGAAAAAATGGGAAAGTGTTCTTCCATGATGGATGCACACTTGCCTTAAAAGCACCATATTCTGTTAAAGTGATAATGTGGCAGCCTGCCATCAAAGCCACAACCTTTATGTGTGCCTGATTTACTGCTTGACAACAGCCTTAGCAGCCATGATGAATGCAGGGCAGGAACTCTGAGGGCATTCTCCTTTCAAAAGCACTGCTTTAGCATGTCAAGAAAAGGAGTTAAAATACGACACCTGTGAGGTGCCCTTAAACTCTACAGCATACGTGTTCCCTTTATAAACATTCCTACGCTGCAGCAACTATTTTCTAGTTTAATTAAAGCTTAAGAAAACTTTCTTAAATTAGAAAAGTCGTCGTCTTTTGGGAAATTCTTGCAGTGCCACTGGTACACAGCCACTGGTACACATGTTACTGTCAAAATTATAGATTTGAGCAGCTTTTTCTGCTGGAAAGCGCAGCATCTCCCCTCTAATTCTTCCACCTAACTTAGAATGGTGGTGCTGGAAACTGGAAGGGAGAATGTCTGCTTTGTTCACTGTTTTTAACACAAACTCAGAATTGGGAGCTGAGGGACTGATTTAGAGGTGCATGTTATCATGGAAAAAGTTCTGAGTGTCAGCTGAAAGACACGTTTCCATGAAGCAAAGGATTCTGACTTAACCCGAGAGTGGCGTAATAAATCAAGTCCACTACTCATGGAAAGCCGTGATTTACGGCATAGCAACAGCCTTAGCTACCACCTCATGTGTTGCCAGGGACTGTGTTCTAAATCCAAAATACTCTTTCACCAGCCTAAAGAGGCGTTAATTAATGCCACCCTGGAGGTGTTGTTAGCGTAGAAAAGAAACGGCATTCCTTACATAGTATTAGGTAAATACATAGTATTACATAGTATTTACATAAGTTTGTATGAGACTATCCTAAAAATACAAAACACTGAAAGACCACAAGGTGGCAGACTCCGCAAGGACTGTTTACAATGTGTTTTCTTTTCAATTTGTCAGTGCCACATTTTTACATTATAGAAATTACTGTCAAGGATTTGCAAGCTCACAGACACTTCTGTGCTGTAGAAATGTGTATGTGTCTTTCACGTTTGTATTTGGGTCAGAGGTGCTCTGCACACGTTAAGTTAAGCCTACAGTGCCTTATTTGCATACATTTTACATTAATTTTGTTGACTGCTGCCACGACATCTCTCCTCCACTTCTCCCATCAGCCTCAGAATGAAGGTGGGAGTATTTGGAGGAGGACATGAGTTACCACGTGGCATTTACTTCGACATCAGAATCAGGCCCTAAGTGATGGCCACGTTCTGCAGGGTGGGAAGGCAAGCACTCTTTAGCACTTTAATGTTGTTAATTTTGCACGTGCCCATAAGCCGCCCACAAACAACCAAACCAATGTGCTGTTCCCCTTGGGTACCTGCAGGTGGCGCTGTTGGTGGCTGCTGAATTCTGGGAGCAGGGAGATCTGGAGAGGACTGTGCTGCAGCAGAACCCTATTGTGAGTACACTCCTTGTTCCCTTGCCATTGTCACTGTTGCAATATTCTGGCCTCACATGGGGTGGGCTGAACAACTTCCTAATTAGACTGAATAATGTTCTAAACTGTATCTTGTAAACGCATTCATCATACCGTGGAGTAAAAGCAGGCCCAGCATTAGGGCCTTTCTACCTTTTCAAATCAAATGGTCCCCAACACCTTTGGGGGCCCTCTGTGACTTTGATGAAACATTATGGCTTTTCTTATGTGGTAATTTCCTGCATCCATCAACACCAAATGTTTCTGCATCTGCCTTCCCATAATCCAACTAGCACATCCTGCTCTCTTTTCTTACAGACCCATGTGCAATGAGGCCAGCAATATTGGCAGAAAGGCGCTATATAAGACTACTTTACATTACATTATGCTTAAGGTTTCAGCTTCACTGTTGTCTGCCGTTCTTTGTCTTGTACAAAGGAGAATACACCTTCCCCCTAATGATCTTCATACCACAAGCCCCCTGCATTGCTTTTGTTTTTGGGCACAAGCTCGGGGACATGGTAAGACTTTGGGTGTGCACATATTCCCATATGAAGCGACATTGTTAGCATTAGGTTGATCTAGAAGACCTGTAATCCAGCAAGGAAGAAGTTGAACATTTTCTGAAAACCAAATATGATTTTACAAGAATTCTTCCCATTCCATAGTATTTGTTATTGTGTTATCGGATGGGTACACCAGGATACGAAATTGCACTAATTGAAACGTCGTAGGCCCCATAAATGTTATTCCATTTCCCCACTGGCCTTTTGCAATTGAAAACTCCAAACTACATTTCATCAATGCATTTTTGTTGTTAACATGGTTTTTCCAAGCAGAAAACAAGGAGCCCCCATACATCATTAATGGGCTTCCACACATATCCATCTGGCCCAGGGTAGGAGGCAGGTTGGTGCACTGGCAGACCTGGCAGAGTAGTTGGCCCGCAGAACACTCTGGTAAAGAGTCCATCTGCGAGAATGGGTATGCCATGTGTATTGCCACAGGGACCAACCGTCTTCGATGCAGTCACATGTGACATTAGAACCTCTCTGGTACAGCTGAGACAATCAGAGGGCTTGTCAAAAGGGCTGTATCCTCTGAGACAAATCCGCCCTCCGAGGTGTCACGTGGCTGTCCGCCCACGCCACCATTTTTACAAAAATGAACAAACTTATTCACGGCTTGCTTTCAGTCTAGTTCAGTGGGGATGCTACATCTGGAGTAATATTTCCAGTTCTAAAGACAAATAGCACAAAGGCCCACATCTACAGTAGGATAACTATAGCTAGGAGACAGCCCACTGTTGAGTGCCCAAAATGTTGCAGAGTTTAAATCACATATACTGTGGCAGGGTTTGGCAACCTGTCGCACTTTGACTCTCCAAGTGTTTTGGACTATGACTTCCATGATCCTTCTCCCATGACGGTAATGGTCAGGGCTGCTGGGATTTGTAGGCTAAAACATATGGAGAACCAAAGATTTCAGACCCCTGTGTTCAGGAGGAGAGGAATTCACTGACGGGCCCATAGATCAGCGATCACCCTCTAGAACTTGTAAGACAAGATAGCTGCACCATGTGAGGACAGGGGGTGCAGGATTCACTTACTCCAACACGGCTCAATAATGAGGACTCAGTAAGTTGGCAAAGGGAAGTCCATTTAATGACAAGTACATCAAACAGAGAAACAAATGGAAATCAGCAGCATTGCGATCACCTGTCTCACTCCGACTTCCTCGAACTTCAGTTGAGCAGCAATTCTTATAGGCAATATTCGTCATCATTGACGTCTAACTCTACAAAAACTTTACATGCAATATAATTGGTTAGGAAAGGTAACTTAAGTATAGGTGCTATATCTGTATATGATAATAGGGCATGCGGATTGGATAACTCTTATCGGGTGGGCGTCTACGCCCATCCCACTACACCACATGTGATTGACGTCACTACAAGTACGATGTTTTATTGGTTCTACTATCTATAGGACTCCAGATAACTTGGTCCATTGTTATTGGGCAGGTTACACCCCTAGACATAAATCCCCATTTTAATTAGCGGCATTCAGAATGGACACCCATATGCCTGGTGTCCCAAGTTTCACCCTGCCTCCCTTCCATCAATCAGTATATTAGGGCTATGTGTCAATTAGTTGGCTGGGTATGGTCTCGAAACTGTAGCCTCTTATCAGGAAAAGTTATGGCATCCTCGGTTCCTGGATGACATCAGGCGGTAGTACTTCTTTGCGCCTGGCTGGTCACGTGTTAGTTCACCATGAATCTGCTTCTTTTTCCAGCTTTTAGTGTATTTAATTCTGTTTCGGCCTCGCCATCTGCGTGGGCCCCCCTTATCTTGACCTTCATGGGGCAGGCTGGTATGCTCTGAAGTTTGAGTCTTGTTAGCTGACGCTCTCCTCCCTTTCTCTGGTTGACCTCCATTTCCTAGGCATGAGCCGCTCTTTGTTGAGTTTCGATTCCGCTCCTTCTCTTGCCTTGGCTGGGTTACGAAACTTGGCCTGTTGGGCCTCTGGCAGCCTGGGTACATTTCTGCTTTTACAAAATGGAGTTGCACTTGTATAATGTGCCTTATTGAGGTAGATATATATAGTTGGCGCTTGCCGCTCTAATCTTCTACTAAACATTGCAAGCAGTATCATTTCTTTTGCCTCTTGCGTTCCAAGCCTATTTACACAAGTTTGACAGGTCGGTTGCTTCCATCTTGTCTCGTAGCAATGTTTCCTCACGTTTTAACATCATCTCTTCTCTGTGTCCATTACATTTATTTTCGTAGTTACTCACACTGGCGTGCTATCTTCGATAGCTGCTTTTGTTCATTCACTGGCCTTCCATTAGGGCTCATTGGGTCTGTTCATGGACCGTCTGTAGGTACTCTTTGTTTCGTATCAGCGGCTGGTACGGCTGTCTGATAGGGTACCGTGCTGCCCAGGGTTGTCTGGTTATGGGCGCTTCAACAGGTATGGATCTTCTTATGTATACTGGGCAGAGTCCCAGTGCAGCTCTTTGTTGGTTCATTTGCTCCTCATACATCACATACCTTGGCGAGTACGCTCCTGGTACCTCGAAATGAGGGGATGGGGTGCAGGCCATGTATGGGACCTCCTCTACACCTGCTAAGGTGAGGCTGAAGAATCTAAGAAGGAAACAAGGAATTGTAACAGACATCCGATTTCCCAACGAGACTAAACAAATGCTTTAAGCCGGATAAAAAAGAAGGTGGTGAGCACCAAAACCTCCTGGGCAGGGTGTGGCCTAAGAAGTGAGGAGGTGGGACCTGCTTGTAATTATTCAGTATTTTGTTAAGCTTCATTATAGCAATCTTCAAAGCCTTGCTGCCACTTCGCAGTATGACACATTCATGATCCCCAGTGTTAGGATTACAAACCTTGCTCTGCAAAAGTAAGACTACAGGGAACAGTGGAAACGTGTGCACAGCTCAACACAGAAAGATAAACAACTCCTAACCACTTTCTGCCAGAAGCGAAGAGCACAGGTTTTTGCATGTGTTTTGTAGAGCACATAGTTCTAAATGCAGTCACTCTTTTATGCACAAGAGATGGGCAGTAGAACTGAATGAACTTGCGCAGCACTTAGAAATTGGTTAATAGTGTGCATGTTTTTCAACTATAACTGGATGGAGTAAGCCTGCTGCAAGAACCCAGAAGGCTTAGTCCACACCTCGTAGAACGACTAGTAGGGATTGCTCCTGGATATCTTGCACTCGTTATCCTAATAAATACTCAAAGAGATTTCAGTAAGTGAGCAGTGGGTGCATTTTCATTGAAAGATAAGTGAATCAGCCAACACGTGTTTCAACCCTCACAGGTCTTTCTCAAGGCTGAACAAATACAACACCCAATCAATTAAATAGCCTGAAGTGAGAGGAAGTATCTCTTTCTTCTGCATTTTGAAAATAATATTGGAAAATAAACCCAATTGTAATTATCTCAAATAAGGATCTATGTTGGGGATTTGAAAAATAAATAAGAACATACTCAACAGGATTGATCAACAAACATATGAACAGTATATAAATCTTCATAAACATTATTCACCTCCTGAGGATCCACATATAGTGGTGAAACACATGTAGAGGTTTCTCTTGACACATTTACAGAATGTTCCTGCTGAACAATGTACACTTTGATTTTGGATGAACACTAGAGGTTTCTCTTGATAAATGTACATAATTTTCTATTGAACGAAGTACACGATGGACACTATGTATTGATTATCACGAAATACAGCAAAGAAATAAACAAAAAATGGAAGATTGAAAGTTTAATCCTTCCTTAGCACATTAAACCTAAAGATCAACCTCCTAGCTATACTTTACTGTTGAACAAACACAACAGTGAATCTTTAGTCAAGCGTCAAGGAAACCAAAATTTATTATAAGAATACTCGCCAAGAAACAGAGAAATTGTTTGCCAACACATTGACATAATCAATTGAACATGTATAAATGTACGTGATATTGAATAAAGGATCATAAGTGAAATTGAACATTCACAAATACAGTCAAAATCTTTGGAAAGTCATAAGTAAACCACAAATGTGCAAAAAAGGGGGAGAGGAAGGGGATTGGAGAAGAGAGAGAAGGACAAATTATTAGTATCTAAACATTAATCATCACAAATTCTATTTGAACAAAAAACGGTACCAGCCAGGGCATGAAAGCCCTTACCGAGGAATGTGTTAAGGTTCCCAGTGTAATCTGGGTGTGTCGTTCAATGCAATTGAATATATCTGCATGTAAACAATCTTGAATTACTATACAGTTTACTGATTGTCATGATCCGCCAGAAAGCAAGGAATTGGGGTCAGGTTGATACCTAAAGGACTGATATGGCCCTGTAGGGGTGAACAGGACGGTGAGCATACCAGTAACTACCGGGAACCAGTTGGTTCGAGCAAGATAGAAGTCACAAGTGATTGAAGTGTTGACAGTGATCACCATTTGTCAGGTGAAAGGATGCGTTCAATCTAAAGTGTCACCAGTGAGAGTAATGTGAAGTAACATTAGTAGGGTGCTTACTCAGGATGGAGGGTAAACTTATGCAAAGTGTGACTCACGCTGGTTTATACGTATTTGACACAGCCCATTGGGGTCACCAGCAAGGTGTATATAAAGGCCTGGGAGGGCTTATAGGAAATGACCTGAAAAGGTAATGACAGAAGATATAAGGAAGTCTTGTTTTATTTAGTGTGATTAGCTTTGCAAGCCCTGAGCAGGATTAATGCTGTTGGAAAAGTCCAGGGCGGCAGGAATCTTTCACGAATCTTTCAAATAAAGTTTACTCACTGCTCACTTACTGAAATCTCTGTGAATATTGATTAGAATAACCAGTGCCAGATATCCAGTTGCAACCCCTACCACTCTTTTATGCACTCTCCATATCGCCACATAAATTGACAGAGGCACAGTGAGAAAATCCAAGGTTCACGCGGTTTTTATGATGTGGGGAAACCTGGGATTGGAACTCAGGACTCCTCTCTCCAAATCCCACATCTCCTACAACAACCGTTTAATACATAAACCAGAGCAACTCACCTCAATACCAACCACTCCCACCCGAACATATTGCACAACTTGAGGCCTCAGTGCAACACGCTTTCAGGTACTTTTATTTCTAATGGGGATCACATCTGTACATTTTTGGTGCACATTTTCCTATTATAATTCTGCTGTCTGGACCAACACAGCATACAGCAGACCCGTGACTTCAAAAGTAGAAGGTCCAAATCCAGAAGGTTCAAAGCAAAGTGTGAAAAAAGAACATTATTCCATAGATGACAGAAGTAGCAAGTGCTTTTGCATGCATACTGAAAAACAAGCACGAAAGTGCCTGTGCTTAGTTGGTAATTCGATTGTTGTAGCCTTAACTCACCGAGCAATTCTGCATTGGCAATTTTCATTTGTTTCTGGGTTGCTGATGGGGTCCCCTAGATTAATTATTCATTAGCATCTCTGAGCAGGTGCTGGCAGCAGACAGCCGAACACATCAGGAGACTGGAGTAAACGCTGCTAATGGTGAACGTGGCTGAAATGAGGGCCCAGGCGGTGACCTAACTTTGGGACTTAGGGAGTCTTGAGGGTCCAGGTCCACAGAGGACCCGGCCCACTTAAAGTCCCCAGTACCATAGTCTAGGGGTGACAATGTTTCAATGGAAGTGCACTCTTAGAAGGGCAGGTCACAACAAGAGACTGGTGGGGTTGAGAAAGAGCCGAACAGTAGCATCATTAAATAGTTTTTCATGGAAGCATGATCAATGCGTGACTCAATTTCCCAGTGCAAGAGTCAAATACAAAAACAGTGGATGAATTCAAAAATAATTGGAGACAGACATAGCAAAGTAGGAACACACAATAAATCCTAAGCACATGGAAGGTCTATGTCAAGAGTAGCATTCAAATACCAAGACTGGAGATACCGATGGTTCTTACCAGCTGTCAATTTCTAGGTCTCTTTCTTTATTCATGTCTTCTTAACTTGAGATATACAGCTGAGTGGATGGGACAGACCTCCGCCTGGCCCAGTATGCCATGCCCTCAGTCATTTGTGGATATGAGTCACCGGGAACCCAGCGTCATTAAAGGTCCAGACCTATCAATGTGTGCTTTTAAGTTCTGCGCTGTGGTGGTGTGTCTTGCAGAATTAATTCTTGTCCTTGCAAAGTGCAGTTTGTGAGCTCAAACGGGATCCTTTAGGAAAGCCGCCTTCCTTTTAGTAAATGCTTGTGTGTGTACGAAACACGGTGCAGATTGGGTTGGTAAAATGTTTGCCGTTATCTGAATGTATTTAGATAGTAACCATGTCCTCTGCTGTGCCTTGGTGTACCTCTTAAGGTTGCAAAGAGGTTACTTAATTCGTTGTACCTCGTCCATCAGACTGTTCATATAGTGCTTCTCCTGCAATCCCTTAGGCTGGCTTTGGTCTCCTGCCGGTTCATATTTGATATTTTTGAACTCAGACTGAATGTGAGCAACCCAACCAATCAATCAAAACCTCGCATTGATATAACCCTATTTTTAGTACAAAACAATGGCCTAGAGCAGGTGTGCGGGTAAAGAGTGCTGCCCCTAAACAAAATCAACCTATGTGTTAGGAACATTGCTGTTATAAATTATAGATATATAAACATTTATTTTAAGTTACCTATAGATGGCTATATCCAAAGTCCTAAGCCTCTACATCCAACGTCTACATGCACGTTTCAACCCAATAAGATTAGTTCAGGGTCTTCATCAGGACGGTTCTCCATATTGTTCTATCACAAGAACTATTTAGTGATTTCTTTCACAAATGCTCAGTCTGCTATATGGGTTGATCGCCCACAAAACATATCACATTGGTTCAAATGCAATATGCTTCATAGTTATTCATAATTTATGTTTAAGCCTGGTCATACCCATGTCTTCAATCACTGTACAGCATTACAAATAAGAGGTTTTCATTGGTGGTGTTGCTTACAATGAATCTGAATTCAAACATAGGACATATGATGAAATAAAAAGTAAAATAGTTTTTTGATTGCATGTTTTAAGATCATTTAAAAACCATGGATGTGGGTTTCTCCATGGTAAATTATGCTCCACCATTCTTTGCCCATAATATTGACGGCAATCTTCCTGAGAGCAGGAGTGCTTGCCATCAGTGCGATCTTTCACTTCCGGGATGAAGACACTAGGCTTTCTTACTAACTGGCAGATACACTTAGACTATCCCATGAAACCCCTTGTAGAGTATGCGAGTACCAAGCCCACATACTTAGACCTTCTTATGACTTCTACACCATATCCCAGGCACTGCTTTTAACGAGGATTATCTCTGGTAAGGTTATATTGATGAGTCCCCCTTAGTTCACATTGACCACTATAAGGAGGTTATGCAGGTCGCAGCCGGTCCAATTGCTGGTGGCCACCCATCATTCCAGGACCCATCAGCCTGCACTAGTGTGCAGACTAATTTGCCCTATCTGTCTCGCCTAAAAGCTGATCTGATCACCAATGTCACATGACGCCACCTTAGCGAAAGCACTTGCCCTGTAGTGACGGCTTGCTTTACTCTAGTTTGCCGTGTGCTTCCACTCACGCCAACCGTCCACACCGAGCTGGCGAGCCCCATCCCTTAAACAGGGAGCACACCCCACCTTCCTCCTCCTCCACCCGATATTGGGTTCAGGTGTCTCTCGGATTGTGGTTGAGGTGCTACTTTGGCTTCCCTGGCTCCTTTTTGCGACTGCAGCACTGACCCCTTTGTGTGTGCCTCCTCACCCCAAGCTGCTAAGGAGACCTATCGCCTCTTGTTTTCGATGTAGGCACCAGTACATTGAATGATGGGTGAGTACCCACAATGAACCCTGCGGGTTGGCTCATTCCCTCTGGCTCGCCGCCTGCAGCCCTTTACCAGAGTACGACTAGTGCGAATAAGGGGGTCACATTGACCTAGATTCCCATTTCAGTTGAGGACGCTGATACCTGGGGAGGGTGGCAGTGAATGGGTTAAAATCTTCCATGCTATAGTCCTTTAAACAGACCTTCTTCCACATGGGTGTAATATAGCAAGCGCCTGGCTCACGCGTGAATGAAGGTGGATCCTCACTAGACCGCCCTCGGGCCCAGCATCGCGTGGCAGCACCTGGTTCCCCGGGCATCCGCGCCTCTCACTCCCAAAGTCAAGCAGGGGACTTCATCACACTGTGCATCCATGGAACTCTTCGTTAACATCACCTGAAGGCAATCAGGGTGCCATACAATCACGCTCTGTAATGCCACTGTTGTCGTCCATGCTGTTTATGTAACTTAAAGTGAGTTGTAATTACATAGTCTTTGTATCAAACCTGTGCCTGTCATTTCTTTGGTAAATTGGTCAGGTTGCTAGACCCCAGTTTGAAGGTACTTCGGTGAAAGGCTGACAGGACAGTAGCCAAATGGCAAGCACTCATTCTTCCAGGTCATTGGGTCTCAAACCACCCTCAGAAAAGAACAAAACTTCTGCCTAACACAAGCAACACCCCAATCCAAGACCGACATCAACACTCGCTGGCGATAACTAGCAGGGTCAAACGTCCATAGAAAACCCTTTTACAAACAAAACCACAAAGATAGAAAACTCAACAAGACTATTCTCAGAGACCCTACAAAGTCCAGACACCTTGGCCACCGTGTGTAACGATAAATTGTTGTTTACTGTGAAAAATGCTTTGCTATGTTTCTCCTGGTGTGACACTGTCGGGCTTCAGCTCACACTGACCAAGTCTACAGATCGCCAGTGTATTCATCTCTCTTCTGCCCCCCCCCCTTTCCTCTTCTCCCTGTAGCCCATGATGGACAGGAACAAAGCGGACGAGCTTCCAAAGCTTCAGTGCGGCTTCATCGACTTTGTGTGCACGTTTGTGTACAAGGTAAGCATTTCCTGCTTTAGTGCCTGATCCTGGTAGTGGCATCTTCTCACATGCTACAGTGGTTGCTGATGGCAAAGCCAAAGCAGACAAGTCCATAGGAAAAAAGGAGGCAATTTCCAAAAGGCTGGTTTCCCTGGATATTGGGTATCGCTAGAGTCAGTCACATGATCATTTACACCTGACATGGGCCTTACTCTCTCCATTCTTTCTGAGGAACCGTGCTGCCCAGAAACATCCTGATTTACTTATGGGTCCAACCCACTTCCCATACCGTTGGTGAGATGAATTGGACATCATTGTCAAGTTATCAGTAGGCAGTGTCAACAGAGCTATCTCAACCATTACAAAATGAAGGCCAAGCCTGTGCCACTCCATTTCATGTTAAGTCTGTGCTGCCTGTGCTGTCTTCTTCTGGGCCGTCCGAACCTTCTCACGCCCGTTGTCTTCTCCCCGCAGGAGTTCTCCAGGTTCCATGAAGAGATTATGCCCATGTATGATGGTATCCTGAACAACAGGAAGGAGTGGAAGGCCCTTGCCGACGAGTACGATGCCAAGATGAAGGCGCTGGAGGAGGCCAAGCAGAAGAAAGACGGAGTCGTCATACCAAAGCAAGGTTAGGAAAGATGGGTGAGAACTGACAGAGTATCTCTTCTGTAGTGTCTCTCAAAGACGTTGTCACAGTTTACACCTTGGTCTGCTCAAGCAGATAAGCCTCAACAAATCTACCAGGAGACATAGTGCCAGGGGGGCCCTGTGCAATGCAACGTTATTGCCCGCTCAGTTCAACGGGCGTCCTATTGAATTGGAACTACAATACGACTCTAGTTATATGGGAGATGGGTTATGCATTTCTCAAGATGCGCTTTTCATGCATATTTCTATCAGGTTTTTTAATAACATGAAATTAATTACAGGATAACTAGAAACCTGTGATAATCAGGTGATTCACGTTTTGACATCTCTGATAACTGTGACAACTGTCCTAGTTATGTAGGTAGACAGCAGGAAGTAGTTGTCAAAATACAAATCCTGGACTAGGCATGGGGGCACCCTTCGGTGAGAGGGCAGAGGCATAGCTGGACATCAGGTAGGTGTCAGCCATTACAGGAAGTAGAGGGACTGTGGGCTTCATGGTTTATCACCAATGTCTATGCCTTTTGTCAGTAGAAAGCAGACTTTTTTCACACCTCTTCTTCACACCTCTAATAATGATATGATATGACATGATATGATGGGTTATTTAAAACGCGCTTAATACCCTGAGGTTTCTAATCGCGGACCCGGGGATCGAACCTGTGTTGCCCCGGGGCGTCTTGCTTCCAAGGCGAGCATGTTGCCGCTGAGCTACAACAACAACAACAACAACAACAACAACAACAACAACAACAACAACAACAACAACAACAACAACAACAACAACAACAACAACAACAACAACAACAACAACAACAACAACAACAACAACAACAACAACAACAACAACAACAACAACAACAACAGCAGCAGCAGCAGCAGCAGCAGCAGCAGCAACGATGACGTCATGGAAAAGTGGGTCAATGAGAAGTCCAACTCCGTTTTGCTCTGTTGTTTAGTGCAGCATGTGAATGCACCTGCTGCGGATCTCTCTGCAGTACTGTGAATGCTATTGAGCTGAATTGCTCATCGATCCTTTTGCGCTTTGTTACTTCAGTATTAGAGCCCGGCTTGTGCGCCTTAGCCAATCGGAGGGCTCAGAATGCAGGGCTTACATTCCAAGCCCTCAGATCGGCTCGGCTCACCTGCCGCTGCTGAACTGCAGTGTTGTCTTTCTGCTGCTCCCCTCTTCCTGACTGTGCCTGTCCCCAAACCCACAGTTCCCCTGATCCCTTCTCGCTGTACATGACACTGGCACCTGCCCTCCTCTATACACTTTTCCAACACTTACCTCGCTCTCGCCACTCTGGCTGCTGCCTCGCTTGCATCACCCCTGGGCATACTTCTACCACGGTGGCCGAAATGTTTTATTTTTGGGAAGAAATGGATCACACTCAACATGCAAGTCGTTTCTTTTGACAAAAAAGTCCCTTTGCACCCCGAATATCATGCCAAAAAATTGACGGGTGGTGATGGCTGTAATCCGCTAGTCAGTGGTATCAGTAGCGAGAACCTCTTTGAGATCCCCCTCTCGAACCGGAAGCTTAAACGTGGTCCCTCAGGCACTGTCACCTGTGAGAGCCCACCAACACAGCACTTCCTGCAAATCTCACCTGTGCGTTAGCTCTCCTTGAATGTATGCCCTAATCTGTCAATCCCTCAAACTGCCATCCACCAGCAATTTCAGGATGGATACAACTACCTCTCGTATCTTGAGTAATGATCTACCCCGCGGCCTGCACCTCAAAACTTGCTAGGAAAAAAGCAAAAAAAAGCTCTGAGTCAAATGCTATCCGAGAATGCGGGTAGCAGATATCTACAGCAAAACGGCATCATGAGAAGCTGTTGCGGACATCCTCCCTTCACCCGTAAACTTAGTCCTTGACAGGCCAAGTGCCTTCTAAAGTTGCCATCTCATGGCACCACTGATGTGAATGCTATTGATATTCATATTTTATTTATATTGCGCTCGTACACAAGTGTTTCAGAGCGCCACAAGGCAAGGGAGGGGATCAAAGGAGAACAAAAACAACGATCTTACTAGGCCCAGTGACATTGAGAAAGTGCACGTGCATGGGAGAGGGAGAAAGGAAAAGTGCATGGGAGGTGGGAGAAGTGGAAAGTGTGGAGCAAAGGAGCAAAAAGATAAATAATAATAAATAAGGACAACAAACAGTGGTAATACAGCCAGCAAACGGCAAGTGCTGGGTTTAAGGCAGCAGAAAGGGTATGTCTGATAAGTGCAGGAAGAAAAAAGGGGGGCTGTATGGGTATAGATACAGACCCCAGTGCAAGGGGTGGCCCGGAGGCAGTGCAGGAGGGTGACAGGGTGAGCAGGTACCTGGGCCCGGAAGGCCAGCTGCACGGTGCAAAGAGAGAACAGATCAGCAGGGGAGGTGGGGGGCAAAGGCAGAGCAAAGAGGAAGGTCTTGAGGTGCTTCCGGAACTGGAGATGGTTCTCCTCACGTTTCAGAGTGGCAGAGAGTCTGTTCCAAAGGGAGATCCCAGCCGAAGACAGAGATCTACCTCCAGTTTGTTTATTAGAAAAACAACTGAACCTGAGGGAGTTAGAGGTAGAGGAGCAAAGAGCTTGAGAGGGGATGTATTTGCAGAGAGATAGCTGAAGGTATTTTGCACCCAGGCCCCAGAAAGCCTGTGGACAATGCAGAGGGTTTTGAATTTAATCTTTGCATCCAATGGGAGCCAATGGTTAGATTTCAGAGCTGGAGAGATAAGATCCCAGGACTCGAGGCCAAGGACAAGTCTCGCAGTCCTGATCTGCATTAGTTGCAGAGGGCGGAGAGGAGAGGCAGGTAGATTTAGAAAGAGGATGTTACAATAGTCCAACCAGAGCTTGAGAGACAGTGATCTTCTGGGGGAAGGAGAGGAAAGGCAGAGTAAAAGATGGAGGGTTAATTACCCTCACATGAAGCTGGTGATCAACATTTACACCAATGTAACCATCCTGATGCAGATCAAGAGCTAAAATTGTGTAGCCGTCAACTCTTACCGCCCTTCCTTCACTCGACTCTCCAGGCAAATAATTGAACCCCGAATGACACTTTACCCTCCTGCACAGACTACCCTGGCAACTTGCTCTTTAGAACACAGGTCCCCCATAACCTTCCTTCTTACACAGGTAATAAGAATTTATATTAGCATTCTGTGGGTTGGAGCCAGCCAATCACGAGCCTGGAAATGTGGGTTGATATTCCCGATCCAGCCCGTGTTCTAAGCTGCCTAATGGCCGGCTCTGCAGCCACCATCTTCCCCCCACCCTCTGTTCCGTTTTTGTTTTTTTTAATCCCAACCCCACTTACCTAACTCTGGTGGCGGCACCACCCAATGTTGCTGCAGCTCCCCATCCCCATCCTCTTCATTTTCCGGCCGCCATGCTAATGGAAGAGGAGCCCTCCCTTCTGCTACAATGGCGATCATCTTGGCAAAGTATTTTCATTCATTGAACTGGATGCGTGCAACGTCCCGTTCAACGAATGAAAATGCTTCTTTTTTTTTTAACACCCCGGGTTGCTGCTTTGGTAACCCAGGGTGCTAATGGCGTTCTAAACCTGTTCTGCGGGCCATACTGTGGGTAACGTCCTGGTGCCCTAGTTACCTGCCCTTGCTTTGCTTGGGCCGTTAACTTGGGCTGCTGGGCCGTTACCCCTGGTATGGCCTGTGCAACAGGTTAAGAATGCCATACTCTTATAGGGACTTCATGCTGGATTCCTCCGGCTTCTTAGGGCTGTGATTACAGATGTTTCTATGTTACCCCATATTATGGTATTCTACTATATCAGCTTCAGAAGAATGAAAGGCTAAGTCGCATCTTCCAAAGGCTTCAAACGTACTAAGTGCAAGATGGACCCATGAGAGCGGGGTGCGCTTTACTTGTGTGCTATCCACTCAACCTAGGTAACAAAACACGAGTTCCCAGAGTTCAGCACTCCTTATCGGTCGCACACTCAATCAATGACGAGGCTGCTGGCTCTCCAGAAGTTACCATCTCCCACATGAAACCTATCATGCAGATTTTTTGTTGCTGTAATATGGGCACCTTAAACTTAAGATCATCCAATAAACATTCTGCTAATACCTGCACCCTCTCAGCAGACCAAGCAATGGATGTCCTGTGGATTACTGAAACCCGATTTACTGACAAGTACACAATGCAGGTGTGCACTCCTACCAACAGGCTACAAAATCCATGTCAATTACAGAATAAATCAACTTGCGGTTGTGTTGCTGTCATCTCTCCAGCCTACATCCACACCACAAAGATTCCCACAAACCCTAGGTCTTCCTCCAAAAGTCTGGCTTTCAAATGCATCACTAGGCCCAATTCCTGCATTACCATTATCACCATTTTAAACCCAACAGCCCTGCGATTCCACACATTTAAAAAAGGGAGTGTATTGCATATCTTCCAACTAGCTCCAATTAAATGCACATTATGTGGGACGTCAACATCTGGCTTGACTGCCCCTTCCACAAACAAACCGCTCTGTTCAAGAAGTGCACTGATATTTGTATTCAATAAACCTAGCTGATCTACGCGCGTGAGCCAGCATACTCAGTCACTCCCCTCACTTGGACTGACCATAAACTACTCCAGCAGGACTGTCCAGGTCTTAAATGCTTGTAGCAGACTCTGCCAAACTCGAAGAAGGCTCCACCAAGGTCAGTCCCGTCAAAAATAGTTTCCCTCCCAACTCTGTTGAGAGTTTTCAATTCTCCTGCAATTCCCAAGGACTGCCCTGATGCATAACTTCATGGCCTGCATTGTGGACTCACCAGAACGCTGGATGCCCTTGCACCTATAGTTCACAAAAAATATAAGCTCTGATGAAGAACAATAACAAGTGGAATGAGACGGAACTCACGCTCCAGAAAAGGACAAACACAAAATTGGACAATTCCTGGTGAAAGACACGCGAGAAAATAAACTAAATTGCCTGAGACACCGCAAAGATAACTCCTCAGTCATTAACTGCCAAAATGAAAGCTTTTCTTCACATCAACCAAGTAATGAACAAATCTTGAGAAATTTGCTAAACTTGCACAGAGCTCATAAATCTTTCCAGCTGCGCCACTGAACTAGCCACCTCTCAGACACTTGTGGATGACCTGATCTTGTTCTTTCGGGATAAAGTCACAGCCATTTAATCTAATATCAATGGCCAACTCAGAAGTGCTTAACCTACAATACCACAACCAAAAAAATGATGGGTTTTGAATAAATCTGAACCACTGACAATGCTCTGGGCAACCTTGCACACCACTGTTTCTTTGCCCGTCTGCGCCATTGCAAAAGGGGTCCAGCCTTATACAAATCAGTCAGGTACTGCCACCAATGGTAGCTGCCCAGCCCAAACTTCTAGGCCAGGTCCCCTCTACACGGAAATACAAGCAACCCCTTGTTTGACCTCTTCATTAAGGTGTAGCTTGGTTCCCTATGGCGCAGCAATCAAGGGACCCACGTCTGGGCATACCTTCTCTCACATAGGTAGACAAGCTGCAGCCAAAAAAGTGATGGGTGGAAGGTTTTGAATACATCTGAACCACTGGCACTGCTCTGGGCAACCTTCCACACCACCGTTGTTTAGCCCGTCTGGCCATTGTGAAAGAGCTCCAGCTTTATGCAAATCAGTCAGGTACTGCCAACAACCTTCCCGTTCTGTAATAGGTTGGCAGGCTGAAAAACGATGGTCTGGAGAGTTGCCCAGAGCTGTGCCCATGGTCATGATTAATTCAAAACTTTCCAGCCATCACCTTTTTGTTTTGCTTAAGTCACCCTGAGTGGGACGGGTATGCCCAGACATTGGCCCGAGCCTTCTGGGCCTAGAGACCCAAGCTACTCTTCACTGATGAGGTCGAACAAGCACGAAACATGTCTGGGGATGCTTGTGGTCTCATGCAGAAGTGATGTGACCACAAGCAGTTCAGGCTGGACTGTCCCATTTGGGCTGGGACCAAGCCTGATTTGCATATGGTCTTTCCCTTTCTGTAATGGATTTGCCGGCTGAAAAACAATGGTCTGGAGGGTTGCCCAGAGCTATGCCCGTGGTTCCGATTAATTCAAAACCTTCCAGCCATCATGTTTTTTTTGTTTAACCTACAGAGCCCTGAGACCTTCGGGTTAGTGTTGCGCTATAGAAGAAATGTATAAGTTAGTTAGTACCTGACATAAAATACTTAGCCTCCTTTGTTGCATTAAGAGAGATTTCTCTATCTGACAGCAGTCACCAAAAAGGAATAAGTTACTTACCTGTAACTCCGGTTCGCCAGCATTGGTACCTTTCATAGATTTGCATGCTGTGAATATTCCCCATCGTCAGACTGGGAATCCTCAGTAACATAGAGCAGTTTAAACTTAAACTGAAAACTTTCAGTCACTTTTGTGCTCTATCATAGCCATTTTGGGTCATACTGCCCATGACCAATAGGAACACCTCCCTTAACTCCTCCCCTGTGGGCCATCTTCAGATTTGGCAGCGCAGGTGAGTGGCAGTAAGAGCGGAAAGACAAGCCTTGCTGGGTAGGTGGGAGGGTCACATAAGTATCTATGAAAGATACCAATGCTGGAGAATAGGAGTTATAGGTAAGTAACTTATTCCTTCACCAGCATTGGATCTTTCATAGATTCACATGCTGTGAATAGATTACAAAGCAATATTACAACAATACCCAATGGATGTAGGCAAACTCCCAGCTTAACATACCACTGGAGACTTACCCACCTCACTCAAAATGGTTCTGCAGAACCGAATGGCTGACTCTAGACTCTTCTGCAAAATATCTGTTGACACAGTAGAACCTGGTAAACATATGCACCGATCTCCAGGTGGCTGCACGGCAGAAGTTTGGCTGCGGAATTCCAGTGAGAAAAGCAGTGGTTGCAGCCACTACTCTGGTAGAGTGAGCTTGGGGCCTGCCGGGAAGTGGTCTTCCGGCTTGCTGATGGCAGAATAAGATGCAGGCAGCAATCCAACTTGCAATGGAGGACTTCCAGAGAGCCTTCCCCGGCCCAGTTGTCCCGCTGTACGGTATGACTTAGTACACGCCCCATAGTACTTGAGGGCGCGCAGCACATCCAGCGAATGCAGTGTTCACTCCACTGGAGACGTTAGTGTACCAAAGAATACAGGCAGGACCACCTGCTTATATAGATGGAGGGCATATGGCACCTTTGGCACAAATGTTGGATTGGTACGCAGAACAGCCCTGTCCTTGTGAAATGTCAAATATATCCGTTTTATGTAAAATGCCTGGTTCTCCCCCATCCGCCTGGCCAAAGGTATGCCCACCAAGAAATCAATTTTCCAGGTAAGACGCTTAAAAGATGCTTGGCGCATGGGCTCACACGGTGGCTTCATGAGTCTTGCGAGTAGCACATTGAGCTCCCATGCTGGAGCTGGGCGGCGAACAGGTAGAAAAGCCCGGAACAGCTGATGCAAAAACTCCTTCACCAGACAGTGAGACCAGAGGTATGGCGCCTGTGCAGTGCAGTTGTACCTGAAGATTGCAGCTAGGTGCACCTTAATAGAAGAATGCGTTAAACCAGACTGAGCCAGGGACAACAGATTATGGCAACAGATCCTCCGGTCGGATGGTCTGAGGTCGCAGTCGTTGGTTTTTCCACCGTCCCTGAAAATGTTTCCACTTGCTTTTGTTGCATGTCAAGGTGGACGGAGCTCTAGCTGTGGCCAGGATCGCCCGGCAGTCTTGCGGAAGGGACAGGGCCCCGGACTCAACACAGGAGCCAGGCTGTCATATTGAGAGTGGCCGGGTCATGGTGCAGTACTACTCCCTGATTCCTGGACAGGATTGGGTGCAGCTTGATCAGTGTTTGATGATGAGAGGGTAAGGAGGTCTGAGTACCAAAACTGTCTTGGCCACGCAGGGGCCACTAACATAACGTATCATAACAGGCATATTTGTAAAGCGCACGTTCACCCCCAAACTGGCATCTTGGCACTAGTAATAGATGTTTATTGTTACCCAATTTAATGGTACTCATCAATATCACATGTGCACTGATAGAGTCTGAAGGTGTGTAGGACTCGAGGCACCAGAGGAATCGGTGGGAATGCATAGAGAAACTTCCCTTCACATGGAAACGCAAAGGCATCCCCCAAGCTCTCCAGATGGGGGAAGCGGCTGGCAAAGGTCTTGCAGCAACTGTTGTCGTGGGTAGCAAAGAGGTTGATCTCTGGGGGGCCCCACATTTGAACAAGTGAAGCTGGTTATTGTGCAGTTCCCACTCATTGTGGCAAGAGCGTAACTCCCTGCTGAAGGAGTCCGCCACAGTTTTCTGAATCCCTGATAGGTGAACAGGAATGTGAAACATGCCCTGCTGTAAAGCCCAATGCCACAGGGCTTGGGCCTCCCTGGAAAGCTGTGTAGACCTTATTCCTCCTTGCTTGCAGAGATAAAACATTGACGTTGTGTTGTTGGTGTAAATACTTACCACTTTTCCCCTCAGGAGGCGAAGAAAAGACTTCAAGGACCAAAAGATTGCTCGTGGCTCCAGCAGGTTGATGTGCTGGCTCTTTTCCTCCTCTGACCAAAGGCCCCTGGTGTCTTGGTCCGAAAGTGGGCACCCCAGCCCTCCAGTGAAGCATCCGTCGTGACGGTGGCCTGATTGTCCGGCAACCTGAAGGGGGCGCCCTGCATCAGATGTTCCCTTACTGACCACCAGCGAAGGCTTTGTTTGAAAAATGGTGTTAGGTCAATGTGGTCATACCAGGTCACTGAGGCTTGGATCCAGCGGGCATGCAGGAATTCCTGCACCGGTCTCATGTGTAACTGGCAGTTAGTGATCAATGGGATGCATGATGACAACATCCCCAGTAGAGATTTGCAGTTGCAAACTGGCGTTACCTGGGCGCTGTTGAGACATTGCACCTTGTGTAGAAGAGCTGCCACCCTTTCATCTGAGGATCTGGTGGTGCAAGTTTGGATGTCAAGCCTTACTAAGGTGGAGTGCCTGTTGAGATGAAACCAGGCACGACTTTGGAAAGTTGATGGAGAAGCCCAGTTGCTGTAAACACTGTATGGTAGTGGTGGTGCTGGTTTCTATCAGCAGATAAGAGGGGGCTCTAACTAACCAGTCCTCTAGATACGAGTAGACATGAATTCCCCTTTGCTGCAGGTGAGCAACTACTGGCGCAACGCATTTGGTGGACTCCCGCAGAGCAGACCGCAGGCCGAATGCAAGGGCCTTGAACTGATTATGTACTCCTGCCACCACAAAGTGTAAGTAGCACCAGTGTGAGAGACGAATAGGGATGTGAAATTAGTCTTCCTCGATGGTCGAGGGACACCAAGAAGTCTCCTTGTTGTAGCTGGGACAACACCCACTGTAGGGTTACCATGCGGAACGGTTGCACCTTTAGGAACTTCTAGAGCACCATTAGATCTAATATGGGTATCCAACCCCCTGACTTGCTGTGCAGCGACTTTTTCCTTACCAGGAAGTAGCGGGAGCATACTCCTGTGCCCAGGCCGTCCTTGGGAAACTTCTCCACAGCACCCTTCTGCTGCAGGGCATACACATGTCGCAACTTCTCTGGTTTGTGTGCGGGAGGAATGTCTGGTGGATAGTCCACGAACTCCAGCGAGTGGCCCTGCTGGAGGAGGGATAGCACCCATTCATCGGTCGTGATGCGTGTCCATTCTTCAATGAACCTTGACAGTCATCCTCCCACAGGGGTGCTGAAGTGGGAGGACCTGGCCCTGGGCTGGTCATGCTTGTTTGCCGGAGTGGCTTCTAAGTTGGGAGGAGCCAATGCATTGCTGTGAACCCCTGTAGGACTGAGTCTTTTTCCTGTGTTTGTCCCCTGATGTGTACTGGGTCTTGCAGGAGGAGGAAGGCTGGTATGTGGTCCCGTGAAGTCCTGCCATAGCACCCTTTTCCTGAACGAAAGTACTGGCTCCTTTGCTGTAGTATTCCCAAAGAGCGAGCAGTTTCGGTGTTTGTCTTTATGGACTGTAAGGCACCATCCACCTTCTTCCAAAAAAAAAGGGCAGATCCATCAATGGGCATATCCACAACGCTTGTCTGGACATCGGGTAGACTATATGTTGCCTCTGCCTATGTAGGACCACTCCATTTCCAAGCTAGCGAAAACCAGTTTCTGCAATGTCCATAGAGACTGTAATGGCATGGTCTGATGCCAATTCGCCTTCATGAAAGATGTCCAAGGCCTCATGTTTTTTTGTCATCTGGTAAGAACTCCAGCTGGGGGCCCAACTTGTGGGTTGGGTGTGGAGGCAGATGGCAGCGCTCTCTGGGGCTCTGTACTTTTTGTCAAAGCACTCTTATTTAGCCGGGATAGTTGCAGGGTGCACCAAGGTTTTGAGGCCACGCTCCCAATTGTCTTCTAATAGCGGGATAGACAGGACAGATTTCCTGCGCTGCTCTCTGCGCTAGTATAACACACTCTCCTTGCGCTGCTCCTCCGAGCCAAGGCCGAACATCATGGCTGCCCAGGACATGAGCGCATGTAAGGCTCCTACTTCATCAGGGGGGGTGTGTCTGAGTGGAACGTCATCTGGTTCCCCATTAGCTGTGATGAAATCATCAAATTCATGTGGGTCATGTGTGTGGTGAACCAGTCGTCATGATCTGTGTCAGTTCCAGTATCCTATAGCCTCTGCAGTGCTGACTGGTGCTTACCCCTTCTGGGGGGACAAGGGATGTTATCCACGTCCTTGGAAGGTACGGGGACCTCTGAGCGAGGTCACCTGATAGGTTCAGTAACTGGGGCTGCTGCAGGCAGCCGTTGTTGCAAGGTCGCCACCAGAGTGGTTAGAGTAGATAACATGTCCAGTGACATGTCTCTTTGTGGAGGCAGCAATGGCTCTGGTAGATTGATGGCTTCAGCTGAATGCAGAGGGTGTAAATGTGTTAGCCTGATCAGGGTTGCCTCACCCTGCGGTGAACTTCTGGGAGGTAATGTCCTAAGTGCTGCGATGACGGCAATGACATGATGGCCTACTCCTGTGCTTCCTCCACCTCTGTATGGCATAGACTTGACGCTGACACCACAATACCACCTAGCAGCAAGGCCACACCAAGGTTTGTGAATGATGCCCATGGACGGGTCGTTAATGCAGACTCTGTGCTGGTGTGGGTGTAGGAGGCGCCAAATGATGATGGAAGTGGTAACAATTGTATTGGAGGAAGGACTTTTGCCCGTCGATGGTGTCATCAACAAGGGTATTACAGCTGTGGAGGTAGAAGTCATCAATGAGATCCTTGTGGTCGTGGCCGTTGACTTTTTGGTTGATGATGTGGTAGTCGCTGTCATGGTCGATGACTGTTACGTTGATGAGGAGCTAGTCATGGCCGTTTTCAGTCTCATTGACAGTCGTGGTGAGCTAGTCGTGGCCGTAGACGGCTTCATTGATGGTATGCCCTCGGACGCCATTGATGGCCTTGTGGTAGACGACCTGGAGTGAGACTTGGTCATCGTTAACGGAAAAGGGTGGTCACCAGGCTTCGATGTGGACTTAGAAGTCGCCTCCCTGGGATGATGGAAAAAGCCCTTGGCTCTCCTCCTCTGCCGACACCCATTGGGCACTGACCTTTGGTGAAGACCAGTCCTTGTGCATGGATTTGGGCTTTTCGCCTTAGGTGTCTTTATGCCTCTTCTTGCTGGTGGCCTGGACTTCATGCGATCTAGACCTCTGCCCGGCAAAAACGAGGCATGACTCCATACTGTAGCAGAGTGAGAGGCCCCACCGGCATCCTCGAGCTACGTGACCAGATGACAGTGACGATCCCTCAGCGTCTTCTTGGAGAACGACTGGCAGATTTCGCATTCATGACATGGTGAGGATGAAGGCAGTAGTGGCAGTCGCTGTGGTGATCATCTACGTAGACATTCTTCAGTCCACAGCGGGCACACGCCTTGAACAGGCTCTTCCTCATGGATTCTGCCATGAAGTAAACCGCGCAGATGAAGCTTCGTTAAAGATTACTGGCAGCGGGAACGGTCCACGGAGGTAGCACTATCGCCACCAACGCCAGTCGTCGAGTAGATGTCGAAAAATATATATTTTCTGGGAAAAGTTGTTGAATTCCAATATTATTCGTAGATATGAGGGGAGGAGTTAAGGGAGGTGTTCCTATTGGCTGTGGGCAGTACGACCAAAAACGACTGATAGAGCACAAAAGTGACTGAACGTTTGACAGTTTAGGTTTAAACTGCTCTACTGTTACTGAGGATTCCCAGCCTGACGACGGGGCATATTCACAGCATGTGAATCTGTGAAAGATCAAATGCTGGAGAATGAATGCTTGAAAAAGTGTGATCATGTCCAGCAAATACAATTATGGATAATATTTCCACTTTCAACCAGGCTCTGGTAACCATGATCAACAATTCCAGCAAACACAGCTACATTCCAAACTGCCCAAAAAAGACTCGCACATCTCCACTTGAAAAGAAACCAAATGCACGCTTTGGTCAACTATGCCCCCTTCATTTGCAATATTTTGGATAACATAACTCAAAGGTTATTGGAACACAGTGAAATGCATTCATGAGCACAATTTAGTGTTCAGACCTTCCATGGGGATGGAATCTGCTCTCCTGTCTATAAAGGGAGAACATTTGTAATCCTTCGACAGCAAAGGCCCAGCTATTCTAATACTTCCTGATCTGCGGGCAGCAGTCGATACTGGAAACAATCTCACTTTGCTCTTAAAATCTCAAAGGCATAATGGATATTGAGGTTTAGTGCTACAAGATCACATTCTTACTCAAAAAAAGAGAATTATATGTACAATTTGAGTCTTTTCTACCGAAGATCTTTATTAACAACTGTGGAGTCCCTCAATGCTCTGTTCTATCACCTTGATTGTTTATTATTTACTTGAAACGACTTTTACTTCTCATGGACCCTTTCTCTATCTCTCTCTCTCTCTCTTTTTCATTCTAAATCTAAGCTGATATCATCAATATAGATTTCAGAATAGATGGTCCAGTGAAGGACCCCAACAAAAATCTCAAACTGCCTCCAAGACTGGATGATCAACAACAGCCTCTGCCCGATTGCTTTGAATACTGAGATTATCTTCAAGGGCTCTTCAAAATTGTAGCCACCAAACAGAGCACCTTTTATAAAAAACATTTTTTTAAAAGGCAGCCAGATTGAGGAACACATCTCTTCTGCATTGAACATTGTGTTCGCTTCCATTTGGCTTGAAAATTGAGTTCAACACTCTATGGGCCTTATTCAGAGTGTGGCGCTGCAGTGAAAATCTGGTGACGAGTCCATTACTTACACATTTTCTGATGATCACAGAATTACCACCAGTTTTATCTAAGAAGAGGAATTACCAGGGGCAGAATTAGCATCCCTTTTAATTTATTTATCTCCTGCATCAGGTATGTGAATGGTAACTAGCACCACCATACCACCACTTGTAATCTGGCAGAATTTTCACTGGACCGCATTGTGGTACCGGTCATCAAGTTTGAAGGTATTTCCAACAGATTTACCATCAAACTCATAATGAGCCCTTATGTATAAAACACCGGGTTTGCTGAGGAAGAGGTCCTTTATAACTCACTGTCAAGAAGCCTAAGATCACCCACTTTAATGACTCTTAGCACTGCCACTCTTAAGAAATAAAGGTTCAGAGGTAGTTGTCAGCATTGTTCTCTGGAGCAACTTGACGATTACTCTTAGTGGTGAGGAGCATCAACTTAGATTCTGGATGCTAATCTTAAAAATAGCCATTGATGTTTGAACTTCCCTCCTTCACCTCATCATCTCTGTATCGTCTCTATGTGGATATCTTTTTGAATCCTTCTGCTAAACCCGCAGAGGTTCTGTCTCTTCCTAATTTCAGCGACTCCTGATATTCAGACACCTGACTCACCATGGATCAGCACATTCTTGGGCCACCTCTCACTACTCCTCCGACTCCCTGCTTCAATGATGTCTGCACGTCTTTCCACCCCCACCTATCTCCTCTGCTTCCACTCCGATCCCTATTGCTTCACCTTGGTCTGCACCAGACCTTTCACTGTAAGTTACGTTTGTATATAGGTAGGAGTCAAGGCCTCTTGGAACATGTGTTTGAAACTGCGGAATCTGCCGACAGAAGACTAACAAGGAGCCAGAAGTGCATTTCCAACAGCAGGCCCTCTGGGCTCCTCATGTATATGTGACTTATACTTCATCAAGAATCAACTGCAGAAATATCCGCCATGGGTCTGAATTTAAGTGACTTTTTTTTCTCTGCACTTACTAGCCCCTGGATCTGCCCCCTGGTGACCTATAGGGCCTTGTGCTTATTGCTCTCCCTCTCCCATCTCCTTAATACTTGACTGGTCCGGAATGTGCCAAGGACTGTTACAATAAGACTACCCGGTCCACCCCCCAGCACTTCACTGCTTCCCTCTCCGCTTGCAGCACCATGACCTGAATGTCTCGCAGTTGGCACCTTATAAATCAACAATAAATAGGCAGATATTGAGTTGAGTTATCATATCACCTGCCAGAACAGCACCTAGCAGCCCTCAGTTGTGTAGTGCTATTCCTGCACAAGTTATTCTTACAAAACCATGAGTCGTGGACGATTTAAAATGAACACACATGTGCGCCTTGCCTTTCTTAGCTATTGCAGACTGGGAGCAGGGTTCTCTGGTGAAACACCAGTCCCTTCTTTTCCTCGCTGCCTCACTAAATCCACTTCATTCAGGGCCGTCTCACATTCCACAAAGCCCTGAAGACATTGCTCTTCACTCAGTAACCATTCTTGCTCTCTGCAAGGCTGGATGTCACTCAGTGCCAAAAGGCTACAAATACTGAAATAAATACAATGTTACACGAGGCGCACATCTAGGGTAACTTGAGGGACTTTAATCCCCTTCACAACTCCACACCATCAAAACCTGTCTCTCCACCATCACCAACTGGATTGCCACCGACTTCCTCAAACTCAACCCTTCACAAACAGAATACCTCCTCATCTCCCAACAAGGCACAAACCCGACCAACCACCTAGATCCAAGAACTTGCCATGGACAACCCACAAATATCCTTCTCCACACCTGTCAAATTCCTTGGCTTCACCATAGTCCCCCCCCCCATGTTTCCTTCACATACCAGATAGCTGCTGTCGCCAAAACATGCAATCTACAACTACACCACTTATGCAAAATCAGACATATCCTTCCTCCTAATGGCTTCCGCACCACAGTCCAAGCACCAGTTCTCTCTGAGCTGGACTATGGAAATGCTCTCCTCACTGGACTCCCCAACAGCACCCTTGCTATTAAAAACCGTGTATCTCAAACCTCCACCTTACCCTCATGACAAACTCAAACCCATCAGCAATACAAAAACCAAACAAGCCAGCCAACACTTCTACACATTCCAATCTGCAAACTCACGTGCACACAAAAACAAGCATTTACCCACTGAGCACCCAGGGCATGGAACACCCTGCCTCTCCACATACACAGTGCATCCTCCATCACCACTTTCAGAAAGAGCCTCAAAACATACCTTTTTCCCCACACATAATCTTGCCCTCCTCCATGGCTAAAGGGATGATTAAAGGGATGCCTCGCAGGTGCGGCGCCACCATTATAGCTGAAAGGCATTTTTTTCTGAAGCCTGAAGCTCTCGCACACGAGCGAGAGCTTCAGGCTGTAGAAAAAAATGCCTTTTCGTGTAGTGGCCGGGGCTGCCCGGGGAGATTAGTGGGCCCCGGCAGGGCCCCGCCTCAAACCGAAATTTCAGAGCCTGCCGGGGCGCAGCCCCGGCAGGCCCCGGCCCACTTAAAGCCCTGACTTTCACTTCAGAAGACTAGGCAGTGATGCGGGCTTTTAGGAGAATAAAGTGATAACTCGAGCGCCATGTGTACCGTCACAGTGCTCCCACAACATTAAAGAAATAACTGCAACAAAAAAACAAACACTGATCACTCGGCCATCACGAAAGAGGTCCATTTGGGTCCATTTTCAAGGGTGCCGACCCGAATCTGTGATACTCATCCCAAAGAATTCTAATGGTGAGGACAACGGCTTCCAACGGCCTCCATTTTAGACAATGAAAGGCGGTCCAATGATTGGAATCAGAGGGGCCCTGTGGAATTTCTAACTGACCTTCATATGAGCAATGGGCCGTGGAAGGTGGCCTGGACTTTTCAGACCTGAGGCAAAACCCTCTTTCAGCTTGCCTCATCTTAAGTCCTGACTTTTAACATTGTAATTGTCCGACCATATGCCACGCCTAGCGAACAAGGTTTTTCAGGTGACTAGAGGCCAAGCACTTGTCTAGCAAGAAATACACCTTGTCAGTGCAGTACACATTTTGAAAGGACAATAGACTTGTTTTTATTTGCACGTGACACACTGCTACAATTATATTCTCTCTGCATCAGCCCCGGCATGTATATTTCCAATGTGCCAGTTCTGTGTGGCCTCCACCCATTACTGCTTCTCCCTGTGCCCACTTTCTGCCCTGTTTTCCTTTCTTCTTTCCCTCCAGCGTAAGGGCTGGTTACCTCTCACAGGGGCATGACTCACCATTTTTGCAAACAAGGGACGTCACTGCAAGACCACTACGCTGGAGATTGGAGTAGTATAAAAGCTTTATTTCATTTCCTAACATAACATAGCATAGCATGACATATGGGGGGGGATAGGTGGGGAGATAGTGAGCAAGGAGGAGACAAGAAGCAAGCTCAGGGTGGCGGGGATGGGGTTGGGTAGAGAAAGGGATGCCAGAACCAGTCTAGGGGGTATACAGCTGATCCAGAGGGAGTCTAGAACCAGCCCGCAGGTGGCGAGGATGAGGATGTGGATGAGTAGAGCAAAGGATCCCAGAAGCAGCCTAGAGCCTATAGAGGAGCTGGAGAGTGAGAGGGAGTCTAGAAACAGTCCAGGGGTGGCAGGGATGAGGATGGGGGTGAGTAGAGCGGGATTCCAGACCCTTCTTAGGTGGTAGAGAGGAGATGGAGAGTGAGAGGGAGTCTAGAACAGCCCACGGGTGGGAATGGGTAGACAGAGGGATCCCAGAACCAGCCTAGGGGATATAGAGCACATGGAGAGGTAGTCTAGAACCAACCTGGGGGTGGTGGGGATGGGGATGGGTAAACAGAGGGATCCCAGAACCAGCCTGAGGGGTATAGAGGGGATGGAGAGAGGGTCTAGAACCAGCTTGGGGTGGCTGGGGTGGGAATGGGTAGAGAGGGGGATCCCAGAACCAGCCTAGGGGCATAGAGGAGATGGAGAGTGAGAGGGAGTCTAGAGATAGCCCGGGGATGGCAGGGATGGGGATGGGCAGAGAGAGGGATCCAAAAACCAGCCTAGGGGGTATAGAGGAGATGGAGACGGAGTCTGAAACCAGCCTGAGGGTGGCAGGGATGAGGATGGGTAGAGAGAGGTATCCCAGAGCCATCCTAGCAAGGATAGAGGAGATGGAGAGTGAGAGGGAGTCTAGATCCAGCCCGGAGGTGGCAGGGATGGAGATGAGTGGAGAGAGGGATCTCAGAACCGGCCTAGGGGATATGGTGCATATGTACAGCGAGATGGAGTCTTCAACTATCCCGGTGTGGCAGGGTTGGGGATGGGTATGATTAGATATGATATGATATGCCATAACACGCTTGTGCACAAGTGTTTCTAGGCACCATAAGGGAGGGAAGACATAGGCAGGACAAGACAAACGATCCTACTAGGCCTTGTGTCATTCGGAACGTGCAAGTGAGACAATAGAAGTGCAAGGGGAAGGAGAGAGGGAAGTGCAGGGGAGAGGAAAAGGGGGAGTGTGATCAGGGCAGCACGGCTCTGGGTAAGAGCAAGGAGGCAGTGAGGCTGTGGAGGTTACAGTTATAGACCATAAGTGCTCGGTAGGTCAGGAGGCAGTGCAAAGGAAGACTGGTCGTGGAGGAGCCTGGTACCCAGTGAGACTCTGAGGGAACCAAGCAACCAGTCGGCACAGCAGACAGGTAAGTTAGCAAGGCAGTGAGAGAGAGAAGGCAGATGAGAAAAGGAGGATCTTAAGCTGCTTCCAGAATTTCAGTTGGTCTGTCTCTTGTCTGATAGGGGCAGGGAGTGTGTTCCAGATGGAGGCACATGCAGAGGAGAAAGATCTGCCCCCATTATCTGCCTGGAGAAGTGACTGACCCTCAGAGAGTTGGAGGTAGCTGAGCGAAGGGCTCTAGAAGGAAAGTATTTTGGGAGAGTTGGATGTAGTGTGGGCCCCGGCCCAAAAAGGCTTGTGGATGATGCAGAGGTTCTTGAACTTGATCCTTGCAGATACTGGGAGCCAGTGGAGAGATTTCAGGGCTGGAGACATACGATCCCTGGGCTTGAGGCCAAGGAAAAGTCTTGTAGTCCTGTTCTGGATTAGTTGCATGGTAACGAAGTGTAGAGGTAGGTAGATTGAGGAAGAGGCTATTGCAGTAGTCCAGCGAGAGAACCAGAGCTCTGGAGACAAAGAGCTTCTGTGGATAAGTGAGAAAAGGTAGAATACCTTTGAGGAGGTGCAGCTGGAAGTGGGCCTTTTTGGCAAGGTCTGTGATGTGAGGAGAGAAGGAGAGAGTGGAGTCGAAGAGGACGCCAAGGTTTTTTACCTCACAGGAAGGCTAGTGTAGGTGGCCCGAGGAGGGCGGCCATAGTGAGGGAGGGAAAGCAGCAGAGGGGACCCAATGAGAAGATAGAGTTGGCGATCCCAGAACCAGCCTGGGTGGTATAGAAGAGAGGGAGTGTTGAACCAGCCCTGGGTTTGGCAAGGGTGGACATGGGTAGAGAAAGGTATCCCAAAACCAACCTAGGGGGTATAGAGGAAATAGAGAGAAAGAGGGAGGCTAGTACCAGCCTCAGGGAGGCAGGGGTGAGAATGGGTAGAGAGAAGGATCCCACAAGATATGGGAGGGAAAACTCCCTCCCTTTAACCAGCCTAGGGGGTATAGAGGAGATGGAGAGGGGCTCTAGAACCAGCCCGGGGGTGGCAGGGATGGGTTGCAAGAATTAGGGGGTTGATTGGTAGGGCAGTGTTGCTTGCATGGTGAGACCATGAACAGAACTCAAAGTTCTAAAGTGCTACTAAAATCATCAAAGTGCCCACTACCTAATTCCATCATGATGAGTGGTTGAAACCAGGGCGAGGAAGGTGGGGAAGTCATTAGGGTCAACAGGCCTTGCCTTTTCCTATGTGTCCATCGCCTGCCCATCTCGGTGGTAAAGGGCCTATGACCAATGGTGTTGCGTAAGGGGTGGCTCCAGGTGTGCAGCATTACCCAAGCAGGACCAAACCACAACTGCAAGAGGCGTGAGGAAATAACAGCCACAAGCGATCCCTCAAACAGGTTAATCACCTTTAGTTACCAAACAACAAAGCGCCTGTGGGTAACACTTATTCATAGAAGAGGGTTCTTCTAGCACAAAGGGCCAGAAGGATAAATCAATCTGTGCACAATAGATTCAAAACATTCCATATTTTATTGTTATCACATTACAATTAAAACTCATCTTTGAATTATTATAATCAATTCAATTCTTAAAGTTGTCACAGTACAGAGAAACAGTGCGAAGGGGGCAAACAACAATGAGCTCCCATAAAGTATCTGATGCTGTACAAATCCACATACAATTTGATTATCCAAAAAACCTCTCTTCTGGCACACCATTCATACTGATTTCATGCCAATCATACTTATTCGTAAAGCATACTAAACCCCAACATGTTTCTTTCCTATTCCGTTTGGTCTTACTACTACCAGGAAATTCATCAGGGGCGATCTGTTTCAACACAAACAAACCTTACCCAAGCGGGGTCTACTTTTTCTTCTGGCTGGGTGGGGGCATGTGCTCCACCCGTTGTGGGGGCATGGAGGTTGGGAAGGACAGGCTACAGGTCACCCTTCACATCAGGTGTCTTGGCCTGAGCTCTGCTCCCCAGCTCAGCTCACCATCCTCCCTCCTCAGCTTTAATGCACCTATCACAGCTTTTACATTTCCTCCTGGACTTGGGAAGTAAAAACTTAAAAATAAAGATAATCATGATAAGCACAAGCGTTTGTATTTTGGACTGATTGGCTACGGCTGCTGGCCCATAAAGCAATGGGGCAACACCCAATGGAACGGCCGACAGGCCAATGTGGGCCGCTTTGATGACAGAGTCCGCAGCACAGTTGTATTGTTTTATCCATGTTACCGTCCTCGTGTGATTTAAAATGCACCATTACCCGCAAATATCCCCTAAATATGCACCACCAGGCACTTGAGAGAACTCATTCAGTGTTAGAAGTATACCAAAAGAAGTAGTGGAACTGTGATCCCGGAGAGAAACATAGGGCCTCATTACAGGTTTGGCGGTAGCCTTGCCGGTAAAACCGGCAGGCTGCCGCCAAGCTTGCACATTTTCCAGCGCCCGCGAATGGGCTATTACCAGGTCATTACAGCTCCGCCGGACCCGGTAATTTCCCATTCGCAGGCGCTGGAAAAAAATGCTCCCCATTCCCAATTTAGCCCAAAAGTGCATCTGACATTCTCTGCTCGTGGGTGCTGGTACGCCCGGATGGGCGGGAAGGCACCCGCGAGCAGAACAGTAGTTGGCGGTCCGGTATCAACGGTACCGGCAAGCTTACCTGTACCGTTGTTACCAGACCGGCAAACTTATAATGAGGCCCATAGTAGGCAGGAAGGGAGCAACGTGCAACACATTGTTCATGGATTGCAGCCATGCTGAGTGACACTGTCATTGTGTAGTAAAGTGGGGAAGTGTGCTTTAACTTCACAAAGAGCAGTTCCAGAATGGTGAAAATGGTTGCGAAAAGTAATGGAGCTGTTCACAGTAAAATATAAAAGTAGTGGAACACCGCTCCCGACCGTTCCCGCTCACTTCGACCACCCACCAAGATGATGTATCCAAGCACAAGCACTCCTGAGAAGAACATTTGTAGGTTTGACAGAGATGACATGCTGAGATACGCTTAATTGGATTGGCTACCTTGTTGGTTGAGCAATTCCACACTGCAGTAAGAGGTAACTTACTTGAGCCATTTTCTGAAGAAGGGGAATATGTGACCTGTCATGGCTAACATGGGGAGATTGCGGCCTGTCAATCTGGTCACCCAGCTACAGAGCTTGCTGAGTGAAATGCTATATCACTGAAGGAGTCTGGTCAACTACAGTTTCCCAGCATCATCTCCTTGATGTAATGCCCTAATCATGTCTACGTTGTTGGGCGTACATGACCAGACACAGCCCGCCAGCCCCGAGCCAAGGCCTGTATTCCCCCCAGCTGGGGTGTGATTGCTATTCGCACCCCGGGGATTTGCCCAGGGTGCAAATCATTTTTTATTTTCTCAGGAGAGCTCCAGGCCAGCAGGTGAGTGGAGGGAGGGAGAGGAGAGAAAGGGTAGGTTTTCTTTTTTGCGGGTTTGGGGGCAGGCAACAGGGAAAGGCCACATTAAAGAAAAAAAGATGGAGCCACCGGGGGAAGGGTCTTGGGTGGCTGGAAACAGCAGGTGGTACACTGTGTATTCTCGCCCGCTGTCTCAGCCACTAGACTAGCAGAGTACCCTTCACTGGGTGAAAATGTAATGTAATGTAATGTGGTCATGCATCGCATGACGTTTGGTGGTTTCTTGGCTCTCATTCTGGAAGAAAAGGGGAAGGAACGGAAAGGTAGTGGTAGGAGAGGTGAAGGACATGTGTGAAACCTGAAGATTTGTGAGTGCAGATGGTAGAATCCATATACGGTGCGTTGATATCTTTCTAGGTAATTGCTGTGAGGGCATGTGGGGTATGTTTGTTCAGAGGGGCGCCCCCAGAATCAGTAGCCTGTTTGACTCGCTATCAGTGACATCTTCCTGGAGATGGTGCTGGTGTCAGGGATTGTATGTGCTGAGTGCATTGTTAGAAGGCATGTGGAGTTATGCAGAGTTCAGTTCTACAGGAGTTGAGGGAGTAAGGGGAACCAGAAGGCATTGTGGTGCAGTGGGCGTCTGTGTGTTTATGGCAAGCCACTGTATGTGTGTGTGTGTGTTATACGGTGGAAATAAGAACTGAAAGTGGGTTAGAGGGGAGTAGGAAACTTAAATGCACCTGGACTGATGATGTGTACCAGGCCAGATGTTCCTTGTTGTTCTTGGTTTATTTAATAGTGATGACAGAGGGTTAGATTTCAGGCACATTCTTGATATCCTTGGCTCATCATGATGAGCATCACAGAGAGACTGTTTGGTCAGAGGTGGTGGAATGACCTGAGCATAGATTTGTAGTCTCGCTGGTAGATCCCGGTAGTTGGTTGGGGTTAGTTGCTTCGCTGTTGTAGAGTGAGAAGTGTTCACCTCACCTTGAGGAAAATTCGTAGTGTCCCAAGTCTATTGTAGAGTATGTACTGGCAAATCCCTCTGGATTGGGTCCAGCCTCTGAAATCAGCTCAGTTTTCCTTCTTGCTGCCTAAAAAACAGCAAGGTTTTGGGGGCTTCTCTGTAGGTCAGAGGGTCATCCAGAGTATGAATTTCCGTAGGCTGCTTGCTAGGGCTGAGGAGGGGGCACCCTACTGCTATTTCGTGTGGAATCATGGGACAGTAACTAGAGCCTTGTCACTTAACCAAAGCATAATCTAACCAGTCATACAGGGAATTAACTTCTTTGCAGTGGCTTCTTTGGCCTTGTAGTGAAAGGCTTGGTGAGCGATGCAGAGAGTGAAGCCAATCCTGGGTCTGACTGGGTGCCAATCAAAGGTCTGGAGTGTTTGGGCGATGTCTTCCCTTCATTCTAGCCTTAGATAAGTCTAGCTGCGGAGGTTCATATCCTTTGTCGGTTATGCAGCTAGGACAGGAGGCATAGTAATATATTTTGGCATAGTCAATTCATGAAAGGACTAGGACGCGTACAGCCTTGGTTCTGTATGGTAACAATAAGTATGACACGATAAAGCAAATGAAATAATCCCTTTGTGACTGTTGTTTTAACTTGTGGTGCAAGGGTGCAGGCGTTCTCAATGGGACATCTTCGTTTTTTTAACTATGAAATTCTTTTGAGAGCAGATTCCCATTTCTTCTGGTGATTAAATAGTTAAGGAGTATGTTACTTTTTTGCTTAAATTCATGATTTCTGTTTTGTTGGATTGCGTATCAGGAGATTATTGGTCGACCGAAAGTCTGATATTGAGAAGCTTTTTCCAAGATCTGGATTGTTTTCTTTTGAGGTTTCAAAGGCCATTTGTGTGTCTTCGGTGTAATTGTAGCAGGTGATATCTGACTTGCTGGTCATTTCCCTGGACATGCCACTGTAGACAAGTAGGCGTGATAGCCTGGGACCCTGTGATATCCAACACGAGATATTCCTGCAGGGGGGTGATTTTATAGAAGACATGTATATTGTCTCCATCCTTTCATTCAAAGCTGTGCAGTTTCCTCTATTCCTTTATCCCCGAGTGCTTTAGGAGAATCTCGTGGCTGATGGAAGTGAATGCTACTCTGAGATCCAGAAGGATAAGGTTGCTTATCGTGCCATTGTTATTTTTTAATGTGTCCCACATGAGAGTGTTGATTCCAATTCCCAATTGATCAAAATCCATGCTGGGTCTCATGTGGGGTATTCTTGGCGTCCACATGATCCAAGTTGTTTTTATATACATTTCTCTAGGGGTTTTTCAGGGCAATGAGCATTGGTGATAGGATGGCAGCTTACTTGGTCACTGCGGTTTGCCCCAGGAATTTTTATTTTATTGTGGATTTTAAGGCCTATTGGAACACCTCCTTGTTCTATTGATGCATTGAGAAGAGGTAGGCAAGCCATGATTACTGTATTTTGGCTTTCAAGATGTTTATTGTGCATGGGTCCTCTGGTGGTCTTGCCAGGTTGTTGAGTTGACTATAGCTGCAAATTCTTGTTCAGAGAAGAGGTGGAAAGCTCCTAAGGTTTCCATGGAGTGCTGCTGCTGTGGGTGTTAGTTCTGTTAAGGTGTTATCGTTTTGGTTCAGGTGGTCATGAATCTGTAACATTTTGTTGGTGAAGTGGGCAGAGATGCAGAGTTGTTGCGATGGTGTAGTGAAGAGGGATGGGGAAACCTAGCACCCCCTCCCCCTCCTATGAAATTCATGCCATGGAAGAATGCCAGGATACACTGCAACCACCCATTCTATTTTAGACCGATTCCAGTGGTCCCCTGATTAACAAGTATGTTGAGAGATACCCCCTCAGCCAACCATACAGCCTCAACCAGCCCTACAGACCAGGAGCAGTACCGATCTACCGCAGCATGGATGAAGAGCCACAAGCCATGATCAAAGACACCTACATTGACAATATTGACTAAAGCACCAACAAGCCATGTTGCTGACATCGTTAGAGACACCACGACATAGTAGCATTAGACATGAAGCACATGTGCCATCCGCACTTTGGGACACAAACAGGCACTCAAATACATGAAGAACAAGAGAGTACAGTTCCATAGTTAGAGGACAGACACATATACATACTGTCATTGCTTTTATTATTTTGACATTAGCCAAATGCAGTCATGCAGAAACCGCAAGAATCAAGAGATCCCGAGAAAATCTTGCAGATGCTTACATGCTAATAACCCCATGGAACTGCAGTAGCACCCATGGGACCTGACAGAACCAAGTGTGACTAACCTATGGAGAATGTGGTATAGCATGGACACTGTAGAAACCACATTATAATGATTAAGGAAAATTACAGCAGGCCACAGTTCTCTCAGCAAGAGCTGAGCTGATTCAGGCTGAACAGGGAGCAAGACATGTGAGACAGGACCCGCAGGCAAGGCCACGAGATATGGATGACATTCTAATCCACAGATGACAAAGGCACCAGCTGCAGTAAATGCGTAAATGCTAATAATTCTTCATAATTCAGAGCTGCACAGCTGAAATCTGTGGTCTCTGAACACGTGGCGTGGCCGAAGCAGACACTGGATAGTGGCCAGCTATGGGAAAGAGAGCCGGTCTAAGGCTACCACACATAAGACCACAACAAATATGCCAAAATGTGAGACAAGTGTTGGACCAAGCAGGAGGGCACTCTCATAGACTAAGGTGGTACACACAAGCTACAATGCAGACACATAGTCATTCTTATTACCTTGAGAAGGTAAACAGAGAGCTGAGAATCTTTGCAGATCCCAGGCCTGTGGCTCTCAGCCCTAGCCAATCAGTTTAGTACCCATGGGCTGGGTAGCAACGGGCAAGAACCAATGGTAAACCCACCACACAGCAACATTGTTGTAGATATTAACGTTGGGATGGACCAGGCCAGTCCCCTAACATGTGTGGGCCAGTAGAATAACGTGTATAGTGTCCATTATAGGTAGTAAAATACTCACTACCCAATCGTGGAGTAGGGCCCAGGTTGTGATGTCATTCTGACATAATTGTAGTGTAAAACCGACCTGCGAGCCGAGGAAGAGCGTGATGTGCATGGATATTCCTTGTTCCTGTGCTGATCCAGTTAGTTTTGTCTGTAATAAACCGCAGTTTGAACTTGCCGTTGACTGAGTCCTCTCTGTATCTTGGGAAGGAGTGAGTTGGGCTATCCAAGTCCGAGGACTTCCAGGGTCCCTCTGGCATACCTAGGAGATCTTCCCAAAAGTAGTGTTGCGGGAAGACGAGTTCTTGAACTATTCAATAAGTTCAAATAAATGTTTCCTTTTGATGGCATTGTCCATGTGCTACGTGCTGGTCTTAGTGGTTAATCATTAATGTTTTAGTCTTGAACCTTCTGTGCAAGAAGAGAAGCCATGATTCCCTCATAAACACAGACTACTAACTTTAATAATCGAAGGATTGAAATTAAACCCTGGACAGAAATTAAAAGGAGCACTTACCATTACCCAAAACTCTAAATAGTGGAGAACCCCCAAATGAACAAGGTATTTTACTTTCATTCTCCTAACTTTGCCAGAGCCAATGGTTGTAAGAAATAAAGACTGTCTTCACTTTCAAACCCAAGTAGATCTTGGGTAAGCTCCTTCATAAAGTCAGATGAATCCTTTGGTCTCTATAGATCTTTTTCTGTGTCCGAACACTACAGCATCAAAACGAAATATACCAGTGATGGCACCTACTCAAAAGACTATAGAGGAGGCTCCTCAACATCATTAATGGGTTCAATTGCAGATACACCAATGCCTACACACATGTTTTTTATTTGAGTGAAACAAATTGAAAGATCTTGACCCAAACACTGGGAGTTGGCATATGCACAGCAAGTGAACCTATAATGTCGGTTTAAAAAATGTCTGAGTGAGAGATAGCAGAGGCAAAGATATTTCCATTTTTTTGCAGGAAATGTTTTGAAGAAACATATAATCCAATGCTTCCTGTCCTACAATTACTGTTGTCAGTAAGGCACTTTGAACATAAAAATATTGGTACTGTTTTGCAAATTTCCATTACAGTGTAAGCTCTAAACCTTGGCCTCAAGCCCTGAACCTTATCTCTCCAGCTATAAAATCTCTCCAATGGCTCCCGGTTGCTGCAAGGATCAAATTCAAGACCCTTTGCATCATTCACAAGGCTTCCTGGGACCATGCTACATGCAACTATCTAACTAAATACTCCCCTTCCAGACCTCTTCAATCTTCTGGCGCCAACTCTCTGCTGATCAAGCGCTTCTCCAAGCATAGAGCTGGGGGCAGATATCTCTCCTCAGCTGGCTCCTCCTATGGACCAGCCTCCCTTTCTCTCGCTGTTTTGAACCGGTCCACCTCAAGTTCCGCAAACAACTCAAGACCTTTCTCTTCTCCTCCCCCTCCCATGCAAACCATCCCCTCTATCACCAAGTTTGGCGGCCAGGTCCCTCTAGAGTCCAATAGGTTCCTGACCTTCTGCTTAATCGCCCCAGCACCTCCCCCCTGCACTGCCCTCTGTGCCCACACCCGCCTGTCGGGTGGTTTTCCCCCTCTCTGCACTTACCAGTTGGGCGGTTGACCTCTCTCTTTGCCTTCACAATGCATTTACCTGCTGCCTCCCCAATGGGCAACCTTTGACTGCACTTGCACGCTCCGATTGACACAAGGCCTAGTAGGACTGCTTCCGTTTTCTATTTATTGATTTTCAATTCCTTGTTTATTTGCTCCCTGTTCCCTTCCCCTGTGCCTTGTGGCGCTTTCAAACTGTCTTGCTGTATAAGCACCTCATAAATATCCAATAAATAAACATGTATATTAATTCCCCATAGCTGCCCAACAGTGGGATGAATTCCATTATAATTATATACTTTCATAAAATAGGCAGAATCCCTGTGGCCCAAAGAAAAATTTTAGAAAGAAAGAACAGCCTTATGGTCATTCCCTAGCCTTTCAACTCTGACCCTGAAGGGACCTTTGGTATCAGCATCGAGCCATCCTTCTTCTTAATCCTAATGCCACTACCACTACTACTAACAATAAAAATAATAGTAACTATAATACAGATATTATTATTATCAGGTGTTCTACAACCCAATGTCCAAGACTCCTCCCTCGAAGACATGTTCCACTTTCTCATATGTGATCGTCTCTGTGAGTTAATAAAACTCCACCACAGAACCAGCGATAAGAATTGCAACAAAGAAAGACTCGAAGATCTAAACAAACAAAAGAATGCCTTGTTCAGGAAAGCTGTACACCAAGCCTTGAGAGCTCCATAGGTGGCAAAGTAACCTGCACATGCTCACTACAGCAAATCGACTCCTCTCCACGGGGATGTGGGTACCCACGCCCGGAACTAAACAGAATCCAACAGTGTGTGAGTGCATTACAAGTTCACACGCAAATTACCTCATGCATCCTTTCCTGTTGGTGCAACTCCAGGACCATGAGCAATAGTCCCGAGATGTGATGACCCTGTCGGCCCTACTCTACAATTAAAATAAGATCTTCTTGTTCCCTAGACCTACTACTGGCATATGGCTGGGGTGCTCCTAGAACGCTCCTTTGTCTGGTTTAGGGTCTGTAAGTGCAGCCATCCACAGAGCTCCAAGCACATGTGTAGCTCTTTGAAAAAGAAAAAAAAGCGGTTACCTTCTTTGCCATTTCAGAAATGGGAGAAAAGCATCACGCCCCCATTACAGGAAATGTGCCCCATTGTAACTGCAACGTTGCACATTATTAGCCGTATGGCAAATATTGTGTTGGTGCAAAAAACAGTCTTTCAGTGCATTTTCTCACCAGAGAAATGTTTCCCCTAGAGACTTTAGGGCACAGTCGCAGCACTAGGTGAAACACTGGAGTTGGTGCAAACATTTAATTGAAAGAAGGCACATTTCCACTAGGGCAATAGTGGTTATAGCGGGAAAATTGCACTTGCACAGGTACAGAGTTCCTCTAAGGAAGCCCGGGTTCGGTTAGCACTTATAAAAAGGATAGTTTTACAATTAAATTGCAAAATAACAGAGGGCCAGCAGATAGAGGAAATATTTTCCCGGGGGGACCGGAGAGCGGCAGATTTTAAACGGTGATTGAGTTTCCCGGGTAAATGTGATGGGGTTCTCTGCGCAGCCTCTCCAGGCGAAAGTGAGACCTCCCATGATGCATTCTGTTATGCTCTTAGGATTATAGCGCGCAACACTGTCATGGTTTCCAGGCGCTCTGGCGGTTCTGAAATAGACTAGTCATGATTAAGATGCACTGGCAGTGTTGTGCAAGGGGGCCACCTGGAAATAACAAGGGACACTCACTGCACGAGATCTGTGTGGGTGTCATTACTTCCTGTCAGAGGTGTTAGATGTTAACAATAAGGGGCGCCGGCAGCACTGTAGAATGGAATTGTTTGCCTGCC